>NW_027185403.1:10585425-11185425 GCF_022577435.1 Embiotoca jacksoni
CTTCTCTGCTTTATACACTGAAAGATGGCACATTCATTTATCTCTCCATTCTGAAACTTTCATTAGTGCTGCACAGCTAATCAATGCAAATGTATGGATTCAATTACTATTTTATTTATTACTAGACAACACCATCTCACTACCAATAACACAAACTGATTAACTAGTTGCAGCTGAATAAGGACAGAGGTAAGGCCATCCATATCAACTCCCCCTTTAATTGTTGAGTTCAGATGACCGTAGAGAGGAGAGGAGAGGAGAGGAGAGGAGAGGAGAGGAGAGGAGAGGAGAGGCATGTTAGTTCCCACTACTCCTATCACCTGTGTTATTAATAGATGTAGATGCACGCACAGTAAATGCCCACAAAGCTGCAGAATAGAAACAGGTGGGCCATTAACAGCTCATAGTGTGGCCTTGTTAATAACAATATCCAGCTCAGCGTTGATGGGATGGAAACGGAAAGGTCTGTCAGCTACAGAATGATAGATAGGACCTGAAAAAGAAAAGATTATACCGACAGCTTCTTTCTCAACATCAAGGAAACGCTGTGGCAACATAATAGGTACAGGACACAGAAGGCTTTCATTTGATTCAGGGATACCTGTACAATACTTACAAAGCTGATACAACAATCACTCTGCAGCTTTAACTTAACGCTGTGTTTCTTTCTTCTTGCTTTTATTCCTCACCTGCTTTTTTTTTTTTTCTACTACTCGTCTATCATTTTTTTTCTACCTCTCTCACAAATCCCTCATATGTATTCCGGACAGTATTCTCGTGACAGAGCTATAATCTGCTAATCAGCACGATTGTCTTGTCAGCATACACGTATGTCTACCTCAGTGTTAATCACGGATCCACATAAGGCGCATTCATCTATTATTATAATAAATTTGGATAATGGCGTGGCGTTGGCGGATGAATACAGCGTGTGATTAAGCTGACGTTCTCATCGCACGATCTTCGCTTCACGCTCGTCTTTTACAACAGTGACATGTAACGGTGTTCTGTTACAAACTGAGAGTGGCGGCCTGCTTACGACCTCGTACACACAATGCAGTTTCAGCTTGTCAAATATGAGGATTTCCTGTCTTTTCTGGTAACACATGTCAGTAATTCAACTTTTTTTTTTTGCTTTTGCGTGCCGGTGAGGCAAAACAAATGAGTTGACGGTGGGTTCCGACAGATTTGGAATATTCTTCCCCACAAACTTGTAAAGTGAAATGTGTTTTGTTTTTTTTCATCCCAAAAATAAATCACCGATTCTACTGAAAAGACATATTTACTGGATTTTTTTTTTTTTAAACGCTGCCACTTTCATTTGAGACATTAGCCAACAACTTGTTCTCTGTTCTTCTCACTGTCCTTCATTCACTTGCTCCCTGAAAACACATCCATTCCCACTCATTATTTCTGCCATGTACAGTAGCTTCTGTCTCTCTCTCTGCCTTAATCATCTTTATTCCCTCCTTTTCACATTCTGTATTGCTCAATCTAGCATAAGCAATGTCACATTGCTCAACACCCTTCTCCTTATCAAAGTCTGTTTCAACACAGATTCATTTCTGACAATATAACTTCCCTGGAGGGCAGCTGTCTCCCATTAATGTCATATCTTGTTTGTTCTTTGATGCGTGAACTACTCATACCCATTTTTAGGTTAGCTAATACAACTTCTTGGTATCAGCAGAAAAAGAAAATACTCCAGCATGATCAACTCCAGGGACACAGGAGCGCCGCGACCTAAGCGAAGGGTAAATATCAATAGATGTTCAGTATCATTCCCAAAATTCCTAAAATGTTACGTCATGTAACTGAACTCTATTAAACAGTAAAATAGAAACAACCAAATTAAAATGTGAAATGTAGATACCAGGCAAAACACAAAAGATAAACAAACAGTTGTTTGTATTCTAACAAAGAAAACTTTATCGTCACAAATATATGAAAAAAATGTGTATCCAATAAAGTGATGAAGTTAGCTCTCAATTCCAATATACGATATAAAAACCTACCAGATTAGGGAAATGAATGACTTGCTGTGTACTTTTAAGATACATTTATGAACTGGCGGACATTGACCCCAAACATCTGCCAATAGCAAAATGAAAATGTACAGGAGGTGTCCAATAGGTGATCGATCACAGACGGCCTCGTTCTCCCGGACAGAAAGAAAAAGAATACTGGAATGGGTCGCAAAATATACCAGCAACGTAAAGTCGACGGGCAACACAGCAGCTCGGGAGTCGATGGAAGGCACCTTGGACGAGGGTTGGCTTCATGCTTCCACGTTGTTGTGATAACATGAATATAAAGAGATGAGCTATCCAATCTGTTTTTTTCAGAAAGGTTGCCGATTTGAGGCCGACTTCTCCTTTTCATTTATTTTTCAGACATTATCTCGTTTGTGCAATATGTTGTCACTCCTTTGCCCTTATTCCCATCCGCTTTTGTCATTTTTATGACACTAATATGAGAGAGCACATGTCCGCCTGACAGTAAAAAGATCGCTCTAATTTTATACAATCACACTCACACCCGCGCATACATGTTAACGTGACCTCATTCATTCTGAGGGCACAAGGAAAGGCAGATTGAAGATTGTCGAGGGCCACGGTAGTTTAAAGGAAAGCAAAGAGCAGGAATGAATCACAGCGGTGTTACACTATTCCCACAGAAGGATCAGAGAGTAAGAAGGAGAATAAATCTGACCAGTAGGGTCAGAAAGTCTTCCAGAGATAACCAGCGATGACGGTTCTCATCAGTGCAAAGCCAAACGAGTCCCTCTGGCGCTGCCTGAAATCTGCAGCTCTTTCTTTATGAAGACGTCAAAGGCAGATCTAAATGTATTTTATCATCTTCAATTATGTAGACACACAGCCTTGACCCTTTATGCTCCGGATCCTATCAATACGAAAGTGTTCCCATCTCAAGAGTGTTCCGAGACCAAAACCAACACCTTCCGCATCCTTATTGGCCATCGCTCTCCTCCTCACCTCCTGCCTTGTTCTTGAAATACAATTTTTTTTACTTCGTGTCATGACTGCTTTTCCAAATCATTTCCCCCCAAATCGCTTTCTCCCAAAGTTTATGCCTCGCTCTCACACTTACTCTCCCCACTTTTGCGGTTTCTATCTCTCATGTTCCGCCCTCATATTTCATTCTGACTCTGCCACTCATTAGACTCTCTATCTCTCTGGTCCACTTGTCTCTTTCCCTTTTCTGCAGCCCACCTTATGCCCTCTCCTCTCTTCTCCCCTCCACTTCCTCATTCTCTGCTGTTTCTTTTTTTTTTTTTTTACTGTTATCTCCTGCCTATTCCACAGTGCAACCCCTTTTTTCTAAAAACCTACCTTCATATTCCCTATCTCTTCCTCTGCCTTTTTCACTCCTCAATTTCCATGCCACATTAAGTCAGTGAGCAATGTATTGAAGCCATTTGAACCTGGTGGTGGTGGTGGCGTGGGTGGAGGAGGAGGGGCTGTATTTTCTGAAGTTTTCTGTGTGCTAATAGTGACTCGAGCAGGTCATCTATCTCCCAGGATTCTTTCTCACCTCCTCCCTCTCCAGACAGCTAATTCGATATGTTGAGAGCAGGACGGAGCCCTGTTCCTTTGTCAACACCTTTCATTAAGCAACATTAGCAGCGCTATCAAAGAGGTGACAGGCAGGAGATGATGGATTTAGATTAAAATATGGAAAGTGTTGGGAGAAGCAAAATGGCTAGTGTATGTGGGGGTGCACAGTCTCCTACTTGCCACACTTGTCCCCGGCCACTTAACAGTCCGAATTTACATAACTCATTTGAATTTTCATTATTTCTCTTGGAAGGATTTTGTAATTGGATTTTTCTTTTCTTTTTTTTTTTCACAGAATTTCTTCAACACATTTATCAGAGAAGAGAGGGATACTGTTAAATTACTGTACCTTTTGGAGTAGTTAAAGTTGGGTGTGGTTTGCAAATTTTCTGTCCTGATACTGCCATTACCAATTTGTAGAAAAAAAAAAAAAGGAAACGTTTTAGCTTCTGCTTTCCTTCCTCATTTGCTTTTGTAAATGAAATCTTAGAATGGAAATAATTCATTGTCACGTTTGCTAAATTCTCACTTAAAATAATGACAGTGCTAAAATATAAATCTCCAAACCATTAAAGTAATTGTTACTGCGAGGGATAAAGAGGGACACGGTGAATTGTATTGAAAACCATAACGCCTTTGTATTTATGCCGCCATGTTGGCAACAGCCGTAGCAAGAGGCATTATGTTCTTGGGTTGAATGGATGTTCAGGGAATTCCTTCCAATTTGATGCAAAGACTCCAGGATAGACTGAACGGACTTTGGTGGTCAAAGGTCAGAGGTGAAGGTCACTGTGACCTCGTGTCCCTCCCATCCTCATGAACGCACCATCTTCAGGGACGTTTTACAAATTGGGCACGAGCGTTTACCTGGGCTCAAAATGAACCAAAGGTTAGAGGTCACCGTTACCTCACAAAACATGTTTGCGGTCAAGAATTGAGACGCTAATTATGAGCAGCTTTTACAAACATGTCAAATAGGATAAAATGGAGAAGTGATATTTTATACACTCACTCTCTCACACGCGCGCACACACACGCGCGTGCGCACGCACACACACACACACACACACACACACACACACACACACACACACACACACACACACACACACAGAGTAACCGTACGTGGGGATTTAGATATTCCGTTCATTCTGTCTGATTCAGTCTATCTATATATCCCCCAGAGGCAGAAACAAAGTCTCCTTTCTCATCTTCATCAATGTCCATCTATCTTCACCACCAACATTTGGACATGTCTTACTGTAAAGATATGACCACGGCAAATAAACTAAGGGTGATAGTCAGCGCAAACCTGTGGCCATTTTAGAACATCAGCACCAGATAAGTGTTATTTTGCTGGCTCACAGGAGCATCTTACCAGTAAGGACCCACGGCATGTCAAGAACACAATAGTTTGTCATGAACATCATTCATTGGATGCTGGGTTGCATGTTTAGTACCTTTACATCCGATGTCTAAACACCGGAAAATAGGATCGCCCGGAAAAAAACCCACCACAGGCATGTTGGTAGTCCCTCTCGTTCTCTTATGATTGAAAAGGTTTCCGTCCTTTTTGTCACATCCCCCACCCCGTGTTTTTTTTTTTTTAACCCTCCTCTCCTCCTCCGTCTAGCTCTCTGGCAACAGTGATGGAGTGAGTCTGTATGTGTCATTGTTTGTCATGAAAATCAGGTTTCAGCAGATGAATGGAGAGATTCTGGGAGGGAAATACAATCTAAAAGAAAGTAGAAGCCGAAAGAATGGATTGTTATGGTTACCGGTTTCCTCTCCCACATGAGGGAGTAAGCAAGCAGACTTGATTGTTCCTGTGTGTGTGTGTGTGTGTGTGTGTGTGTGTGTGTGTGTGTGTGTGTGTGTGTGTGTGTGTGTGTGTGTGTGTGTGTGTGTGTGTGTGAGAGAGAGAGAGAGAGAGAGAGTGCGTGCACAACCACGCGCTTGTGTGGTTTCTGTGATATGTGCTGGCATGTGTCCTAATATAATTTGAATTCATGTGTGTGCTTGCCGTTTGGCTTGTGTGGGAGGGGAGATGAGCAGAAGAGAAATTCATTTCTGTTGTGTCTACAAAAGAAAGGAAAAACCTGTGCAGTGAGATAGAAAGGAAATGAAGCTTAATCTGATATTTGCAATCAAAAGCGAAAAAGACTACCTACACTCTGATAGAGAGGGATTATCTTGCATAACTGATTATTTGTAGGCCACCGATATGCATGGTGTGCGGGATTTTGATGGAGTCAAAAGGAGAGAATCAAAGCGAGTGCTTCCCATGTCTTAATGCTGCTCTTCCTCCCTCTGAGAATGTGAACAATATGATGAGCCAGATTTTCCCAAGGGGATTATGAACACCTCATGTAGTTCAGTCTTTATCAATCTTATTTCAGCTTTTTTTTTTTATTTTTATCTTATGAATTCATGAATGTGGATTCTGTTTTGATAGGCTGTTCTGTACATTTTAAGAATGTATCTTCCATTAATGTATCTATATCTGTCTGACTGTCTATCTAGTGCTGCAGCTATGAGTTTTTGTTTTTTGTTTTTTTTATGATCCAGCATGCTGCTCCTTTGTCTCATATTTTCTTCATTGATTGATTCATAATTTGATCATAAAATCTTCAATATGATGTTTTGCCTGGTGAACAATTCAGTCGCATGCTTCAATTACAGCAGGTTTATGTGAATATAGGAAGAACTACGTGAGACCGCAAGTCCTCGACCCATAAACATGACCAGACACCCTCCCATGCCTTTATGACTGCCTTTAATCTGCTGGAATGATGCTCGATCAGACCGAGATCAGTGAATCAGCCAGTAAAGGATTATTCCACCTGTTTGGTAACTTCGGTCATATCTACAGGATTGTTATCCTTCTGAATGATGAAATGTCTTCCAATGACGTTTGATGCTGAATCGAAGCACACAAAGATACTCCTGTTTTTTACCTCGGCGTTAATTCTGTTGCTGCTGTCAGCAATGAAATCATCAATACTCGGCAGCCTGCGTGTTCCGAAGCCATAACACTCGCTCCGCCATGTTTGACAGATGAGGTGCTTTGCTTTGGGTCATGAGCCTTTCCTTTTCTTCTCCACACTGTCCTCTTTCTATCATTTTCAGTCCACAGGACTTTGTTGCGCAACTCTACAGATTTCTTTTTTTGAAGTTTCTGTGAACTGCAGCCTGGCCTTTTAGTTTCTAAGGTTTACCCAGAGTGTGCATCTTGTAGTGAGTCATCTGAGGTTATGGTCAGGAAATCCTCCTTTGATTGCTGACAAATAAACATGAATGTCAGAACCTGGAGAGTATTCTCAAGCTGCTGTGCACTCATAAAAGGATCTTTCTTCACGGCGCGAAATATTGTCCAGTCTTCTACAACACTTGCACTCCTCGGTCACCAGGTCGTCTGACATAATTCAAGGCATTTTGAGGACATCTACTTTTTCAGAATGTACCCTGTCACTGTTGATTTTGGCAAAGCATCTACCTCTGATATCTGTTCTGTGTTTTTTTTGTTTTTTTAACCCTCATTACGAATGAATAAAATAAAATTAAAATTAATTGAATCATTATCTTATCTTTACTGCCCATGCTGACAAACAACTTCACCTCAATCGAAAGCCACAGGTGAGCTCTTTTGAGCTGCAAATTAATGTTGTAACGGCACACGACTGCCAAAGAAACATTCTGCAGCCGAGTATTTAAATGCTTTTAAACCTCTGCAAAAGTAAACAGTTATTATCTCATGCAGCGTTCTTCCGATATTGACATAAAAAGAGTAGCATCTCACTCAAGGAAGGTGTATGCACATGCAATTATTTTAATAAGACACCATTGTGAATAATTTCACATTTCCGCATGGGGATGTAATCAGTTTTGTTGTGCGAGGGGCAAAGAACAAAGTCTGACATTATTCCGGCTGCCCAGCGATGGTGGGCGGCACCGTGACACCCACGGAGCCGGAGGAAGCCAGAACACTCGTGTGTAAGTACGCCAAGTTACCGTCATTCGATCCGCATCAGCACCTGAGGAACACGCATTTTTGTGATAACTGGTACGTGCACATTTGCGATTGACACCTGGAATTAGGGCTGAGAGCGCCCGTCCAATTTTGTGTCCAATTTTTAAGGGGTCAAGAAGAAGTCACAGGGAACCAAACCCAGTGCATCTGGATGTTGGGGAGCGAGGATTGTGTTCTTGGGTGCCATTGTCTTGTCATCGTCAGATCGATTGCATTGCCTGTGTTCCCTTCCCTTCAGTTGAACTCGGCGTTGATGAGCATTTCGAGGGTCTCCGTTGCCGATTTCCAAGAGTTCGACACAGAATTTGATGTCTCTGCTCAAAGTCCATGTTGAAATCGAAAAAGCCGCACGTACCGCTGCTCACAAAGATGCATGTAACTTAAGGGCTGATGTTGATCAAGCGACACAACTCGACATACTTATTCATGAAAGTTGTTGCTTTCTCTTCTTCCATCCGGGCAACAACAGGAACAGCCTCTGAACTTCCTAATGCACCGTCGCATACAGATATAGAAATCAATGGTTGCTCGGCTGGAAGACACAGCATCTGAGATGGTTCCTCTGTAGCGGGTCGCTTTAAGACAACCTGGCATAATACGTAATGCGGGTCGAGACCAAAATCTTCTGAATGTGCTCCTCGGTCGCACGTACATCTACTGTGTTCACCGTTTCCTGATTGGTATGTATACCAACATCGAGCGGCAGGTGTGCAGGGTGTTCAGTAAACACAGCACATCATCCAGCGTGTTTTGTAGTCAGTTTAACACTCTTTCCAAATTACCATCACTTGTTGTTCAGGGAAACAGATACTGAATAATGAACACAGCAGGGTATTTAATAGAAGCATGTTATTGCAATGGTTTAGTAATTGGGAATCCAGCACCACATGTGACTCATATCACACACACACACACACACACACACACACACACACACACACACACACACACTGATAGTTTGCCCTCCCAGTTCTTTTCTAATCCATCTCTGAGAGCAAATCATTGGTACACACATTTAACATTTAATACCAAAGTAAAGAGTATGCCTATTAATGACAGCTTTCTCTGTCTAACTTTCTTTTGCATTAGTTTAAAGCTGAATGATGCCAAGAACAGAGAGCGATGCTGTAACAGAGAAGTATTTTACAAACTCGACTATCAATTCCTCCCCATGTTTGTGCAGTAGAAACTAAAATGATATGTTTGGCTTGCTGAAAGCTTCGCTGTGGTAGTTAAGGAAATGGATGAGTGTGCATGAAGAGAAACAAGATCAATTTCCAGAACTTGGACTGTGTCAAAAGCATTGCACTTTTTTTCCCAGTGCTGTTTGTCTGAATTTGGTCTCTTTCTGTCTTTCCTCAAGTGTCCCTGTACCTAAAACCACTTTCCTCAGCTGAGTGGAGAGTATGTCTATTATGTGTTCATTGTCTGATGAATATCTCTGATTCTCTTCCATATTCCCTCCCAGTGATACAGCTCTCTTTTTGTTTGATTGCCCCTTCGGCATACTTTGTGATCATTGTTGATTAGATGTTGATAAAAAAAATAAAAAAAATAACTGTCAGTGTCTATTATTCTCCGTCTTAACTTTCACCCTGGAACTTTTCTCTCCTTCTTCGGCCTTCACTGCTGCGTCTGTTTTGACTGCAAGTCTACTGTAAATAATCTTTATATACTGCATAGGAAAGCGGGATCTCTCAGGTCCAGAGTTGATGCTGTCATTTTCATGCAGATTAAGTATTTCTGCCTCATTCATGCTGACATCACCTATTTTTTTTTTCCCCAACTGCGTGTGTGAAGGGAGTGTTAATCAAACCTTCCCATCTTATCTTTTACACACACTGCTCTTCACTCTATCTCTCATGTGCTGTCAACAACTTTCATATCCATCATCACCCAGTGTGGCTATCTCACTTTTCTGGCTCCTCTGCCCTTATCCTTTGTTTGTTTCCACTTACTTGAATGAATGTCACTACGTGTATTTACTGTCGATGAAGATTGAAGTGTTCTATTTCCTTTTATTTTCGATTATCAAAGTCCAAACTATTTTGAGGATGCGCAGCCTTGAGGAAGGATATGCACTCCTCCAAGGTCTTTCCCGTTTTCAATGATTTATTATGTTTCATAACATTTTGATTTTCTATTTGATTGAAAACAGTAACGCCCATCACTGCAACTGAACAATGTGGCAAAAAAAGAAAGAAAGCCGTGCAGTTAAATAATTTCAGTACATTGTCTGTTGTCAGAATAAACAGAGCAAGAACAGATTGATTGAGGTACACAAAAACAGGCCAATGTTAAAGACAGATCAAATGAAGGGGACACAGTCGATGGACATAAAAACATGGAGCGATGAACTACGCTGTGGGGCTCACGGTGGGGTTTGATTGGCACAGACTGTTTTGCCAGAACTAGTCATAAATCTTGAATACATAGATATTTAAATGTGGAATGTTGCCACTAATAGTTGTAACTTATACTGAGAAAAATCCCTCGCTTTAATAACCACAATGTAGTCATGTTCAGAGTAATACTTAATGCATAATAAGTGATGCTGAAAGTACAACCAGTAATGAAGAAAAATGTCTCCGTAACATTACCCAGTACCACATACTAACAAGTAGGCCAAACAACACAAAATTATATTAAAAAAAAAACCTATATGATGAACCATGCATGACTTTTCTGTCAGAATACTTAAATGACCAAATAAATGTGTTAAGCCTTGTTTACAAATGGTGCTGGTTTAGCCGTCAAAGTTGGTTAGGAGTGTCAGAAGTGTACGGGCCACGCAGTTTGCGGACTACAGGACTAAACCGATGGTATATTGCAAATTAAAAAAAATCTTGAGAAGTCAACTGGATGTGAACAAGAGCATGTTCATTCGTATGCACACAGGACCTGTATACATGTATTATTCATTGGCATCCAATCAGCCACAGTAATGACAACACCATGCCTGTGGAATATGTGTTGCTAATCATTACTAATCTGGTTAGTCTCTCTTTTTTTTCTGTTTTTTTTGTCCAGGAGAGAGAGATGGTGGGGGGGGGGGGGGAACTGAGGAGAGGAAAACTACAGTACAAAGCAACACAAAGGTATTATGAGAATGTAAAGGCATGGTTGTGTAAAGAGATAAGAGGCTGGCTTCACTGTGGATGGATTTATTCATATGCCTCATTCCTCACCCAGAAAAAAAGACTACACAGTTTGACAGAAGCTAATCACACAGGCTCCACCACATAAAACAGCGTCAGTAATGTTACCAGACGTTTAGAAAGTCTGAACGGGAATATCGTACAAAGTTAGGCGCGGAGGATTTAAGACGTAATACAGCAACGGTGAAAACATGCAAATGAAGATTGATTTGCACTTACAGTTGTCGGGTCTACTCGGGTGACTTTGTCCGTGTGCCAGGCTCGTCCTTGGCAATTCCCATTTCAATTGTAGGAAGAAAAATATCCCGCGGAACTTCTGTTGACAGGTTGTTGATGGCGGAAACAAGTGTTCAAGTGCACGCAGCACAAACGGCGATGCCGTTAAATGCCCTTCAAATGTAACGTTCACAGTGCTTTGCCACTTCTTTTCCGGTGATGACTCTTGAAGATGCGGGTCTCTGCAGAATTTTCCTTTGTGTTTGAAAAAAAAAAAAAAGAAAAGAATCCAAGGACGTTTTTCCAGCTGCTCTTCCAATTTGCCACAAGTAAGTAATGTTGGATAGATAGCTCAAAGTAAAGTAACCTGATTTTAGTGTTGTTCTGAAAGCCGTTCTGGAGGACTCAAAGATTCGTCTCGGCCTCTTGATAAAGAAAAGTTCGTCCACTGAATCGCGCTGGTGTTTCGGCATCAAAACAAAGATGGTGGCGACAGGTGTTGTGCCAAAAAGTGTTCATTTGCCAGAAACTGATTGACTCTGATTACAGCTGTATGGCCTAGTTTATTTATATGTACAGCTGCTTCACTCTGGATGAAACGGTTATAACCTCCAAATAGACACTTTGTAATACCAAAGCTATGTCTTTGTAAAACTTTAGGGTTCCTTTTAACTGGACTTTCAAATCTGTGGCCAAAGAAGTGTTTGCAATAGTATTGTATCCTATATTTAATGTGTTTGGTATGTTGTATCCTTTTTTTATATTTAGAAATTTGACTGTAATAAATATGGTTTACAGATGAGTTTCATATAAATTCAAGAAATGATCTCTTGCAAGTATCCTTACAACTCTGCATTATTTTATCTTCTTGTTTTTAATCTTATCTATTATTCGATGTCCTTCTATTAGTCTGGATCTGCCGGACTATTGCTCACAGCTTGTTTTTTTCCGCCGTGGATATAATCTGAAAACCCTGTTTCCATTCATGTTTGTTCAGTCACTCAGAAGGGCAGACAAATCAGAGATCAGTGTAAAGTGTGATGACATTTAAGTCAGTCTTTTTTTGTTGTTGTAAATGTTAATAGTTCAATAGTTTAATATAATAATCAAAAAAACAACCAAGGTCAATACCCAGTAGGATGCAGAAACTGCAAATGCTCTCCTATGGAGCGTGTCCAGACCCATACGTTCACACAGGGAATTTGGGTCTGTGCCTGTCTTAACTGCAGTATTATCAACACATAAATAGATGTGGTTCAAAATTAAAAATCTGTCTTGCTTTACTGACAAGCCTCCAAACAATCTCTGATAGAGAAATCATGATTTTGTGAATGACTGTTGTTTGAAGAGCTGGATTAGCAGCCTGTAAAAAGTGTGCAAATGCCCTGCATGGGGCCTAAAACCCTGAGAGGCAGCACACAAAAAAAACAAGTTCACGTCCTGTCAGTTACAGTAGTTGCACGTTTGTTTCGGGATGTACACAAGCATTATTACCTTTTCTTTTGGTCTTATCGTGGACGGGGGTCAGCATCTAGTTTTATGAACCTCACAATATGATGCTCGCATAATGCATATTCTTAGTTGTACGGGTGTTCATTCAAATGGCCTTAAACTAACGTGATGCCAGGTAATGTTTCAGCAAGTACAATGCACTTGCAGGGAACCCAGAGACACAATAAGGACCCAGCAGCACATTTTCTTCACCCTAACAGGTTAATCTAGCCTTTACTGTCAGGAGTCCCAGGCGACACTGGCTGCATTGTCATTCTGTTTGAGAACAATGCAACATCATGTCATGATAAACATGAATCACAAGAGTGTAATGAGATGCACATCACCTCCGTTGACAATACTATTCTGGCTGCCACTCCAGCGTGACTCAGAGGGTCTGTAAAAAAAAAAAAAAAAGAAGGTACATCTGTTGTTTTTTCTGAGAGTAGCCACATCAGGCCTTAAGATTTATTGTTGCAGCTTTGCGCTCAGTCTAGCATATAGTAAAAAGAATGCACTGTGGAGAAGATATCGTATTTTAAGTCAAGATTCAAAGGCAGTCCACATCTATTCATATAAAGTTGTTCAATACCAACCAATAGATTCCCTTGTTATGACTTTATGTATTCAAGTGCAGCCTTGACTGGTTCAGAAGCACCATTATCAAGCATCTAATACCAGCCCTAAAATAGTCTGTCTCTGCCTCTGACTCTCTCTCTCTGCATCTGAAACTCTCAACAGGGTCAAAAGCACATTGCTCAAGGATATCTCAGAGATAATTTTTAAAGATTTCTTTCACCATTGCCAGTCAGATTTCCCCACCTGCTCAGTGAAGTTAAATAAACAAACTTGCCAAAAAGTTTTCAAGCTTCTGCAGGACTTTTTTTACCCACAGTTATGGTCAGTCCTTTTGACTCATTGTTACATTTAAGTTACAGAAACACCTCTCCCGTGAATTTCAGTGGCTTCCTTCAATAGCCTGTGACTGAAGCTGTTGAACTTTCGGTTGCAGTCGCACCAGTTCAGCCTTCACATGGGTCACTGCTATCGTGTAGCTCTTACTTCAACTTTATTTACAGGCTTTTTAACTGCAGTTTTCTCCACTGGTGAATCCGCCACTATACTCCTCGATAACATCAAAAGTCGCACGCACTAAAGAGGTGATAAACAGAGCTGCAACCACTATGTTTGTGGTAATTTGTTGATTTATATCATGTTGACCTGCTGTCCATCATCTCCCTGCAGGGAGGATTGTGTACGTTAACCTCAAAGTGTTGCTAATTTAAGTGTTAACTGCATATCAGTGTTGGAAGAAGTGTTCAGATAGTTCAACACAAAAATTTAAAAAATACTTTATTACAATACAATCATAATCTCACTGAGGTGAAGGGCGTATTGACATGTTTAAGTATCATTTTAATATTGTGTCTGGTCCAGGTGGAGCTAGTTTTAGTTACTTTATGCACTGTTGGAGAGTTTAGCCCAGAGAGCTCAACTGTGTCACTAAAGGGTCACAAGATAAGTGAGATAGTTGATGGTGTATGAAAGAAGAAAAGTAAAGTGACACAAATATTTATTTATATTTCAAACTTTTCTCTTTTCTTTGCAGAACAGCAATTTTTCTATCTGAAATGTTGTTGAGATGAAGTATGAAGTAGCACGAAATGGCTCACGGAAAGATTAATTAATACAGGCTCATGTTTATCCATGTTTTAACAGTTGCTTTCCTTGTCATATGTATTATTTTGTGTTTTTTTTCAAGCCTCACACGTTGTTTTGAAGTTACTAGATGCTGATAATCTGCCAATCGAGCACCCTGGCTGTGTTTAATTTGTTTTCCTTTTTTTTTTGCACCTTTTCTCTCTTCTCCCGTCACCTGGGATCCATTTGTTTTTCTGCAGAAAGTGATGAGGGTAAAAGGAAGGCATCTTCACAGGTGGCTGCGGTGGTAACAGAAGGTGGGGATTAGATTTCACACCCTGTTTGTGCTTGTACGTGTGTAGAAAGTTATTTCTCTGCGTATTATAAGAGAATTTAGAAGATCTAAGTCAGTGCCCCAGGTAGAGTTTATCACTGCTTCTAAATTTGGCTCACACACAGTATATCATTGTGCATAACAGATTGTGCCAGACTCCACTCTTCACCTGGTCAATTTTTACCTCCTCTTTCTCGCTGTTTAGCATCCATGGTCTTTTATGCTTAAACTAGCAGGTTGTAATCATTATTCTTCTATTGATGTTTTATGGTTAAAGTTCCCGTGGGACTCATCTCTGTGCTAATTTCCAAATCAACTGCAAACGAGTTCAGCTTTTTACTTGTCAAGCATATTCTCCACTGACTAGTAGCATAATTCAAGTTCTGATTCCACTGTACAACCGTTAACTGTGTTATCTGGGAGCAGCCGGACTTGCTTAAGGTTCTTGAAGATTATTCACCTTTCATTCGAAAGGCCTCCTCAGTTGTAACTCCCTGGTGAGGAGTCCCACTCTTTAACCTCTGTTAACCACCCCACACAAGGTTAAAACCCCGGCGTGCAACACCAGTCAGTTAGAAGTGAGGAAGCCTTTTGAATGAAGGGTCTATAGTCTTCAAGAACCTTAAACAAGTCCAGTTGCCTTCTGATAACACTTAGAAAAACCACGACCTGGATGACTGACAACCTTTACAGACATGTACAGCAATCTCTCCGCTGCCCTTGAAAAAGCTTTGATGGTGTTTGTTCATTCTACATCTGATGGATAAACCTGCCTCACCCGGTTGTGTAGCTCAAAAAAATACAACAGTCTGTGTTGTCTCTGTGTTGAATCCTTCTATCTGTTTGCCTCTCTGCGTGAATGTTTAGAGCTTTCTGAATCACTGCCCAACAAACGAACCTCTGGCACGAGCAGGCACGTTGTGCCTGTCCAAAACAATTTGGGTCACACCCAGAGAAACGGATACGAGGTGGCTCCGAGGATTATCCAGAGCAATGATGCAAAGTCCACAGAGAGTTAGTTGGTGGGGCCTGATTAAATGACTGCAAAATAAGAGCAATGTGAAGTCAGAAAAAGTGCACGGACTGAAGAAGAAATGTCCTTCAGCATTTTACAGCACGGGAAGAAGGAGATGAGAGAGGGAGCTTGCAGTCAGAGCAACTTTTGGTTGTGGGGGCAAGAAAAAAAATTTAAAACTCTGACATAGACAGGGAAAGAGCCAAAGAGGGTAAATAAAGGAAAAGAAGGGTGACAGGCTGAAAGATCCGACTTTTGAAAGAATTGAGAATACGTTATAAACCAAGACTGAGTGAGAAGCAGGAGAAAAGCTGAAGTGAGTGTGACAGTAGTTGTAGATGGAAAGTTAGAATATATATTTTAATAACTGGAGCGACACAGGGCTGGAAATACGGAGAGAAAGACAGAGACAAGTATAGTTATTCTGATATACCACCTACAAAGGCTGTCATTATAGTGCCGTGAAATCTGTCTGTCTCAAAAATTGTCGATTATTTTCAGATTTGTGTGCTTGATTCTTGGTTAAGACATTTACTTTGCTCTTACAAAAGCTCTTCAAATCTCAACGTAGTTCCTTTAAAACATTCTTTCAGCAGGCCTGTTTTAGGGCTGCGGTCTGTCTTCATGAGATACTGACATTTTGGAGTTATAGCGTCATAAGACAGATTCAAGAGTGTGCTCCAATACACACACAATAATCATTAAAGTTACCCTGAGGGCTTTGTATTTCATCCACTATTTTATTTTTATTGAACACAAATGAGATGAGAATTCAGCATAACTTGATGACAGTACATGCAGATTTTTTTTTTTTTGTCCCCTGTGGGCTTATTTTCTGATGACACAAATGTGAAAAAGAAACAATTTTACACACATAAACTGAAGATTAAATTTGGCTCCACCAGCACAAGAATTTAAGATACATTACACGAGGACAAGAGATGACAACTAAATGTAAGTCATTTATGTTTAGTGATGCAATTAAACATTTGTTTGTATATATATATATATATATATACACACATATATCATTACAAAGGCATCTGTAAAAGGGTGGGATATATTAAGCAGCAAGGGAACTGTCAGTTATTGAATCGAAGCATTTGCAAAACAGCAGGTCTTGTTGTGTGTTCCCTGTATGCAGAGGTTAGTGCCCACCAAAAGTGTTCCAAGGAAGGACAACTGTTGAACTTGTGACCGTGTCATGGGCAGCCAAGGCTCCCTGACGAGTGTGCCGAAGGCTGGCCCATATGAGTCAACCCAACGGAAGAGATGTCGCCCAAATTGCTGCCTAAGATAGAAAGGTATCAAAGCACACAGTGCATTGCAAATTGCAGCGAATGGGGCTGTGTAGCCTCAGAGCAATCAGAGCGCCCTTGCTGACCTCTTTCCACCGCTGAAATCAATGGGAACATGAGCGTCAGAACTGGACCTTGGAGCCTGCTCTGATTAATCACATTTTCTTTTACATCATTTGGACAGCTGGGTGCATGTGCGTTGTTTTAAAGAGGAGGATATGGCATCAGGATGCGCTGTGTGGACAAGGCAAGGCAAGAAGGTAGTGTGATGTTTTGGGAAAAGTTCTGCTGTTAGACCTTGGGTCCTACGTGGCTTTGAAGTGGATGTTACTTTAACACGTAATATTCAAACATTGTTGCACACAATGCACAACCCTTTACGGTAACATTATTCCCTGGTGGCGGTGGCCTCTTTCACCAGGATGCACTATACCACGTAACAAAAATCTTTCAGGACTGGTTTGAGGAACATGACAAACAATTCACAGTGTTAACTTGGTCTCCTAATCCCCATATCTTGATCTGAACAAGCATCCGTTGGAAGTGCAGAAAAAACAAGTTAGATCCACGAAGGCTCCACCTCGCGGCTTACAGGGCTTAAAGGATCTGCTGCTAACGCCTTGGCGCCACTTTCAGAGGTCTTGCGGAGTCCATGCTTCGATGACCTACACAATATTCGGCAAGTGATTTTAATGTTGTGGCTGATGGTGTTCTGGCTTTTAGTCAAATTTAGGACATTTTAGAGGCAGTTGGATTTCTTGTGTGGTTCAGCTGGCACAGGTGTGGATTGACTTCAACCATTCCCTTTTCCATTTTCTCTTCTCCGTTGCTGCAAAATGGGAAATGAAGACAAAAGATCCTCTCCCTCGTGTAAATGGCCTCATCAGGCAAACTAAACAAAGTGTTAAATGTGTGACTGCCATATATGTAGAATTTTGCATTGTATGTTGTATTGAATATATCATGATGAGATGAGAGAAAATGTCTACTCGTGGTCAAACACTAAATTATTTGCACAATTTTTATTTCATAACATTCTGTCTGACAATTGTTGCCTTTTAGTTACATTTCAGATATGCACCGTTATATTAGGCGTATCTATAATCTTACTACTCTTTTATGTCACTTGTCTTGCACAAACACTGAGTGTATCAAGAAGCACTTGAACTTTGCCAGTCAATTGTTAAACGGCTACTTCTGGAATATTAACTTATTTTCGATCAAGCATGCCAAAAATGTGTGTCTTAGATTGACTATCTTGGTATTATGCAGAGAGTGCTCTGCATTGATTTTCTTTGACCTGCATAAAAGGAAATGGAGGAACGACATATAGACATAGATTGATAGACAAGAGAGGGAGAAAAGTATTTTTAATTGGCAGTGAGTCCTCACCAGTGTCAAATGTTTGATGGAATGACTGATTTGTAAAAGAGAGAGCTTTAGACTGTATTCACAAACAGGAGAAAGGATTTGGAGGAGTTGGGGGAACATTTTTGAGAATTAATTGGTTGATATTTAACCAACTCTCTGCAGGGATAATGTGTGCACACTGTTTGATCACACACTGAGCATCTTCCTTCTTTCCATTGGTCTTCACTTCCTTTTATTACTGTATTGTTTGTTTGTTTTGATCATTGGCACAGGATCACTCGATCCACAGTAATGCTGCCAACCCTTTTTGCCTGTTGCAGAATTTGCAGGCAAAACATGCAGTACATGCTATCACACACCACAAAATATGACACAATTGCCATTTATAACAATTTGTGCACAAATACCTGTCCGCAAAATTTAGAAATAATAAAATGTAAGGGATCAGTGGGTTTTATCGTTGTTCTCCATGGAGCCAGAGTGTAATTAGCTTTCATGGCTGCAACCTTCCTTTGAGAAAACCTTGATAAGGGTAATCTATTTCCTCCCACTCTGAGGCAGCTGTGAGCCCACCACTGTGGTCAGCTGCAGATTTCCCTCTGTTGCTGTGGGTAGAGAAAGTCCTGTATCTTATCAAGGTGGGAAGCAGTAATGACCAAGGGTGTGTTCACGCCTTTACTTTTGATTAACCCCCAAGAATCCGAAATGAGACATTACCCATTGCCTTATTTTACATTTAATTTCATAGAGCTGTCATCCTTTATCAAATCCAAATAAAGTGAATGCTTTTGATTCTTAGAAAAATATGAATGTGCTTCTATCATAAAGAACGGATGAAGTAAGTGTCTTACAACAGGGAGAAATGGTCACCAATATTAAATGACAAACTAGTTTAGCTCTATAATTGTTTATAATCTTGCGTTTGCACTGTGGGACTGCATCTACATAATCAGCATTAGCATTTCAACCACAACACATTAGTGGAGCAATCCCTGAATACATTTGGTCTATTTTAACCAAACTAAATAAATAAATAAAGTTCAAACCTTTTCTTCATCTAAGCCTATAATTAGTTGACATTTCTAACTTTCTCCCTCATATTACTTTGCCCTGTTGTAGTTTTATTGTTAGAGTATGACATACCTAGAATCATGGCATACCTAGCACAGTTGAAATCTAACAAACAGCATGATTAACAGAAGTCAAACATTGGATCGGAGACATTTGCTGTCAAAGGTGTCCATTTGTAAAGAAGAGAAGAAGGTGGAGAGGGTGCTGCTCTGCTCCAATGTACATAATGGTAAACATCCTTCTCTGGGGTACTGTTGTTTCTCTAGTGAGAAACTCCTCCTGAGAAAGACTCTCCTAACTGCCCGAGTCAAGAAACCTTCGTGACCTTGCATGTTGCCTCTATACTGCTGCCCTGGGGGGAGGCCCAGCCGCTTTTAGTGCTATGCTGCATTGCAGTGCATCTCTCTTTCTGTTTTGTCCTCTCAAACAGTGGGCTGCTGTAAGAAGATAACCTCTCTGTGCTGGTTTCTAACTATAAATTATTTTCTCCTCTTCTGTATCTTCAGCTCTAGCACTTTGGCGTCTTTGAACCCTGAACACAATACAAGATTGCAGTTAGAGCCTCTGAAATGTTCTCTGCATTTCTGTTCTATATCATCAAGGCAGCTCTTCTTAATGACCTTTTCCCATTCACTGCTAGCCTTCCAGTCCTTGACCATAGCCACACTGTCTGCCTGCCTGTCTGTGTTGTGTCTGTTTTGCTAAAGGACCACATTATGTCAAACTATATTAGAATTGAGCAAGTCCACTGAACCATACCGTGTGTCACGTTTTGCCTCGCATCAGCATGAATAATAAGGTACTTTAGATGTAGGCACCAAAACCACATTGTTAGGTTTAGGAAAAGATCAAGTTTGGGTTAAATGTGACACAGTTGTAATTTGGATTGAATTAGGCACTAAACTACTTGGATACGGTTAGAAAAAGATCATGGTTTGGGTTAAAATAAGTAATTTTACAGTAACATTACACACCTCCCGTACGTTACTTGTACTTGGCCATGTGTGTGTGTACTTTCCTTGCCTTGGTGAGGCAAAAACTGACACTGTTCAGTATCCACTAGTGGACTGATGGATGTCTTACACACTTTGGCATGATACCGCCAGGGGTTCATTTCCATGTTGTGTTCTCCATTCCTAAGTTTCATCAGAGGTTTATAGTATTTAAACAAGTTCCTTAGATAGTTTTGCTGCAAAGACGGTACCCACAGTTTGGGTCATCAGTGTTCTTTCTCCAACTTGTACTCAGAGAAAAGTCAGTCGATCATTCTCTAATTTAAAGGCTTGCAGCACGATGGTAAGCACTGCAGTGCTCCATTTTGTGCATTTTAATGAAATATTTTGACATTTTGAGGAAGACATTTATTTGTTTTCTTGCGGAGAAAGATATATATAAAGCTACCTCCAGCAGCCGGTAAATCTGGCTTAGCACATACAGAAGTAGGAAGAACCAGGTAGCCTGGCTCCATCTAAAGGTCAACAATGTTTACCCACGTCACGAAACCTCTCAGTTCTGCTGCACAATCCAGATTTTTGGAGTTTGAAAGCATCATCACACACAAAAACACTGGCAAGACTTCATTGCACTAATGTGAAAAGCGTGTCAAAACCCATAGCTTTGGTATCCAAGGACTTCCTGCACAGCTGCCTTAATAATACAGTACTCCAAAGAAAAGTTACAGTTGGGGAAAGCTCAGTTTCTGTAATCCAAATGACCCTGTGTTCCTTTATAACAGTACTTATATTTAATTTAAAATAATTTGGTCTGTAATCTGTAATTGGGTGTTGTGGTGTTATCGTTGTCACACTCCCAGTGTCTAAGTGGAGAGAAAATCTAGACGAGCTGACACTGTAAAAAGCATGAATGTGTCCATTTTTTAATCAAGTTATTTAGGGCATGTTTGTATAGTTTCCTCTTCTTGTCATTTTGCCTATTCCCCTTTTTTGAGGCTAAAATGTCTTTCTGTCAGCTCCATAAAGAAATATCGTGATCATTTAGATCATTTTCCAAGCTTTGACAAGTTTGCTTTTCTCACAGGTAATAAAGGGAAATGACTAGAAGAGACACTTATCGCTTTTCTTTGGGAAAAGGCATGTACATTCAGTGGTGCCTGAAGGAAAACTTCAAAGCACATCAAGGGTTGTTTCTAAAAGAGTCAAATATCTATGGCGACATAAAGTCTTTACATGCTGAACATTATCTCATTATTATTTGGATGCTAAATAAGTTATGTTGTGAAGTCCTTGATGAAGAACTGATTAGGGAACGTGTGTGACATAAAAACATCTATCAGAATGTGGAGACATTTATACTCTTCATCCCATTTGCTGGTGTGTTTCATGCTCGATGAGTTTTCTCTTTTCATCCTATGTGGAACGCCATATGTGTAATTGGATTTATAAATGCCCCCAAGAGCACCGAGCAGAGATCTGTTGCGTGATGGATAAGTTACATTTTGTACCGTTTTGCACCTTGCACAGTGGGACAGTCGAGGCTGGTATCATTTTGGAGGCTGATATGGTTTATGATTATGGTCCGTTTCCCGGCAGACTGATGGAGCTTTTCTCTCAAGTCACTCGAGTGAAACTGAAGTTCTCATCCACAAGTTACAGACACAAAGCTCATTAAGACACAGTCCATCACACCCCACTGCTCACTTTCAAACATCTTCTGCAAACTTCCCCTTCTCATCTCTTTCTCAATTGTCTGCAACACACATACGCACACAAACTTTAATCTTGTTTCATCATTCTTGTTTTCCTTTTCTACGTGTTCCTTCATTTCCTTTCACCATCTGGAGTTGCAGTGGGGAACGTATGATGCTACACTTACTGCTGGGACACTCCTTGGCTCCCTTTTGGTTTGTTTAATATATTTTGATCTTTATTATTCGAAATTGGCTCCCCTACAGCTTCTCTTGTACTTCATATCCCAGAGCCACCCCAGAGGACAGGGTGTAGAAAAAAAAAAGGAAATCAGGAGAATGTCTGACTGGACAGGATCCTTTGAAACCACAGAGTGGTGAGATCTTTTACAAAAACACAATAGCAGCCAACAATTGTCAGACATGATGAGCTGTTTATACACTATCAAGTATTCTATTCCCAAGCATCAGAATTAAAGATACATCTGATACTGAGGTATTTTTTCTCTCTATTGCTCCCTGTTACACATCTGTTCAACCAACCATTGTGTCTGTTGTAGTTTAAAATGCATGAATAGGCCACTGTGCTGCATGATATTACTGTGTCTTGCACCACTTGAGATTGCCAACTTGTTCTCTAGTATTTTCTAAAAATGTGTTTGTCACTAGCGTCAGTACTTTTGGTACAGTAGAAAAAACATTAACACTGTAATTCAGTGGTCAACTGTTGTATAAATGTTTTATTTGCCTTAGAGCAAGTGAATCTGTATTGTTGTTGTGCATGTTTCTTTGGATGAGAGCTGAAAGGCCACATGAAAAATTAAAGCAAATGCTTGATCTCATTTCTGAAACTGGCTTCAACTTTAACCGGATTTATTGTCAATGTCAGGGTTCCATTTAACACAAATCTATATAACTATGAACATATACTGCATATAAATGTCTTGTAAGAGCTTCTAAATGTCAAATTCAGTGTCTCATTATCATTTGGCTCATAAGCTTTTTTTTTTTGTTTTGGATTTTTCACTTCTGCTAGTCACACAGTACTTCACAGTAAAGATGTGTTTTTTTAAAAAAAAGAAGAGAAATCCTATTGTTGGCCAGTGTTATACAGACTTTCAACTTGTATTCATAATGTTCATGTTGCTGTTGTGTATTACCAGACCACCTGATATCACAGCAAAGTGTGTTATACACAAAGCAGTCCACTAGAGGATACTGTGTCAGTGTCACGTTTTTGCCATGTGGTGGCCCGAAAAAGCACGTGGTTAGGGTTTGGAAACAAACCACATGGTTAGGATTACGCACCAAAACTGCTTTGGTTTAAAACAATTCACGTCACCTTGTCCCAGACTTGAACATTGGCCCCTTGGACGAAAGTCTGTGACCTAACGTCATCTCCCTCCAACGTCCTTACAGAGACTTCACTGCCTTTTGTTTAATGGCCTTCGTCACAGGACATATGTTGTATGACCACAATCACATGAAGTGTCTCGGGTGACGTGCATCCACTTTTTACGTCACGATGAAGCCAAGTGCCACAAACAATCGCTATTAGCTGCTCGTCAACAGGCATGTGTGTGTTACACGCTTTGCTGTGACATTGGACTGGACAAAAAACATTTAAAGAAATACAATACGTTCTTAGATGCAATTATTCTGGAAAATCCCCTTTAGGGCTCATGGGCTGAAAGAATAACTCTTTCCAAGAAGACTTTTCACACAAAATGACAAATTGTAGCATGAGAGGGATTACAGATATAAAAGCAAAGAAAAACTCAATATTACTCTTAAATGTCAGCAGCTTTACTTTTAGAAAAAAAAAAAAGTGACATTAAAAGTGAATATAGCACAAGAACTGGAAGCAGGTTACATTTTTACATTAGCAAGCTGCATTTAAGGTCAGATCAGGTGAAAAAATAATATTGTCTTTGATGTGTTGTTATGTTATGTAATCATTGTAATTCAGCTTTTAATTTACGTAATATGGACCAACATGAAAGGCAAACAGTAGTTCAAGTTTGGAGATAAAAAAATTTCTGCTTAATAAAACCTGAATCTCACATTTCCATACTGCAGCAAACACAGTTACAGACTAGTGTGCATGCCTCGTCTTTGTGTTCAAGCTGTTTCACTTTCAATGAGCTCTGACTCTGACTGGGCTGAAAGCATAATATAAAAAAAAATGAAAGCGAGTCTATATCCTATAAGGCTTTAGTTTTCCCAGAGGGGAAAAAAAAACTAGAAATAGTACAACAAATCATATATTGTAGGAGGAGTAGTGAGTTTCACAGCACAGCAGGTTGAGACACAATTGCGAAACAATTCTTTCTTTCGACAACCGTTCTCCACCATATTATTCCAAGTGTGTGAGTATTGCCGAAGGCAACTTCAATGGTACACAAAACAACTAAAAAGAGACACAAAGTGACTTTAAAATGAGTACAAAAACGTTTTAAATAATAATAAAACAAAACAACTACACAGCGACACAAAACGACTACAAAGAGACAAAAAAACCAACTACGGAGAGAAGCAAAACAACGACAAAGAGACACAAAACAAGAAAGACACAAAGTGATTTAAAAGGGATACAAAATTACTAAAGACACAAAATCATGATAAAAAGAAAAAAAATGTGTATAACAGAGACAAAAGGAGCCAAAATAACTCCTAATGGACTCAAATCGACTACAAACTGTTTTCCCTTTTTGTCAGTCTGGGTGTCTTGCTCCTATGTAGGGGAGGTCAGGGGGCCTTTACATTTCTGAGCCCAGGAGTTTGTTGTCTCATAATCTGTCTCTGCTGTTGCTCACCACAGACACAGACACATCCAGAAACACTTTACAAAGAGAGAAAGTTCCCAAAGTGAACATAAACCCGGAGAGTCAGTCAAAGCAGACAGTCACTGATTAAATATTTAAACATACATTGTTATTATCCCCCAAAATGAACACCCTGGTTATGTAGCGTATTTATGAATTCTACTTTTATTTAAAACAAAAAAAAGGAGTGTTTAATGTGGCCTGCGGTGCTAAAACGCCCTACACCCTCAGCGGATCGACCCACCGGGCGCATGGGACGCTGAAAACTGGACTCATTTCAGACACCAACACGACACTGATTTTATGGTTTGTGTAACTTAATTGTATTTACTACGGTGGACAAGAGGACCAATTTCACTACAGATGCGCGTGACTAAAACGACATTTGTGTTTGTACACCCAGAACAGCGTTTGGACATGGCTCTGAAATCCGGACTGCGCTCTGGCGTGTGAACATGGAAAAAAAAAAAAGCCCCTGCTGAAAATCAATGACACGGTTAGTGTGTGTGTGTGTGTGTGTGTGTGTGTGTGAGGGAGAGAGAGAGAGAGAGAGAGAGAGAGAGAGAGGAGGCGGTGTCTGGTTACCGAGGAGGAGGAGAAAGCTCCCGGTCTGCTCTTCCTCGCTGCTCCCTTTTTTTTTTTGCCGTCAATCCTACAAGCAGTCGGGTGCTACCAGAGTGCCCGGGGCTGTGGACTTATTTTCTACTCCCGGGAATCGCATTTGGACACCAACAAACTATCCCAGGTAGGTGATGCACCGCTACCGTCCGCTGATGGAATTTGGCCCCCCCCCTCAAAAAAAAAAAACACCCACATTTACAACGAAAGTCAATTTTCGCCCGTTTTTGTCGACTTTTCTCGGCGCTGCTGTCGGATGGAGGAGAAAAGCAGAGGGGAGCCAAGACAAAGCTCCGTGGGGGTGGCAATTGTGTTGACGCCGCTAATTGCTTTTGAAATTGGCGGAGGGGGAAGCTCGGGAGCTAATCGTTTCGCTGTGCCCCATCTGCCGCGGTGACAACTCTCCAATGTTTATAATCCGATTAGAGGAAGGATCAGCAGTTTGATGAAATGATCACTCCTGAACAGTGCCCCGTTCGGCTGTTCTCCGCTCCATCCTGACCCGTTCTGCGTCACAGCGCGAGAGTTCTGTAAAGTGTTTCACTTCGTTCTGCTCTTCACACACTTTGCAGCATCCTGCGCTCCTCGGTGTATGTTTTCTCTCTGAGTGTCTTTAGCCTCTCTTTTTTTTTTTCTTCCTTTTTTTCCTTACCCCCCCCCCCCCCTCTCTCTCTCTTCTCTGTTATCTTTGCTTTCAGAAGATGTTCTTCTTTCTGCTACCTGTCGTGGCTCTCTTGCTGAGCATAGAAACGGCGGTCTCCGGGAACAATAACGAGAAATGGCTGGGCACCGTGGCTCAGTACAACAAGGACAGACCCTGGAACAGATTCAGAGATGTGAGTTTCATTCAGAAACTTAATATCTAACCAAAAATGGGCAATATAACTAGCTTCATTGTTTGTATATTTGTGTGTCTTAGTAATTGTGTGTGTGTGTGTGTGTATGTATGTGTGAGAGAGAGAGAGAGAGAGAGAGAGAGAGAGCGAGAGACGCCCTTGATACACCCTGTGAGTACTTGAGCACCTGCCAGCAGGCATAATCCACCTTGTAGAAACTCAGCAGGTTCAAACCCTGACTGAAAGCCAATCAGACTCCGAGACAAACAACATTGTACTTCTGCACATGAAGGGGGAAAAAAATTCTTCACACCTTGTGGTTTGACTCACTGAATTATTTCCCTTCTGAATTGCCTGTTTTTTTGTGCCAGTGTTTACATTCTGACACATCATCATTTTATTCTGACATAGATTTCAACTAACATCATCACTTTCAATCAGAATCAGAAAACATGACTCTGTGGCTTTTTATGTTACAGCTATTAGTGCAGTGGCGTTTCATAACATACAGCGCATCTCCACAGTTTCTCTTCTTCTTCCCTAACAAGACATTTTTTTTTAATGATTTTTCTGATGATGAATGTAAAGGCTGTAGTCCGGGAGCTATATGTTGAGGTAGTTGTGCAGTTCAGTTGTGCATTATTCTAGAAGATCCATTAAGGTGAATCACAGAGGCTTGTTTCTTGAAGGATGCAATATCAGGCATCACCTGGAATGATATTGCTTTATCCGAAGTAATGTTATCTCTATAGTTGTCTGAAGGCTAGATTTAAGGTATAGATCAAATATATGAATGCATAAACATTTGTGTGTTCTTCTGGTGGAAACCATGATTGTCTTGGCATCATGGTTTGAAAACTGGCTTGCAATACTTAAAGTAAAATACTGAGTGGTCTTGCGCTGTGACTTATGAAAGGCCTGTGGTATGCAGTAGATGCTTCAGATAAGGCTGCTGAACGTGCACTTTGAAGTGTGAGTGGGATTCTCAAGTTTTGACTACAGTGACACAACATGTGTACTTTCTGTAAAGTAAGCACTGAAGCAGAGAATCAGTCAGCTGCTGTGCAGCCTCATTGCTCAAACCCGTAGAGCTATTTTTCTATTGTTTTAGAAGAAATGTATCAGCCCGAAGTTTGGGGAAATTTGTATGAAATCGTTTACAAGACGTCTAGGATATCCCAATTTGAAGGAGTGACGCAACCATAAAAATGTACACTTTGAGTTTGAGCATCTCCGCTTCAATGAAAAACTGAAACGGAATGTATGTAATGTTTCCTCATGGTGTGATTTTTAACAACATGACCTTCACCTCTGTTTGTGTAACAGCTATCTGCTTGGGGACTCCTAAATAGGTTAGGATACCTCTCAAGATGTCTTAAATAATTCACCAAGAGAGACCAAATCGTAACACCCAGAGATGTTTATACATGCAATGTGCTCTTAGAAGAATTAGGACACGCCTGTGTTCCTCTTTGAGTATGTCGAGTTTTGTTACTCGAAATACTCTCGATGATACTCGGCTTGCTCTGGCCTGAATTACTTTATTGCCAGTCACTTTTTTTTTCTTTTTTTTTTTACATTTAAAATGCATACACGTAGACTAGAATACTGACAAAGGCAGGGTTCAATGTCTATATTGACCTAGCACACTCTCCAGTCATCATCAGGCTAATAGTGACAGTAGTATAACCACTAGTCTTCCATTTGATGCCACATTCTTAACATTATGATGTCCTTTGCTGCTGTTCTCCAGACACTTCCGAAGTTAACTTTGGCCTTATTAAAGCTGTCCTTTCCCATACAATACTGGAGCTGTGATGTGAGAGATGGTCGTGGCACTATACACTCAGCCAAGAGCTCTACTACCGGCAGTGTGTGCGTATGTCTCTTGTGTGAGTGCTGCCCACTCTTTATCCCACTCTGTGGTCTCCTGCGCAAATTAAACTCATTAACAGGAAACTGTCAGTGGAGGGGGGAGGGCAGGAGAGAATGGGAGAGGGGGAGCAATAGAATAGGTGAAAGGTTGTGACATTTATGTTTAATATTTTAAGCTGCCAACCAAACATAGGAGCTGCTGTAGTGTTTATATGTGTGTGTGTGTGTGTGTGTGTGTGTGTGTGTGTGTGTGTGTGTGTGTTGTCAGACCTATCACAGGGAAATCTGATGGTCGAAATTTGTCTCCTGCACCATTGGCTGTTTGTCCCACTGTCTTCTTTCCTCCTCCATTCTTTCTTTTTGATTTATCTCCTCCTGTTTGTGACACCAAATCCTCTAATATCACAGATCTTAATAGGAACTTTGGTCTGTATCAATCAATTTCAACCTACAAAACAATCCTTCTTGCCAGCATCTAAATTTGATTAAGATAAGCCCGCCTGTTCTTGAGGGACAGTGCTCCAAGGCCTCTTTACATTCTCGGCTGTGCCAGATGAAAGTTGGAAATTATAAGTAATTTGTGCTGACATCATTGGTTGTAAATCAGATACATGAAGACTAATTTTGACCTTTTTCTTTTTTTAATCAAAAACACCAAAGCTACAATCCCACATTGAGTCTCTCTGATCCACATTTACCAGCCTGTTAATCAGAATATGACTTGAAATGACGTAGAATGCACTGATAAGCCTCACATTCCAATTTTACCCCTCTCCATGACTGGCTTCCCAGACACGTCTTTTGGTGGTGTGGCCAAAATGCGTTTAATGCTTTGCCAAATTTCCACAACATGAGAGTGGTGCTGATGACAGAACACCATCTTACATGCCTCAGTTAACACTGACATCGTCTGTGTGACCAAGATTCACAAATCTGACCGATTTGGCCTGTTCATTGGCCTGCCTATCAGAGATATATTGGTAATGGTCTATAGTTTGGCCGATATGCAGATATGCTTTGTCTGTGGAAAATAATGCAAAAAAAGATTCTTGGGGTAAATTAGAAATTGTTCTACGTGTGTTTTGTTATTCAAAATGATTCAACTCCCAATGATTTGAGGGATCATTGCAAAAAACGTGTTCATATTTAATGTATATGTATAGAATATTGGCCAATATATCAATATTGTTTTTTGTTTTACTTCTTAATATCGATATTGGACCCAAAACTCCAGTATCAGCCAGGTTTTACTCGCAGATAATCGGTGATGTCACAGAAGTGGCCAATATGAAGAATACTGTACATCATAAAAAACACAATTATTCAGAAACAGTGTCATCATTACTCAGATTGTCAAGTAGCTGATTAATGCTCAAGAGGATGAGAGTTAGAAGACGAGCATATCACAGTGGAACAGATGGTGGGTGAAGTCTGAATAATTACTTGATTGTCAAAATGTAAAATATGTCGAACCTGTTTAATAGCTAGACTTATTGGATAATTGGTTAAAAAAAAAACATATGCTGTATGTTATGAGGATTGGGTATCAATTAAGTTCCATTATAGACTGAAGTTCATCTCCACTTTAATCCTTTGTTACATAATGAAGCACAGTTGGTGTTTTCAACAGCACTTCATGTCTGTTTGTCAGTCAGTCAATTCACCATCCTGTTCCCCAAGTTGTGAACTCCACCTTTTTTTCCTCCGTTTTTCTCTCTTCCTCTCATTTTCATCCTCTGTCTGTGCAGCAGCGAATGACCCCGTGCTTCCTCAACCATATCCCTCTCCACCCACCACCCCTCACCCGTCCCCTCCCCAACCCTCCCTCTCCCTCTCCCTCTGCCCTCACCCGTGACTCCTCCTCTCTGCTATTCTCCTCTGTCTGCCATGTTTTACTCTGCATCCCTGTTGATGAGCCACTTGCTCCCCCTCCCTGCATTATGCATGAGGGTCCGTTTCTTGGCAGAAGAGCCGGTAAAATAGTTAAATGATCAAAGTTCAGGTGGCTTATCTTGAAAACATAAGGAAAATGGGGTTAGATTTATGCTTCTGCCCAGTTGCATTACTAATAACCTGACTGTAATGTGGAGGAGGACAAATGTAATCTAAGCGATAGAGACTTTTAATCTAATCCATTTTTATAGAGGAAAGAAATGCAGTAGGGATTTAAAAATGTCTTGTCACCAACATTTTGTCAGTTTAAAAACATTTTCATTTGAAACAACTCCAATGTCTTTATTACTGACTTGTATACGTGATGTAGAAATTAATTTCAGCTGGTTTGCGAACAAAGGGGCACATTTGTGTAATACATGACACAATGTTAAGACTGAAGTGTGTTGACAAGCTTGCTGGGTGAGCTCGTCCAAATCCTCACAACTGTGTCACAGTTCCATTGTGATTAATTGCCTTCATTTGCTTTTCTACTGCAGTGCCTATTATTTCTATTATGTCGATTGTATGCTTTTGAGATTTGCCTCGGCTCATCAGAGGATACCTAAAGGTTCTTGACCAAGTAAATTGTTTCTTGTTGTTGTTTAAGCCAACGGTATTTCAGTTTTCCTTAGTTTATAATCAACATTTAAATTTTCACACGCTTTTATGCAAATAAAGTATAGCTGCAGAGAATATACACACATTGGTATGCAGCACCTGGTTCAACCGTGTTTCTGTTTTAGACGGGGTCATCTTTGTTTTACGCCTGCAGCTGTGTTGTGTTGTTGGTCGCATCAAAGTATTCTGGTCAGGACTAAAGTGAATATGAGAGGTCCAGTTGGAAGAGTGGTAGAACTAGCAGCAGTAACAACAGACAATCTTACTAACCAATCCAAATCTAGTTACAGAGCTCTACCCATGGAGCATCCAAGTGCAATTAGACTGATTTAGCCTGGAGTGGAGGCACCAGTGTCCACACTGTCAGCACATTGGTGGTGGGCTTTCACCCGCTCCAGCTCTCCTCCAGACAGAAATACCGTATATTTGGAAGTCTGGAATCTGAGGACACTCTCTTCAACTTTAGAAGATAATTATGGTCCTCCACCGTTTCTAAATTATGGAGGTAATTACTCCACCTTACTCACCTTACGTTTCAGAGCTGCTTACTGCAGTTTTATAAGCCCTCGGCAGCAAATGGAAGAAATACTGTATAATAATTTGGCCCAATCATAGTTGTAACATTGCAGAGTTTATTAAACGGCAAAGTCATAAAACTGGAGACATGCAATATAAGTGTTTAAAGTTTGGATAACAACAGTTTGATAATCTCCTTGTATATTTACTTTTTATACAGTAGTGAAGTCTAACAGCAAATGTGGTCTGTAGATTGCTGAGCTGGCTGGTTTGGGCCAGCTCTGCTCTCCTGGCCTGAGCGAGTCTAATATTGGTGGATTTGTGTTGTGAAAGGAAATGACTGGGTCATTTGTATTGAGGTAAATGTACAGTAATCATTTACATTTGAGGGTCACTTTATAACCTGAGCATACGTTTCATCTGTGTGAAATGTGTTCAACAGGACTCCTGGGATGTCATGAGCCCGACAGGAAAAAGAGATAACTTAACTAATGTGCGAGTGTTGTATATTAATGTTTACTCTTACTTGTCTGAGATTGTGTCATCTTGCTTGGTCTCGTCTTGGTATGGGTATCGAATACCTTCTAGCATCAGGCTAAATGTGTGTTTAGTATTTGAATTAATTGGACTGGACTTTATGGAGACAAACTCTGCTTTCTGCTTACGTTACATTTAACATTTAAGAACTTTGCTTTTGTTGAATTTTAAAAAAAAACCAACATATTTTGCATCAACATTGAACAAAGCTGTGGTTGTCTGTGAAAGTTAAGCCTTATGTTCACAGCCTGATAGAAAATGGCGTGTTTACCAGGGACTCTGTGTTTGTAACAAGCTCCGTAGGTTTGGTAAATGACACTGGGGACAGCAGACCTCCAGAGGGGGGGTTGTACATGAGACAATAGCAACCAATACATGGCGTTGAACACCTGGATCCAAAGGAGTGTTCTGTTCTCAAACTCAAGACCCTGGTACATTTATTTATTCAGTGTCCTCGGCTAAAGATGTTTTCGGGGTTTTGCAGGAATTTTAATTTGGTTTGTTTATATCTGGATCTGCCGGGCTCAGGTTGCTATCAGTGTTGAGCTGGTTCAAGTTCAAGAGCTGGTGGTTAATTTCGGATCGTTTATTGTGATTGGCAGTGTGGATTTTGTTTTCTTAAAGGAATATTCTCTTCATTTTCCTTTTTAAAATGATGGTTTACAGTGATGTCATTTTCCTTGCAATTGTTCAATAAAGGAACTTTAAAAAGCCTCCTCTCCTCTCCTCTCCTCTCCTCTCCTCTCCTCTCCTCTCCTCTCCTCTCCTCTCCTCTCCTCTCCTCTCCTCTCCTCTCATCTCCTCTCCTCAGAAAAGGCTGTCATTGCCATTCTAGCAGCCTCCCTTTTATCTTCAAGAAGTGGAAAAGTTTTCACACTTTTGTGCCTGTTGTTTATTTCTCCTGAAAGAGGCTTTTCTTGTCCCCCTCCCCCGACTTTCACCCTTTTTCTGTGTGAAATTCTCTTCTTCCACCGTGCTTGGATGCTGTCAGGTGTACAGAAATGCATTAAAATCATATTTTTGAGGGGCATTGGATGCCTGCTGGATATTGCCAGGCTGGCTTTTCATTAGCTGGTGGGCTTGGTGGCACGTTGAAAAACTTTGCAAGTTCCAAACTGTGCACGCATGTGGTTACACTGTAACTATGTAGAGCGTCGAGCATTACAGCAGCCTCTCGCAGCTCATCCTCACAGTGAGAATTAAATGTTGTCGTTTTTTATCAGCAGTATTCTCTCTTCAGAACGACAGTCTATCGGGAGGAGGGGAGGGGGGGGCTGCCAGTCAAAGACTCCAGCTGTGAAGAAAAAAAAAACAAAAAACGAGGGCTCTGTGTGTGTATGTGTGAGAATTTTCGAATCACTTCATTTTTGTTCAATGGAAGCATCTGAAGTGACACTATTATTTTCAGTTCAAAGCTTGTTGGTCTGCTGGCTTATTTCGCGCATCTCCTTCTTTTGCATATGTGGAGGAACGAGTTTTTGCTGCGCATGCATGTTCTTTTTCAGCCCCACTGTTGCCTCGCGGTGAACACATTCACAACTGGGAGCACCTCTCTGTGCCCAAATTAAATGGTCGTCTTCTGTATCTGTGTTTGTGCTCTAGTGTGTATGAATGGTGCAGCTGAGAGGGAGGGGAGGGGTGCAGTTCAGAGGAGCAGCTTAGAAAAGACGAACCCTGGAGTCACCGTCACCTTCAATCTCTCGCACACGCACACGCACACGCACACACACACACACACAAACACAAACCCTCTGAGTGAATACTCCCCAGCAGACATACAGTATTTCCGTCAATTAAGCGAAGACTCCACTGAACACCTGTCATTCTTTCTTATCTCCACCCTGCTCACGCCCTTCATTTCTCTTTCCCCTCTTCAGCTGCCACTATACCTTCTCTTCATGCATTTTATCATCTGTTCTCTCTCTCTCCCGGCTCTCCCCGCTCTCCTTTTATATTCCAGTAATTTCTGATGAAACTGTGCCCTTCCAAATAAACCTTCTCATGCTTTCTGCTCCTTTCAACCCATTTCTTTATCCATGCTCTTTTTCGTCGTGCATAGTTTTGACTTTGAGCTATTGATTTCAAATTAGAGAATTCTAATTCTAGTCACTGCTCTGAAGGACTGTGGTTGTGCATGTAGAGCGACACGTATGGCATAGTTGTGGCTGCAAATGCATTTTTTTTTTTTTTTTTTTTTTTTTGTGTCGTGTGCTGTCTGAAAATTTCCATGTGTCTGTCCCGCTGATGTTTCTGCGTGTGAATTGACACACACGGGCTCCCATCCACCCCGAGGCTCTTGGAAAGATCAATCTCTAAATTTACAGGGCAGGGTAATCCCGATTGGAGTCTTGATATAATCAATAAGGGTGTGAAAAGGCACAAAGATGCACACTAACCCAGTGGAGGACAATTCGGTCACAGGCACAATAAAGGTGACCGTGCCTTATAACCAGGATGAATAGTTGGTGCGTGTGTGTGTGAACACACTCATATTGGAGGCTACAACAAAGAGACAGACAAAGTAGGGGAGCTAAAGGATTGCCAGTAATTTTGGCTACTGATAACAAAGTGAATTTTTGAAAAAAAAAAAAAAAAAAAAAAAAAAGGAGATGGTGGGATAAGAGGAGAAGAGTAGGAGCTTTAATGTGAAGCCCATCAACACTGTGAGTAGAACAGATGGACAGACGGACAGACACAGGATGGAAGAAAGGGAGAAATGTGGAATCCATCATCAATAACGTGTGTGTGTGGATGTGTGTGTGTGTGTGTGTGTGTGTGTGTGTGTGTTTTCAGTCGTCTTCATCATGGCAGCCCTCCCAAACGCTACTCTTTCTCTGTGGGGATTGTCTTTCTGTCTGTCTATTTGACACTGATATGAAGCTCTCCTGCTAAGCTCTTGATTATTTTGAAGAGATCTTGTCTGATTTGCTGCTTCCGTCGAAAGATTTACAAAGAAAGTCAGACGATGGCCAGACCATGAGAAAATACCTGGAATACTGCTGCTTCTGTATTTGTCTCTGTTGCTTTGAACTATATTTTCTCAGAAGGCAGATATATTTTTTTAAACACTTATCATTATTATTCCTGTAATACGTGACGAAATCTGGTCTCTAATCTTATAAAAGTGGTTGCATTGCAGTAGCCATGTATTACCAGACCCAAATTTACTTTGTGAATATATATGGGCCACTCTCCATAGGAAATTGTTTCTTGTCATTGCATCCCGGGTATAGACCACGGGTTAACTTTGAAACTACTGGAGCTGCCTTTCATCAATCGGCATTGACCATCGTAGTTACCGAAACTCTACCAACCCTCCGACTACGTCTAGCCACCCAAACTGGACACTGATTGGTCCGCCCTTTAGAGTACCCCAGCAAACCTACATACGAACACAGTTTCCAGACTATAATTACAGCGGAAAAAAAACCCTGAAGCAGTGAGCTATAGTCCGGCAAAGTCAGGCCATTGTAGTACCTCTCCTGCACATTTTGAGCATTGTTACCTTCACTAGCCTACAGTTAAATGTAACTGTGAGATGATATGATTGATGATATAATTAGCTACATCTCTTAATATCTCCAGATGTGTTAGATCAATGCAGTCAATGTTGCAAATCAATCCTACTGTCATTACCCACAAAAAGAAACTGGAGGTCGTCAATGTTAAAAAAAGATGACGTAATGATTGCAATTTTTTTATGGCAACTTCATCCGCTGTATCTGCATTACCAAAATCAACTTCCTGTCTGTGTTGCATCTCTCCCTGTGTTCCTATATATATATATAAATATATATATAATATATATTATCACTGCCATTGATGAAGCTGTCATCCCCACTGTGCGCCGGTTCTCGTGTGTGATGAGATGATTTTCCTCGGGGTTTGGCTCCCTCTACACTGCTCCATATGCCAGTGTTTGATTTGTCCTCCTTTAATCTGTTTTATAAGTTGACTCTATGAGTGGAGAGGAGCCATAGCAGCCCTATTTGTCTGCTTGTCACTCTGCCTACTAGGAAGTCACTTTTGGCACAGTGATAGCATTGTTGTTTTGCGTGTGAGGTCTTTTGTTCATTCCTGCTGCCTGCTCTTTTATTCATTGCTTTTCTTTATTTAAACCTTTTATTATGGAATATGATCCTGGAATATAAACCAACACATATCTGAAATGAAATGCATATTTTTTTGTGTGGAGCAAAAAGATTAGCTCTGTAAGGGATGCCATGTTCCTTTTTTAAATGAGAACTGTACATTTTCCTCAGACTTGGACTCTACTGGGGCAATTTTGGATGTTGACGATTTTACATTTTTTGTAGCTGCAAAAAGGAAGGGATTGCCAAGTGGTGCTTGAACTCAAAAACACATTGAAGTGGGGCATACAAGACATTTTCCTCCTGATTAGTCTTTATTAATTGAATTTCTTTTCTTTTTCTCTTTCACATCCTTTTTAGTTTGGCATCTCTTTCTTTGATTCTGACAAAATTATAATATTATTGGAAGAATACAGCTACTACTAGCGGCTATGCGAGGCTCTCCAACACAGCAGTGGGGCTTTGAACTAAATGCTAATATTAGCATCCAATTGTATGTTAGGATGTTTGTATTATCAGCATTTTTGTATTGTCCAATGTCTAGGAAAATGATCAGGGGATCAAACTTTATTACAATTCCTCGTTTGGAGAACATAAATTCCTGTACCAAATTTTATGCAACTCATCCAATGGCTATTTTGATCCTAACCAAAAATGTCAACCAGTCAGTAGTGCAAGAGATTAAAGTAACAATCTCAAAGCCAATTTTCAAGATCAGCAGGAATGTGAATGCGAGACAGAGAAAGATATTTCTTAGTGTTGTTGTTTTCACTTCTCAGTCATAATAATCACTTTTTGTTTCCAGCAATAGGTTGCAGCCACACTCTGGACATAATATTTTCCTCTTCCACTATCATGTAATGAGATTTATCTTGCCATTTATAAATCAGCTTCATACAATGATTGATTGTATGTGTCTCCCTCTGCTTGTTCCCTGTAATCACACTAGTTGTTACTGAGATGATGAACCCAGTCATTGCTGATGCAGATAATCACGCAAACAGCATTCAAATTACACATTAGTCTTTTGGATAAATTGTTACGCTACACTTTGTGTTTTGGCGGCCGTCTAATCAATTATGTAATGCGTTGGATTTAATTTGCTAGTGGGCCGTCTCTCTCAGATCACATTTGAAAGTTGCCTCCCCAACCCTCAGCGTCACAATGGGAAATAACTGTTTCTGTTTTTCACACCTCCCCAGTCCTCTTTTCGATCAGTGTCAGCACCTCTCCTCTACACTCTGATGTTTCTGATCTCTAAAACCATGTCAGATTCAATTGATCATTATCTAATCCCCCCCCCCCCCCCGAGGGCAGGGATACAGTTACTGTTTGTGTGTGTGTGTGTGTGTGTGTGTGTGTGTGTGTGTGTGTGTGTGTGTGTGTGTGTCTGTTGGTTTGAGAGATGTCGTGTCTGCTTCAATAATTCAGGAGGTCATGTGATGCTCGGAGATGCTAGGGAGACACGGAGAGGGGAGGGAGACATTGACACCAAGATATGGCAGATTTGTTCCTTGTAGCTTTTAGTGCCTTTTCGTATTCCTCACAGCATCCACAGCAGCATTTTGTGAAAACTCATTTTTTACACTCAACGTTAAGAAAACTGTGTTAAGTCTCTTCCAGTAAATAACATTTTAAAATTGATAGATACAGTACTACTGAGCAGATTTCAAAAATACAATATGTTGGCCTTTTGTTTGAGTCCCACCTAAAATTTGAGAAACTGTAAAAGGTTTATTAATTAAACCTACATTTAGACTCATTAGACTGTTAGACATTCAATGCTACAAATAATGTTATACATTCCTTAACCTTTTCACATCTTAAGTTATTAAGTTATCATCTTGTGATCTTATGATCACAAATAAGCAAGCCGAACCCTCTACTGCACATTGTTGCCCTCAGGCAACGGAAAGTTTTCTTTAAATTGCAACCAATCACAATGGTCAAAAAGGTATTAAAGAATGCTCCAATAAGGTGTAGGAGTCACTATTAAGCATCATTTGAAGGCGGGACATCCTTTCCTGACACATGATCACATGAGCACACGGTGAGAGAAGACGGTAACATTCAGGGCTTTTGTAATCTAATTTAAAATGACATGAACACCAAATACAAACTATATTTGTGTGTATAAAGGTGTAAAGAAGACTTTTGTCAGGTTTTTTTTTTTTTTTAAGTTTTATTCATTTAACATGTTCAGAAATCCAGTTTTCCTTTTGTTGCCCAGGGCAATGTTGTTTCTTTTTAACAAAGGTTTTACTTACAATGTGTTTGGATGTAATCACATACTATTACATGTATTTGTACAGAAAACATGCACTAAATATATTTGTTATTGTTTATATTAATTTGAATTAACTTCTTTAACCAAATTTTGCCAGAAAAATGTATGTAAGATTGTTCTATGAAAAAAAAGAACAAGATCGGCATGCGAAGCCAAAACCATCACACAATGAAGACAGTGGGATTGACGGCAATGACAGCTGAGGATTGGAATAGAGAAAAAGGTGCGAGCGCTATGCTGTGGGGTCCTGTCCTAACTCCCACATCAATTTGGGACATTGCTGTAGGTAGTGGCCTTTAGTTAAACACCAACATTTCTAAGTGTGTATGTGTGTGTGTGGAAGGGGGGGGGGGGGGGGGTGTCCCAAAAAGAAAACAATATTTTTATTGTTAAAATGTCCCAAAATGAACCAAGAAATGAAGTGGGATAATTTTTATGATGTGCCATCAAAATGCGTGCAGGAAAGGGTTCAAATTTGGGAGAGAAAGCTGATAAGGTCACACCACTTCCATGTTCTTAAGAATGAAATATATTCAGTTTCAATCATGTCATGTTCTCAAAGCCTTGGTATTTCCGTCAAAAGTGTTGAATTGTAAGGTTCCCTTTCATAAATTTGCATTTTGACAGGCACCTTTTTATTTCAGAAATTTGGAACTCCTTACCACAGAACTCACAGTACGGGGACTGTTTTCTTGCCCCCGTACAAATACACTTAAAGAAATAAACTAGAACAGGTAACTCCCTCTGCTGCACTCTTGTATATGACAAACAAACTCTGGGGAACTGAAAATATTGATAATATGTGGCTGAGGCCTGAGGGCTTGAATTTATACTGTAACTGAAGTCCTGGACTCTCGTATGTTTTTGTGGACTGTTACCCTGTGGGCATGGGCTACCGCGTGACCTACTAGTCAGACAGCATTAGTTTATTTGAACACTTACTGGAGCTGCTACCAAGGGACTGATGCTTCTTCAAATGGTTTGTCAATTAACTTTTTAGTTTTTCATGGCCGAGTAGTCTCGGATGCTCACCATGTTATTACAACAATCTTTGCTGTTACGTGTCATCCCTTTCTCTCTTAGTCTCACCACATTTCTTGTCTGTTTCTTCCATTCGCTGTCACAAAATAGCCAGCCAGAATAACAGGGCTGCAGTCATATTAGCGCCTCTGTCAGGCTTTACTTAACATTTCAGTAATTTCCTCCAAACATGAACGACTTGACAAAAGTGGCAGGCTGACCAATGAAGAAATGCACGTTGCCATTCATAGTGGCAACATATTGCTTACATAACTTCAACATAGAAAATTCTGCTGCTATTACTCCCCCAGCTGTAATCCATGCATTACATTTCAGCACCACGGTCAGCTCCATGTTGTTGATCTCTGCTCTTAATGGAGAAGAATCCAGTTTGTTGTTGGCCTCTGTGTGATTCTGTCAGAGTGGTGGTGAGTGAGTAATTTCTGCTCTGTGTTTAGGGTCACAAATAAAAGTTCAAGTGGATAAAAACTGTACTGACACAGCGTTCTGCTTTAACAGTTCAGCTACAAGGGCTGCTGTTGATTTGGGTGACTTTGGTGCTAGTATTGGAGTTCTGGCTTATCACTGCCGACTTTGCACCCATTTTCCTCTGGCAGCACACGACCACTCCAATCAGATGCCACAGTGTTGTCAGAGTAACAGCTGGCTGGATGTCCTGTTTCAGGCTGACTTTCAAACCCAGAGAGACACGAGTAACCAGATTTAGGCCAGATGGTGTTTTTATCCCTTGTAGGCAATTGACATTTTTTTGATATTGAAGATATAGGTTTGAAGGAGAAACATAAATCAAAAGTCATTTGGTGATTTTAATTTTTTTTTTTTTTTTTTATAGCATTTACAATGCAATTGTAGTAATTAAGGAGTTGTTTTGAAAGACTGACTGGATGACATGGAACAAAATTTTGACTATGAAGTGTCACAGAGACATTATTTCTTTTATTCTACACTGAACCATAATTGATGATAAAAGTTAAATGCACGTACAAGTTGACATCTTTGATCTTGTTCTTTTTTTAATCTAAGGAATTAATACTTGGCGCCTATAGACATGTACAGTAAACCACCAGCATGAGCCTAGAACACTGATACTAAGCCTGTATTTTCGATTCTCCATTTGGCTTCAGATGGTTTCATAACACAAAGCAAACATACACAAGTGTTTGTGGATTTGGAATCTGATAAGGTTTGCTTTATTCATAGTCATAATGCAGATAAATTGCATTACACACTGGAGGATAGCAAGCAATTAGTTTACGGTTAAATGACGCACAAATTCATTCATACGACTAGCATTATATGGGTACACAAAAGATAACCTTGATTATGTTAAAACATATATTGTAATACAACCGAATTATTTACTGACACCTATGCAGAGATTAGTGTCACTGTTTGCACATGAAGCACCATTCAACAAAGTTTAATATTGCATTAAATCAAACTGGAATACCAGAGTTCATTTAACTACAATTCTGCAGTGCTTCAGGGGTCTTTCTTCTGATCAGCTCAGATTGTGTACATTTTATGCACTCTTGTTCATATGGTCAAGGTCATTGAGTCACAAAAACATAAGGACAAGCAATTAAATACTACAATGCTGATGGTTAGTCTGTGATTATGGTAATTAAAATCAAATGTGAAGCAATTTTACTGTCATATATGTGTTTGTGCGGGGAGGGGAGGGGGGACTCCCCCGCGAATCGGCAACTTAACGTGGTAGAGGGGTTTAAGTGGCTCAGTGATCCTGGGAGCTATGTTGTCTGGGACATCAGCCCCTGGTAGGGTCTCCCAAGGCAAACTGGTCTCAGGTGGGAGCCCAGACTAAGAGCGGCTCACAAAGACCCCCCGATGAATAGCAGCCCACGGGTCTGAGGTCACCTCGCCCGGATCAGGGAAACGGGGCCACCCTTCCGGAGCCAGACCCAGGAGGGGAGCTCGCCGCCGAGCGTCTGGTGGCAGGGCCTTCGCCCATGGGGCCTGGTCGGGCTCAGCTCGAAGAAAGAACATGGAGCAGCCACCTTGTGAACCCACCACCCGCAGGGACGAGCATCGGGGTAGGGTGCAATGCAGACCGGGCGGCGGGCCAAGCTCCTGGAGAGGGACTGGACTTTATCCTTTTCTGGAGTTGCCCAAGGTCAGAGGCGCCGGGTGGGAGTGGGGATACTCACGAGCCCCCGGCTGAGCGCCTGCGGGTTGCAGGGAGGAAGACTCTGACTGTTGTTTGGGCTTTTACACCAAACAGCAGTTCGGAGTATCCGGCCTTCTTGAAGTTGGTGGGGGGAGTCCTAGAAAGGGCGCCGACTCCATAGTTTTCCTGGGAGACTTCAACGCTCATGTGGGCAACGACTGAGAAACCTGTCGGGGTGATTGGGAGGAACGGCCTGCCTGATCTGAACCCGAGCGGTGTTTTGTTATTGAACTTCTGTGCTGGCCACAGAGCATCAGGAGGGAACTTGGAGTTGAGGCGCTACTCCTTCGCGTCGAAAGGAGTCAGCCGAGGTGGTTCGGGCATCTGATCAGGATGCCTCCTGGGCGCCTCCCTCTGGAGGTTTTCTGCGCACGCCCAACTGGAAGGAGACCCAGAACACGCTGGAGGGATTATATCTCCTGGCTGGCCTGGGAACGCCTCGGGATCAGCATGAGCTGAAAAATGTTGCGTGGGAGAGGGAAGTCTGGGTCAGCTTGCTTGGCCTGCTGCCAATGCGACCCGACCCCGGATAAGCAGAAGATGATGGATGGGTGGATGGATATGTGTTGGTAATGTATGTTTTTAATGTGTGATCATTATTGAACATGGAGAGATTTCTGGTGTGTCATTAAAATGACAGTAAAGGACGCATTCTGTAAAGATCCTGCTTCAACTGCTGTCCGTTACAAATGAAAGTGGACACAGACCTGAGTTTGTTACAAATCATTTTTCAATCAATCCTAGTCATTGTTAATGTTTCACCAGAGGGTTATCAAACTGGGAGCAGTCCTTCGTCAAGGTAAAAAAAAAAAGAGGCATGCACAAGTGCAGCAGTCTCAACATATATGCGGTAGAGCCGTATGTACATAAGGATAGACTGAGCGGCACCTTGTTCTCGTTTTTAAACAATGTCGCTGAATATTTTGTGGTAAAAATGAAGGCTGCAGTGATAACTACGGTTCCGCAGGCCATGCTTTGTGATGACTGGAAATCCTCCTACTTAATAACAACCAGAGTAATGAAATCACCTCTCTCATTTTCTACACTCCATCTCCTATTCCTGTGTCATAGCGGTGATACAGACACGTTGTATGTGTTGACAATAGCACTCCCAGTGATTGAGCAATGGGTGGGAAGACATGGGAGGAATAATGAAGGCAAATGGCCAGTCATGTGTTCAGGATGAATAAAGGGAGATTGATGATAGAGCGAGAGAGAGAGAGAAAGAGAGAGGTGGGAAAAATGAATAAATGAATGCATATGTTGGAGGGTGACATGAGAACTGTTTGACGGCTTTAATTAAACTGCGCTGAGTCAGCCTCTGAGCAGCTTCAATCACATTTTAATGAGCCACACACCCAGCAGCCCACATGGAATAAGGTCCATCTCTTTAAACCTACTCTCTTCTTCTCTGTCTGCCTTCAGTGTGCGTGTGCGCGCATGCGTGTGTGTCTTCGTGTGCGTAGTTATGTGTGTGTACATGCTCTTAACCTTGAAAGCACAAGCCTTTGGCACATTCCCAGTGACTTTCTCATGGATTTTGAGTTGGATAATAAGGTGTGCAGGGATGTTGTTGATCAATACTGGGAGCCTCTTTTATCTGGGACTGGCAGATAAAACAGGTCCATCCCTGCCAATACTGGCAGTCACGGCTTCACTTGGGACGGGGCCTTTTTAAGTACTGAAATTATGGGATTTATTTGGCCAGAACCTTTCATTTGCACTGCATTAGAGCCTGTATGATACATTGGCGGGCCGGTATTACATTTATATTGGCTGATCAGACATATTGTAATCAGCATATTTGTTAGGCGATATAAGAAATGAAACTGATTGGCTCAAGTCTATCATAAAACAGTACTTTGTGCTCAAATTGTAGTAAAGAAACAAATAGCAACAACAACAACATCACAATGGGCCAGTGCATCCCTTTTTGACACAAAGGACTGGTATCAGCAAATTATTCAGCATTAAATTCAGAATTCTGTCAAAAAACTGTCAGTGTGGAGTGCTGCTCGGGTGTGTGAATTGTTGTCCCTTTGGTGTTCTTCAGTTTGGGGATCAAACAGTTTAAGTTGTAAACTTGAAGAAATCTGAGGCAATCAAGATGGTGATTATTTAAAAAGCCTTTAATCAGTCATGGCTATTCAATCAGTGAAAACTCATGCCAACGCGTTTCAGCCTCTAAGGCCTTCATCAGGTGCTGCTTTTGGGCAGTTGCTTATATGTGTGGTGACATGTACTACACATTTTGCATGACCAGTATGGACCAATGAACTGTCACCCACTACATGGGAGCAGGTAAAGACACATGATCGGAAAATAATGTCCGGACTAGAAACCAAATGCAGATATTAATCAAAATCTTAAAATCGCTTAGTAGTTTAACATACATTTAAACATTCAGTGGCAAGTATCATTTAAACTTACCCAGTTTTCCAAAGAGAGAGAGAGAAAAAAAAATACACAAAGGCACAGTTACAAAAATGGAGATAAGTCAAGTTCTCCATTCAAACTGGAGTATCCCGGTCCAAAGATCCAAAATGATTCCCTTTGTAAGAGCCTTTTTAACCTGTTGCTGACCCTCACTGACTTTTCTATATGCTCAATACCAGATATCCTCAATGAATTACAATTTCCGTGGTCAGCCTCTTTGTAATGTTAAGCCATTGGATATTGTGGGTTCCAATAGCATGTTTATGTTCAACCAGTCTGGCTTTCTGTTTACATTTTGTTCTTCCAATGTTGAAACAGCCACATGGACACTCAAGTCTGTAAACAACATAAGATGTATTGCAGTTTATAAATGACTTTATATTATACTTTAGGCCTGATGTTATGTCAGTAAAGCAGTTGGTATTGATCATATTACAGCAATGATTACAGCTTCCACACGTGTACATTTCGTGAAATGCAAGATTGAAGCTACATAAATTGAAACGCAGTAGTTTTATATATATATATATATATGTGTGTGCGGGCTGTTCCAGTAGAGGCTACATACCGCTGTGTCTCACTGACACTGATGACGTTTACTCCAGTGAAAACGGAGCAAAAGTTCTGTTTTAAAATGAAAACGTGTTGGTGTGGATGTAGCGTGTGTGTATTGAAATTTGGTAACAAATGACGAGGCATTTTTCAATTCGGTCATGCCATAAAACTATCGAAGTTTGATACCCAGCCGTATCTGTAGCTGGTGCTTTTGTTACTTTGATTAGGCTGAGCTTGGTGTGCATTTAGTGATTTTATCTTTGCATTTCCTCTTTGGAGCACGAGTGTAACGTTACTAATGTGACTTGTGGCTGCCAACAGAGGGAGGCAGTTTGGAAGAAACAGATGATCCCACTTGTGTCACTTTGTGCCCCCTTGTATTGTTGGCAGTGAGGTTTAGGGTTGCACAGAGAATGTGCAGTAGTTAAGTAGAAGATATGTGCTTGTCATGGGAAAATGCACATCTTGATTTGTGAAACTTTACAGAAACCAGAACCTACCATTTAATGCTATTAAGTGTCAGCTGTTACTGATGGAGCTTTAATTGGAATACAAGTAATTATGTGTGCATGCAGAGATGCATTTATGTAATACACAATGTAATCAGGCTGGTATTTCATGTAGTTTAAGTGGTCTGTTTAATGATCTTAATTATATTTCGTTTGAAGTAATCAACAATTCAAAATTTATTGGATGTGCACCAACATTAATCTACCCTGGTATACAAATGCACACACACATGTACCTGCACACGCGTCCAAATGAAAACGTTTATGACTCTGCTACTTGTATGTGTTCTTACTTTTATTATTGCCACTTTTCATGATGAGAGCTCTGACATTTAGATGGGAACAGCCAATACCTACCCACTCTGACTTTCTCTGACTGGCTTTCCAGAAAGGGAGTGGGTGAGAGTTTCTGTGGCTCACTTGCAGTGAAAGTACTTTTTTTACCATTACGTGTGCCTGTATTTGTGTGTTGTGCGTGTGCGTGTGTGTGCGTGTGTGTGCGTGTGTGTGTGTGTGTGTGTGTGTGTGTGTGTGCGTGTGTGTGTGTGTGTGTATGTGTGTGGCCATATGCGTGTGGCCATATGCCACACAGGATGCTGCTTGCCATAGTGGAAAATCTGTCAGTTGTCTGACATCCTGAGACACAGAAACTGCATTACCTCCACATGATAACTGTAGGATCTCTGCGGAGATCAGTTTCATGAGGCGGTGAAGCAACCAGATGGAAGCTGGAACCCTGATTTGATGGGACTACAGTAACTTATTCCATGGCTGATCCAATCTGGCAGAATAGTGATGATTGCTTAATTTGTTCATAAAACATAGGGGGATAATGGCGAATTTTCATGCTAACACTGTTATAAGACCAAGAACGTCACCTGTTCAACGCCAGCCGGTGTGATATTTGGTATGGTTGACTGAAAGGGTTAATGGCAACCCTTGTTTTTTTTTTAATTATTATTGTAGTTCAGGGTTTAATTAAAACACTCACAAAAAAGAGGTTAATCTGAGGGGAATGTAACATAATTGCTGAAAGTCCAACTTTATAACTTTGGCAATAACTTCTTTCGCACACAAACGCAAATGTTGGATCACAGTTCTAATTAAACGTCTGTGTGTATGTGCATTTGGAGAGTTTGCGTCCAATTATTTGATGATAGAAGGATGATAAAAGCTATACAATATTTAGTGTCTTTGTACAATACTGAGGTGAATTGATAAAAGTCATGCTGTGATTTTGTGAGCTTTTAATTGTGCACAAAACACGGCCTTGTGCGCGTGTTTTTTTAATGTCTGCGTCCTAGACACACATCATCAGCACATCAGTTTTTAACCTAACATACTATTTTATTGTTTTTTTCTTTCATGTCTTTTCTGATCTTTATCTTTCACTGGTAAAGGTAAGTCTGTAATTTCTATTTGTTTACTTTTTTTGGTGACTTTAGTGTGTTTTAAGTGAGTAACAAAGGGACAAATATCTACCCGAGCTGTAATCATGGACGACACCAAACATAATGACTGTGTTTGTCGGTGTGTGCTGTTATACATGTTTTCTGGTTGGTGGTGTGTAAGTGTGACTGCAGGGTTTTGTACTATTTCTTTTAGCCTGGGTTACACAGACAAACACAGAGATCCGTGCTGCTGGCAACAGTGGTTTGTGGACTTTGAGCCTGTAAGTCTGTTTGTATGTGTCTTAGCAGGTACAGCCTTGGTTACTACAGTACAGGCCTCCGGGCTCGAGTGTGACAGCTGAGATTTGTAGCTCTGCTCCTCAGCTCTCCCCTGAGTCTCAACACACACACACAGAACAGTTTGATTTCATCACAAATAAGAAAAACCCCACCGCCTTTAGTCTGACTGCTGTTAACTGGAGGAATCGACTGTTAAGTCTAATGACTTATGTGATGATGTACCCTACTAGCGCCACCGTTTTCTAATGCACTGGGTGTGTGATAATCCTGATATGGGTGTCATGAATATCCCACTGTCAGTGTTCAGCTCTGGCTCGTGTGCAACAACCTGCAAACTGGAAAACAGATCTTTTCTTCATCATTTAAAGAACCTCTGGACAGGACACACAGACTAAAATCATACATGTAGGCCTGTCACAAATATTACATAATCGCCCTGTTGCAATTATTTGAGTTGATTGCAGTTATTTTGCATAATCGTTAAAAATATGTTCCATTCATCTGTTTAAAACAGCTGAATGAAACAGAGCAGAAATGGTTCCATCATTATTTCCACGCCATTTTCCACCATTTCAGTTTGAATGGCGCTCTTTTAATGACGTCCCCTCTTTGCGCCTCCTTCTTCTGTTCTGGTTTAATGGGATATGAGGGGAGAATTTCTTCTTCCATGGACTATTTATCTTGAGGCTCTTAACTTCAAATATTCAACTGATTGATATTGCCATCATGGATTTAGCTGTAAAGCCATCATCACAGCAAATAAATCCCACCTTTTCTTTCATAAGTTGTATGTGTATAATTAGGTTTATATGATAATTGTGGCATATGAAAAGACCAAAAAAAAATCGCAACTATTTGTATGACAATTAATGCTCAACAAATATGTCATGATGATGACAGCCCAATATACATAATAGTATAACAATTCTAACGAATAATCAGAACTAGTGTAAACAATGTCATTATATTATATAGTAAGGTGGATAGAAAATTGTAATCAAATGAAATATTATAAAATATTGTGGTGGTGTTAAAAATGTCCTTAAAGCTGTTTAAAAGATGACGAGGTCACTGTAAACTCACTGAGCCCTGCCAAGTTTCTCAGAGTTTTGACAGCTAGTAGAAAATGTAAATATAGAACTCTGTTATTTTTATTCATTTATGTTTTCATACATCAGGAGTCGTATTACAATTTCCCATGAAGTGCAATGCTTACCTCTAGAAGTCAGTCTGAACCAACAGGTTTATCAAGCTGATCCTTGTTATTTTGCCTCAGTAAGATACTCTTCTTTATGTCTGGGATGGAGTCATAGAAAGTCGTTATCAAAGGCCATAGATGGGGATAATGCATAAAATTACACTTTTCATGCAGTCTTGCTGTATAATGGTAACATCAATCAAATTTATTATTTCTGATGCCAGAATAAATTACAGTGGTTTAACAAGCCTCTGAGGAAACAAACTGAAGGAGGCTGTGAGACTTCACTATGAAACCACAAACCAACGATTACTGAGAGGCAGGAATATTATTGCTGGAGTGTCCTTGTGTAAAACAAGAAAGACAAGATGGGTCAAACTAGCAGGGGTTCTGAAACCACATATAGCAGAGCGCTGTAGTAATAACTTCAGACATAAATGTATGAATCATCCCATAGTTACCCATTTCTTCTTAAAGCTACATTCGTATTCAGAATTTAATCAACTTTATTTCTATAATACACTTTATATACATAACACTTTTAAAAGACAACTTTCCAAACACATACATGCAGATATAAAAACAGAAAATATAAAGTACAAATACATTGGAAAAGATGCCATTAAAATATGAATTTGCTTTTTATTTTTTATTTTAATTGCATTCGTTTTAATCGATCCTCATTGTAATGGCTAATCATAACTTTTACTCACTATTATTTATTCACGTGCAATTTATTTAAATAGGCCCACTAGTACTTTTTGTAAAGATGGGTATAGATAGACGCATAGCTTTTCTCAATTGATGAATCGACCTTTTAATGTTACTTTGCTATATTTAATGTCCCTGTATTATTCGCTCATTCAGCTTGGGATCCTAACTATACATTTTTAACACCGAATTGTTCAAATGAACATCAATGTTGATGTTGTGTTGTGATGAATGAGCAGCCCGCAGTTTATATGCTGGCTATTTTCCATGTGGTTGGTCGAACACCCGTAGTGCAGAACACCTGTTTCATCTACAGTCTGATTTGAGAGCGGTAATAGCAGTAGTAATTAAATGTTTAGAGTCCTGAGCTCCATGAAATCTGTCCTCACATTATTATAAGCAAAAGTCAGAGTCAAAATAACAATAACTTCTCCATTTTGCCTCTTCTAGACCTTTTTTATGCCTTTTTCCAGTTGTGGCTTATTCTCTCCATATGATCAGTAACACCACAAATAAAACATTTTAAAACAAGTTCACCCATGTAAGGTTGCTTTTTGTTTTTGATATTTTTTTAATATTTATTTTTTGAGTCTTTGGAGCGGAGTCTGCAGGGGTTCAGCAAATAGCAAACCTGTACCGTCCACCACACAACCTGTGTGCAACATGAACCAAACTGTTACCTGCAGTTATTTCTAGAAATCAACATCGGACCCAACTCGATCTGTTAATATAAGACCTGACCTGACCAATGATTAAATATAGGCTCAGGGATGCTGGTGGGTAGTGAAAGCAGGAGCTCAGGATGCCTAGTATTGTGGAGGTAGAAGCACCCTTCATGTTTACAGTGGATTATGTTCACTTGTGTTCTGCTGCTTCCTCTTGTTGTACTATTTGTTCATCCTGCTCAGACCAACTGGATAGCAGACACTGGTACTTCATGCTAAATCTTGTATACTTTAAGCATATCTAGCACACTGTGGATCCCATAATTAACCAGCACAGTCTGGATACCATCATTAATTATTTCCTTCAAGCAGACACTGAGATTTGATAACGACCTACCTTGTGAGTTTTCATGAATACTAACTGATCTATAAAGGATATGACATATATTTCTCTCTTTGAACAATAAGGAATGACATTTTGCTTATTAACTAATTTATCTTTGTTGGGTTTATTTACTTTTTTTTTTTTTTTTTAAATATGCAGAAAAGGATAAGGACCTTTGAGTTTAAATGTAATAATTTGTCTATGAACTATTTGCAGCAGCTTTTCCTGCAGCTAACACTGTTACTTCATTCTCCTGTTGAGGGTATATTTGGGGCAATAGATATCAATATTTTGGGTGTTGTGTATTTTTGTATTTGGGACCTGAGGTCCTTCACACAGGATTTTTTTTTTCCTGTCCGAGTCCTCATTGTCTCTCCCTCGGATTTTGCTTGCTGCTGCTTTTTAAATGGGTAAGAGAGGAGCTCATCTGATTGGTCATTACTGAGGATCACCGTTTCTATTTTATTCCTACTTGTGTCGGCAAAATTAAAAAATATTTGGTGGTCATTCCTACGTATGTTTGCACCTGGAGTTTTTGCTTGAATCTGCGCAGTGTTTCACGGTTTAAACATTATAAATAACGTAATTTGAAATGAATGTACGTGCTCATGTTGATATAATGTTATTCTCTGCAATGTCTGTGGTGTGAATTCACCACAAACATTTTAATGTGAGGAACGTCAAACTGCTCCTTGTTTATGTGTGTGGGAAAAAATGTAGTTGCTAAAGAAATTATTGCTTTGAAAAGAACTACAAAATAAATGCAATGTAAACTGCTTTACGTGATCAAATGTAATGGGTTTTCAAAGACACAAAGGCATTATGTTCCAAAATATCAATATCTTGTGGCTCGTACACGAACAAATCCATGTAACTCAGTCCTGCAATGTCTTTTAATGCTACCTGCATCCACGTATAGGCCAGTCCCTCTGAAGCTCATGTACACTTATAATGATCAGATGCTGCTTTTTAAACCTGAAGCAAATATTGATGGTTGTAAATGTGAAGCCAGATATGTGTAGCTTCCCTAATCTGGTGTTTCACAGGTGACCATTCTTGATTCATGGTGTTCATATTCTCTCAATAACAGCCCTGTCTCTATGTATTATATACATCATATTAGTTATTAGTTATTATCTCCAGTTGTCCAGTGATAGAGTGAAATATTGTTACCAACCATAAACTGAAGGTAAACTAATAGAATTATTTTGTAAGTTTTCGTATATGCTTCTTATGATGCATTTTGAGATTGTGGATTCCAGGAAGACTAACAACCACTGTGGCAGAAGCTAATACGGATCCAGATAAATAAACAACTAAAGAAATAAACAAAGCATATCAATTACACAAAGCATTGGGAGAGATAGGAGTGAAGGAAACCGTAGAGCATAGTGGAAGAGTAAGAGAGGAAAGCAAAGTTTGAAAAGTGACAGCTACATTACTGCTATCATCCATTAATAACCAGCCAGGTCATTAGTGTGAGAAATGAATCCAGGCGCTCACAGAGACAAACAAACACATTGCTAATCTCAGTTCTCAAACGCAGTGTCAACAACCAGACATAAATGAGGAGAATGGAAGGTGAGCGGAGAGGTCAGGGTGGCGAGAAAAAGGGAACAAAACAGAGAAGGCAATGACGCAAGATTGTGACAGACAAATGAAAACCTACAGGGAATGGTAGTGTTTGTAGATGCAATGAATGGAAATGTATCTAGAACTATCAAAACGGAGAAAAGGGGGAGGAAAAAAGGAAAGAATTGAAAGGGCTATGATTAATGCCAGAAGACTTTTTGTTTAAGTTTGGACTATGACAGCTCGGTTATTTCCACCATCTGTGAAGAGCCAGCTAAGTCATTAGCCTCATACATTCTGTGTGAGGCTTCCCACAGAATACCAATCAACAGCTATGTGTGTTTGTGATAAATGGTAATTAAACTGTGAGAGGGACACAAAGAGACAGAAGTGGTCTTGTGGTCTTTCCTACGTGTGTTCTTGCTGCACCTTGGAATCAAAACCTCAACATCCTCAAAGGAAAACAAAATGACCCCTAAAAAAAAAATCTATAAAAGGCAGCAATACCCTACTGAATCTTGAGGCGAATAACTACGATGAGTCTTTATTTCTGTTTAAATTGATCCCAACAGAGGGCGCATTAATGCAGCAAGTTCCAGTTTACATTAAAAAAAAATTAAACAAAGCCTAAAATCCCCAACGCAACAACATTTTGTACTTCCATTTTAACTGCTGGCTTTTCAGGTTTCTTCGTAGCTGGATTTAATTTGTAGCGTCTTAAATAAACACGAACGAGGATAATGATAGTGAGTTTTTTTGCAACACTTCTGTCATAGACGCTGGTCCTCAAACACGTTGATGAGGTGATCCTCTCTTTCTTCTGTCCAAAACTTTGCCATTTTGATCAGCTGACAGTTTGTAACTGTGACCAGTGGACTTTGAGATGAGATGATTGGCTGTTGAAAGAGGTGATGTGCCTCTACTGCCTCGGCCCACTGCTGACTTGACAAGCTGAGTCACATATGACTGTCGCCTGGCTTTAGTCGAGCTGAGATTGGCCAGTTCACACCGCTGCAACGTTCTTAAACAGTTTCACCTCCACATGAATCTTTTGGCTGACTTTAAGGTAAATATTATTAAATCTTGATCATTGTAAAACAGTCTGTCTTCAGCGCATTTTTATATCAATGCAATGTGTTTCATCAGTGGCCAATGCTCGTGGTGCATATCAGAAAGTTTGCAAGATGTATACTAATTAACAAATTTGAAAGTTGATACATTGAAGTGGATTGTTTAATGTGAGTAATCTTTTCATTGCAACCTCAGTGGACACCAAATTGACACCTAAGCGGTGTAAAAGTCAATATTTTCGAAAGGACATTAATGTAACTCGGCACTAAGTGTCACGTCTTAGTTCAGGTGTCCAATGTGTGGCCCTTCACTTACTTTATCCAAGTCAGTATGGCCCTCAGGAAAAAATGTTGCTCAACCCAGTATGACAGGTTTACATTTAAACACAGAAGTAATATATAAAGCAGTACAGGAACGTCATATAAAAGGAAAATGGAATGGAAAATGACATAAGGGTATGGAAACAAACAAGCAAGTGGAACCACCGAAGTCAACTGCTACTAGTGGGAATAGTTTTTTAAATTAAACATTTTGTTGATCCTCTCTTTGTTTTTGTTGCCCGAACAACTTGTAAGACTGTAAAGCCTGTCGGTGTAAAAAATATTTAAAATTTTCCACCAAGACACAAATGCAGCAACAACAGTTATTGTGTTGATTTGTCTAAAGGACCTGCTAAGAATGGGTTCATATACACATACATACACACACACACACACACACAGTATGTGCAGGTTGTGTTTCCATCACTCCTCCTGACATTACATCGGTCTAAACCTGAACACTCTAACCAGTATCCTAAACCTTCTACCATGTCTTCTACTTATAATTTAATGAATCACATCATAACATGGAGGTGCAGCACTCAAAATGTTTTTCACAGCACCAAAGCCACTATAGCTTCACTGTAAGCTTTAATTTGACCAGTTTTTGGTGATTGTTGTGTTTAAGGTGCATTTTTTAATTCATCTTAATAAATAATTATAACCCCCAATTTCATTCAAAATGAATAGCTTTTAGTCAAATGAGTGTCCTCCACCCCCCCATCGATACCACAACACCTAAACCCACCAGAAACATGGGGAAACCCTGCATTATCGGGACTTAATTTGTTTCACCAAAAGGGAGGTGAGTCCCCACAGTGTGACTGTGTAAACAGATTTATGTCCCCACAGCGTAATAATACAAATGCAAACATACGGACATCCTCGGATTACCTACCTCTCCATGATGATGTCTTGAGGCACCAAACTAGTGACGAACTGCAGCTGATGCAAGTTACTGAGCACACACAAACATACCCACACATGGTTGCACGCACGAACACCAGCATACACAAACACACACACACACACCGGTGAACTGCTGTTTCGATCTGTTTGATTGTGCTACAAAGTTTGTATTGGATTTGTGTTTGGAGCCAGCCTGCTGTCTTATTACTGTGTTGCCATCACACAACCACACACACATGCAGACAGACTCATACACACACATATAGATAGGTGTGACCAATTAACTTAGAAAATGTCAGCGATCAGCAGCAGAAAGTAGTGCTGGCAACCACCGAGATGAGCACTTCCATAAGTAGGGAAGAATACAGTATCTGAAGGTGGAGTCTGGGGCGAGCTTCAACGTAATGCCCAATCACATCAGCTCCTCTCTGCCCATTTAATTGCAGCTGACAGTTTTCTAATGAGCTGGGAGGAGAGGCCAGGTCAGGCTCTCATGAGAAAAACTTCTGTGGGAAGCAGTGAAACTACAATTACAGTAACTTGTGCTTTATTAATACTGTCTGTAGTTCTTGTTTAATTAGGTGATTAACACATACAGTAACGGTTGCTTTGAGTTAGTCATATGTAGTTTTACGTTCCCAACAATTTAACTCCAGCAAATACTCTAAGATTAGCAACAGTTCTGCATGAAAGGAGATCTCCCTATAATTATTTAGCTTACATGACAGAAAATATTATTTAGTGGGAGAAGTTGTATTAACAGTATAAATATTCACTCTGATGTAGGTCAGGATGCATGTATCTTATTCCATAAATGATCTCCCACTTCAGTAATGCAGCTCACTGGCCTGTTGTATAGAAGTGAACACCAGATCTACACGGTCCTGTTTGTTTTTTAGATCTTGGTGCTGCTGTGTAATCAATTATCATAGTGCACATGCTGTGTGATTCACGTACTCAAATCACACACTGCAGATGCTTGTTGTTGTGTAATTGCTACAGTGCTCAATCAGCTGAAAGGAATGACCTGAGAAAAAAGTTATTGTGGATGACCTAGTTCAGCTATTAATGCAAACCAGTGAAGCCCTCAATTGCTTGAAAAATGGAACTTAATATGCATTTACTGGCTAATTTTAATGAGTATATATCCGTGTTCTGAACTGGAGGCTGAATGTAAATCAAAGTGAAAGCGACAAAGCTCAAATGTCTGTGTGTGTGCGCCCACACCAACTATAAAGCTGCAAACTTTGCTCTTTGTGCTCGCGTTTCCAATGAGAGTTGGTCTGCAAAGCTGAAACACAACCACGGCTTCACGCCAAATGGAAAGCTGAAATTACACTTTTTTGCCCCATTTGCATAAACCTAATGTCTCTCTAACTCGATGCAAAGTGGTTCATTTAAATCCACGATTGTACCAATCATGCTTGAGCACAAAAGGATGGAAGGACAAAATTGCAACTACTACATTGCAGCTGGGTTTGCGCTACTGTTGCCTTAACCTCGGCAAGAGAGCTAGGTCTGAATCTGTTATTTTTCAGCCTTAAAGCCGAGAGCTGTTACCCTTTGAATGTAAGACCGTGCTTCTTCTTTGCGCTGCATTTTCTATTCTGCAGTGTATTTATTACACAGGTGTTCAGACTATTCTTCATCTGTCATCTTTGCCCCTTCGCTGTGATGATCCCACACTGGACTGTGTGTCATCGAGAAGCCCGAGCCCTGATGAAAAAATGATTTAATCTTGCTCTTTAACTGAGGTGTGTGTGTGTGTGTGTGTGTGTGTGTGTGTGTGTGTGTGTGTGTGTGTGTGTGTGTGTGTGTGTGTGTGTACTTGTGTCCTTTGCTGTCCTTCATTTTCAAATAAATTGGGTATTGCTTCAAACATAAATTTTCAAAAATGGAGAAGGTTGAGTAGGAAATGGAAAACAAATCCCCGCTGTGAATAAAGGCACCTTGAAATTACAGTATTACACAGCAAATTCCCTATTTATCCCCTACAGTTATAGTTACCCAGATATTTGGCATCTTTTGTTTTTTAAACTGTACCTTGATCTCTGACCTTGTATGAGACTTGCTGTGAGTCTCACTTTGATTTGTTTACCGTGCGTCTGTCGCTGTATTGTTTGACGAGGAAAACTACAGCAGTGAAACACATCCATCATACATCTGAGTGGAGGAAAACATTCAATTCTTTCAATTATACAGATTGTTTTGGATGCAGAAAAAACATCTTTAAAATGAGTTTAATAAGCGCTGTACTGATAGCTAAGCTAGAGAAAGGAATAGTGGATTTCTCTGTATGGGCTGTCTGTGTCACCACACTAGTGAATATGTTTTTTTAATTTGCTTGATGTAGTTTTCCCTTAAATGTTAAGTGTAAACTCAATTTGGCAATCTTTTTCTTCAAGTTGGTTGTGGTTTGCCCATTGTGCTTTCTAACAGTCAGGGCGCAGTTATGCTGTAAGAATGATTTGATGTGACATCCAGGGGATCTAATTAGCATTAAGCTTTATGACTGTATCGGCAACTAACAGGCCGCTACATACTGTACATTAGATACTTGTGGTTGCCGCTAACAAGATCTGAACTTGATGACACAGATAGCGTTTTAATAGTTGCTCCAATCATCCCCTGCAGCGCCACCTGTCGCATGCTCGGGCCAGCCCTGGTTATCTTCTTGTGTCATCAACCATTCGCTGAACTCAGCGATGGTTTTGGTTCATTTAGGTTCACAAACAGACACAGACAGAAACTAAACCAAAAGGCCTCCTGGGATGAGGGTTAACATTCATTGTTCATCACAGTGTCAACAAAAAGGGTTTCACTATCGGCATCATGACACACTCCTGTCTTCCTTATCTACCCTCTGATCTTGCCCTCTAAGTGGCTCATATTGGCAATTGGCGGCCATTCAAATTGACAAATGACAACATGCGATGGCGACAATGCAATCCCAGGGTTGGCGGTTTGATCCCCAGTTCCTCCTGTTCGCATGCTGAAGTATCCTTGGGCAAGTTGCTCCTGATGGCAGAAGAGCACCCTGCATGGCAGCTCTACCACCATTTGTGTGTGAATGTTTGTGTGATTGGGTGAATGGGAGGCAAACTGGCACTTTTAAAACCACCAAGGTGATAAAGCCCCATACAAATGCAGACCATTTACAATTTACATTTCTGTCAGTTACGATGGCTTTTTTTTTTTTTTAACCAAATATACAACAAGTGTAAAAAAACATATTGAGGGCAAGTAACACCAATAAAGTCAGATGTAACCCGAGATATACAGTACCTACAGTAAGTCGCATGGCTCTGGTATATAAGCAGATGTTGGATCAGTGGTATTTATTAGTGCAAGTTCAGTGTAGCATTGTGTGGACCAATGTTCACACACACCTACAGCAAGCAAGTACAGCTTTTTTGTTTGTACTTGGCTACAGTGACTCAATATCTTTTTTTAGGCATCTGTTGTCTGGAACATTTCCAGGCTGATTATTGTCATTATCAAGTACAATTGAATTCAATTCATAAGAGCTTGTGTGCTTTAATATCAAAGGGGAAAAACCTTGCTAAGCATGAGATGTTTCAGTTTTGCTTCAAATCAGTATTTCTATTTTATTTGAAATTTATTTTACTCTGATTCCTGATGCCATACATTTCTGTCTGCTTTGTTTTGCTTTTGGGGCTTGATCATTTCACCGTTTATGGTGCTCGTACAGTATAAAAGGGAACTAAATGTGTTCCTTTTAAAAGACTGTGATCTTCGTTGTGCCTAAAGAGTGGATTATCCTTGTTTGAGTATTCTACTTAAAGCCTGATGAGGATTTTTGGATAGATCTGTAACTGAGCTTAATTATAATTAAAGAGAGCAGTTTTCCAGAGAAGACCCTGTGACTTTATAAGCATGAAGGTTTTTTAGGTTCATGTTCTGGTGAATGGGGGGCCCAGGCTTTATTTGAAACAGCCCTCCATAATGCTAAACATGAACGCATGATGTCGTCAGCCTGCAGCCATTGGAGATTAATGTGTTGTCATCCAGAGAGATAAAAGAGAGCTCAATGATTTATCTACACTTTTAACAAGTGCTCTCCAGAGAAATTATGAGCTCCCTTTTATCCTTAAGCAAATATCGCTCTCTACATTACATGATTGGGTTTCGGCAAACATTTTGGATGTTTTTTGAGAAAAAGCATTGTGTCTATAACTCAGGATTTTCAATTTTCAAAGCAAATTTACGACCACTTTGTGAACTTTAACATCTCTTGTCACGATCTGCTCTTTGTTCTACTTGAGAGTGTATTGTGTTTTACAGTGGCACTTTGGGTTACAAATCTGCTGAGACTAAAGAGAAGTCATGCTCAGCTTTGACTCATGAATATGGTTGATGTGACAGTTTTGGCAGCGCAGCTATAGGGGAGTTACAGTTGTCAAGATTCAGGATGATAAGAGTATGAATATATCAGATGTAGGTTGCGTAACATCACACTTGACAGTCTGGCCAGGCCTCGTTGTCATGTCGTCAGCAATGACAGAAAGGTCTTGCAGAGAAAAATACTCTCATGGGGGAAAAAAACAGCTCAGTTTTGGCAGTCCAGGCCAGGTTTCAAGTGTTGGGAAGCCCTCAAGCTCAGCTTCAAATGTCACCCAGGTGAGCAGAAATTCCACCTCTGAGGCCACAGAGTCATCAGCACAGATTCAGAATAGACATATGGCCCATACTCACCCACTCATCCCTAAAGGACAGATGTAGCAATGGTAATGCCATAAATGTGGCCACTGGTAACTTGGCACTCACAAACTGTAGAGGCTAGGAGAGATGTTGACCTCGATGTTGACTACTTAGATAACAGTCATTTCAATTCGCAACTTTCTGATCAGGATTTGATGATGAGTCATGGGAAAAAAATATTTCATTTGCAAAGCTGTAGGAGGCTCGCACAGCTTGCCTTGACATACTGTGTTGTTTTGCATGAGTCCTTGTTTCCCAGGATCTGTACAGCAGAGGTGGTGAGAGCAAAGTTTGCATCATCCATACAGTCACAAGGGTTACACAAATAATGGAAAATGAGCTCAATCAATAGTCAAAACATTCCTTTAAAAGCCTGGTTATTACAAGGGATGATTTCTGAATTTTCAAATAGTCATTAAAAAATAAAATAGTTTATGTGACTATCTTGTCTTTGTTTTGGTTTTACCCGACATGTTTCTATTCCCAGTACATCAAATAATGACGTTTTATCAAAGCTGTTTACATATACTATGGGTGCATAAGGTGCCATGTGCCTTATGTTTAGGCATAAAAAACGACATGGGGTTATGGATAGAAAAAAAATCTTGGTTTGGGTTAAATTTTGCACAGTTGCTGTTAGGTTAGGATTAGGCCAAAACAACACTTGCTGTGGGATCAAAATCATAGTTTGGGTTACTTAAAAGAAATCCAGGTTTACTTTTGCTTTATCATGGGATGGAAGACCAGTGTCCCAGGTGAAAGTCCTGAGTTTGTTTCATCCAACTATACCGACCTGTTCTCTATGCGGATTTTCCCTCCTATGTAATTTGTCACACGACCTTATGGTGTATAGTACATAAGGTACCTTGTGTTTATGTCTTAGATGCCAAAAAGAACCTTGTACGTTTCTCTGTGATGCTAACACTGTGACAAAATTGCAGAAAATGTAGTATTTAGACATCTTGGGAGTGACAATAATGTGTTTTACCAGTCACGCATAACTGTCATTAGATAACGGTAATGCACCTTAAAGCTATTTTCCAACTGTCTTTGACTAATAGATTAGTTACTAGCGAATATCAAATCGTATTTTTGCTTGAAATGTAAATTGTTTATAATTTGATCATTATATTTTGAAGTGTCTGCTTTGTTGATAAGTGTAATCCTTTAGCAAATCAGCAGAAAAATCTGCAAAATCAACAGATGTAAGTGATGTGTTGTTTGTGGTATCGGCTGTATTTCAAATTCTGACTGCATGTGCGCTTCTTTTTCCCCTAATAGCAAACCTGTAAGACAACACTACTATTCCGACCTTTAACCTCACTCTGTATTTCCAACTCTTCACCCCCCTTTCTCTTAACAATAATGTATTGCCTCTCCATTTTAGTATGCATATTATATCTTCTCTATCTCCTTTATTCTTGTCTCCTCTGCAACCTTTCACTTATAACAATTTCAAAATCCTCTCTCTCTTCTGCACTGACATAAACATAATCTTGCTAAAATGCACAGTAACAACAAAAATCGCAGCAAACATGCAGTCTCACAGGAACACCAATGTAAAACACGCTCCCCTGCCACTGTCACATTTGTAAGTCTTGAAGTCAAGAGAAAAAAGGTTCCATCTTCAAAATAGAGATAAATACCTTTACATCCATTTCAATTACTTTTCCACTCTACGATCAGCATTTTGATTAGCTTCCCTGCCACCTTTATGATTATGATGTCCATTATGGTGATCATAACTGTTGTGATGATGATTGTGTTTGTGATTACTCTGCTTATTGACTGTGGCCGTGTCATCGACGCAATCCTTCATTCCCTAGGCTCATTCCGTGTGAAATTTGCTGTCTGATGGAGAAAAGGAGGAGTTTTAACTGATCCATACCTGATCCATACCTGCTCCAAAGAGCATACTGACTCTGTGGAGGATGTAAATCCCATGTTTAGGGAGTTTGAAAAACAGCATTTCACTTTAGTCGACGATAAAGTATGAATGTTGAAAAGTAATTTTTTAAAAAAATGATAAAACCTAATTAAAACAAAAAACTCTGAGATGTGTGGTAGTGTTAACATTGAAACATTGACAAAACTAGACATCCTTTATCATAATGACATGATAAAAAACAACAACGAATTGAATACATAGAGAAATAGAGAGACCACTGTGACAACTGGAGTCACAAGAGACAATTATGGAATAAAATTACCTGTAAAACAGCATAATAGTAATACAATTCACCAGTGAACTGAATCAGTATTATTTATTTGCCTTTGCAGCGTTATCTTCCTGATGTTTGTTAAAAAAAATAAGATAATAGCCACCATAAGGAAAGAGTAGCAAAACCGTTGGTGTACTAAATTAAACAAGGCTGTATTGCATTACTTATGAATTTAACATTTAATTTTTAGTTGAATTTTATTTTATTTTTTTAAATGTGTTTTTAAAAGTAGCAAAGTCCCGCTCCATTCAGTATACACAGTCTGCATTTTCCATCATGCTTATTGTTCTGCGCAGAGGGGGGATTCAGAAATAGAGAAAGACTAAGACAGGGCACCTGGGGATGAGTGGTGAGAGAACAGAAAGAGTAATAATCTGAAAACAGCAGCTTTACTTCAGTAAACATTCCTCGTTTCACACACAATGCTTTTTGGATTGGGTGTGAAAGGCTCTAAGTGCACTCCTTGAAGAAAAAGGATTTACACACTTACAGAAAATGCAGATGCATACGCAGAGGTTAAGACCTATAATCACAACAATGATTTGTGGAGGAAACGAAGAGCACATACTGGAGAAAAACAAAAGGGAAACAAATCCAGTAAATGCTGCCTCTGTATGCAGACGCTCAAATCTCATTTAACAGCAATTAGGAGGAGATAGAAAGAAAAGAAGGATGTAAGGAAGAAAAGATGAAATTATAAATAGATGTATTTGGGCTTTTGGCTGTCAGCTGATTTTCAAGAAGGGACAGGAAAAGTAAATGAGTAGTGAATGGACAGAAATGACAACTCGCTGTGGAAATGTGTCTTTAATTGTTTGCTTCTTCTTTATTGGTGCCGACTTTCCAAATGATAATGAAGAAAAGCAGACTACATCTCATCATGCATTCTTTTCAGACCTTATTTGATGAAGAGTGTGCAGATAGACCACCTGCCAGCTTGGCACAGCACATTTCAGTCCTTGTACTGAATGGCAAACCGGCTGTCTGTCTAGGTGAACGATGTGGATTTCGTTCATTATTCAAAGGGCCTCTCTTAACACAGAGGACCCCACGGGGCGGCTTCTAACTCTGAGCGCTTCAACCAAAAACAAATCTGCATTTACAGCAGGGCTTCTGGAAACGCTATTAAGCTCCTCCATCAGCCTGACTGAATCACTGCTTCAACAGCATGACAGGAAGAGTGTGTGAGGGGCGTTCTTTACACGCTTCTCCACATCTCAATCCAGAGAGATTTTGTAAAGAGCTTTAAGCGTAGATGACGGTAAAGATCCGCTGAGTGCTCCTCGGAGGAGTCACTGTTGTTTTAAGTGGGTGGATTGCTTCAACCCTCACTATCTACTCAGTATCTCTAGCATTGCTCTCATGTTTTCAGTCTAATTCTACTCATCTTGTAATTACACCACGAGAAAGAAGGATTTTAGAAGAAACATTAAGCCTGACTAGACTGATCTAAGTGGATATAAAATGGTGAATGAGCCAGTGAACTCTGTTGCTGCTGGAAGGTTTTCCATGGAGCAGCTGGGGAGACTCAAGGTGATGGTGCGTGTAAAAGCACCTTCTCTGGAGCACAGCTGAAAGACGACTGACTAGACTCGCATGCTGTTTCAGAACTGAGAAGAGCTTTTACTTACCCCAGTAAATTCACATTCACTGTTGACTTTAAAATTCAGTATGATGAATGACCGAAGAACCACAACATGGATTTTCAGATTAGAGCACATGGATTGGCTGTTAATCTGCCAGTTGGAGGAATCTTAAAAGTGACTGCTGTGTTTGGAATCCGTGACACAACAGTTAGACAATATTCTAGAAACTGACAGTCAGTCACAAACAATGAGAACAGAAATGTGTTGGCTCTAAACATCATCACACTGGATTTGAAAGGAACCATGACTGTAAGTCTTTTAGATACCAAATCATAGCTTTAAACCTGTCTCCCACTTCTGCCACTGAGTAAGTATAAAAAAATGACTTGGACCCAACACAAAGTGTCGGCAGGATTGCATTTGGTAAGTCTTGAAAAGGATTGATTCAATTTTATCCCCATTAAAGTTAGCATATAGGTCTAAATTGGAAGTTCGCAGACACAGCTGGGGGAAGTCTTTGGGGCTCATGCCTTTGTAGCATGGTTAATTTGCATTAATCTGGCCAGTGCAGGAATGTTTCACCAGACACCAAATTTAAAAGCTCTGTGAAATACATAGAGATTTACCTCGTGGTAGTAGGTTAAATTTGCAGTGTCAACTTGCTTGCCAAAGGTTTGAATGTAACATTAATTTATATGTAAAAGTGCTGCAACTTTAACTTAATTAATCTTTCTTTTGATAAATTAAAATAAGATGATATCATGTTGCAACTTGCAGATTGCATTAAACTGGTTTCAGTTGTTTGAGTTTGTGAGATGCAGATTATCCCACTAAGGGCGGCACGGTGGTGCAGTGGTTAGCACTGTCACCTCACAGCAAAAAAGGTTCCGGGTTCGAATCCGGTCCTGGGCCTTTCTGTGCGGAGTTTGCATGTTCTCCCTGTGCTTGCGTGGGTTCTCTCCAGGTTCTCCGGCTTCCTCCCATCATCCAAAAACATGCACCTCAGGTCAGGTTACCTGGCGCCGAGCTAGTGGCAGCCTGCTGCAGCATGTCCCCCCTGAGAGCCCCCCTGCTGTAGTGATGAAATTTCCCCTCGGGGATTAATAAAGTGTATAAAATCAAAAAATGTAAACTGCAAGCAGTGATATGCATGCCCTCGCACGGTGCACATTTTATTTGGTAACTTTTCATTCCAAACATGTTAAGATTGCACAGAATACATTTCAAGTCAGTCCGACAAAATTTGTAGGAGTTTGTTAAAGAACAACGTGTAATTCGCCAAAAATGGCAACTAAATTAAAAATGGCGGACTTCCTGTTGAGTTGACCTAATGGTGCATTGGAATTTTTGGTACGCCTAGGTGTGATACAGATGTCCACCAGATTTCGTGCATGTAGGTAAATGTAGCCGCCAGGGCATCTGTTTAGGGGGCACTAGTGAGCCATTAGGCCACGCCCACTTGAGACTCCACTAAAATACGATGTTTTTCACCGGGAGGGAGGCGTGTACCAACTTTCAGGAGTATGATGAAGCCAAAAATGCAGTTGTCTTGGAGAATAATAATAATCGCTTGAATAACAATAGGGTTTTCACAACATCGGTACTCGGCTCGGTGTTAATCAACACCAGCAGTAACACTGCATGGTTTAAATTCAACATGTGCGTCAGAGATGGTTTAAATAGACTGTTTTGCTTGTGTGTTAGAGATCTCATGGTGCACTGAAGAGGGCTGGCGAGCCACCGGCACAGTTGTTGTGTTCACTGCTGCTGGTTTGACATGTCTGAACACAAAGCATCAAATGCATTTTGGTGTTTAACAACTTCAATATTTTTAAATCATGATCATTAAGAGAAACACATTTTATATCATGTGGGTTTTGGGACAATCCAATGTGGGTGATCATTTACAACTATTTCGGGGATTACATTGATAACATCACATGAACACTGTAAAGATTAGGGACAGCACTTAATCATAATTGTAACAAGACAAATATTTTTTTATTTAATATTCATCTGAATGTATTATTATCAAACCTTTTTGATGACTGGTGCAAGCAGCAGCACAAACCATCAGGCCTGTGCTGTAGTGTCAAGTCTCTCTGTTTGGTCATGTTTAGCTGAATGAAGTTCAGGTGACTAATGTGGGTTTAAGTTTATTGTCTTGAACACATATATATATATCTATATAGATATATAGATATATATATATATATAAAGAGTCCTGCCCTCTGTGTTGATGTAAAATCCCTCAAATTATAGATGAAAGTCAGCAGTGTAACCTCAGAGCTATTGTTTCATTTTAAATCCAATGTGCTGGAGTCAAACCTAAATAAAACATATCGCTATCTTCATATCTTTTGACTGCACTATACTGTATATCTTTATAAATGGGTGAACAAAAGAAACATGTTTTTATATGATCAGTAACTGCTGCAAATCCTTGTCTCACCTGTAAAGGGTAAAGTAAGGCTTCCATCAGACAATGAAAGCAGTGGGAGAACATGTCTCCCAGGAGGGCTCATTAAAACTGATTTTGTTTTTGTTGAGAATAAAAAAGAAATACTTTTCTGTATGTCATTTCAGACATGACTCAGATTGGAGTAATAACAATGCCCCCTTCCAGCACAATTATCCAACATTATTAATAATTGTAGATCATTTTATCACCCATGCAGACTATTCACATCCTTCAGCCAATCAGTGCAGTGATGACCTGGTTGGAAGGGCCAATCCTCATGTGGGCTTGTTAGGGACCTGATGTTGTTTGTTTGTTGAGAGACAGAGAGACAGAGACAGAGAGAAAGAGAGAGAGAGAGAGAGAGTTGAGATAATTAGGATGATAGCAGGTTCTACCTCGGTGTCCTTCTTTCTGTGTCTAAAGAAGACAATGTTTGGTTCTGTATTGCTCCGGTCGAATGTGGGAGATGGTTCCGTGACAGTAGATGAATAGAAAAACATCAGCCAGGAGGTCCCTGCTCTTCTCCCACCACTGGAGAGGCTGTGGATTGTTTGAAATTGTTGACTACTAGTACCAATATCACATCTGACCTTGGCAGCAAATACCAAAATGTAGCTTTCTTGATACCTTACTTTGAGAAAGATAAACATGTTTTTTATGAAACTGTTTTTCTTATATAACAAAATGAAATGCCAAAACCCGAAAAACTTTACCTTCCTTAAAAAAAAGTTTTAATTACAATAATGAATTATTAAACAACGTAATGGATTTGGTCAGACATTCAGTATTTTCAGTATTTAGTGCGACAGAAGCATTTCGGTCAATTACACAAAATATGGAGGTTTGATACCCAAACTTATCTGACTGCGAATGTAAACGGGTTAGAAACTGTATGTGTGCTAGCAATATCCCCAACATGTGCTTTACACAGTCAGGCAGTTAACCTTTAATGATTAAATGGTCACTCAAGTCACAGAGCAACTATTGTGTTCAAAAATGAAACCGTGTGCTGCTGCTTTTATCAACAGTTTTATCATTTAAATCAGGTCAAAAAACAGCTTTTATAGGGGATAATGTTGCTGCAGTTTCTAGTGAGTTAGAATTATCACTGAACTTATCGGGATTTTACTGTATATCTGTTGTGTTTTTATTGTTCTTAGAGATGCAACTACCTTTGTCAAATACGTGATAAATGGTCTATTTAACATACAAAAAGGAGTGGAAAGTGCAGATTACAATTTCCCAGGGCCAAGGCGAAGTCTTAAAAGACCTGTTCGTTTGATCTTCAGTCAGACAAAACTATACCGCTTTCCCTGGTCTCATATTATAGTAAAGTTCTCATTAGGAAGATAAAACCATAAAGTGTCAATACAGAACTTGGAGCTTCGTCGTGTAAATTAGCCATGATTTATAACTATGTTAAGGCTAAACTCTTTAATCTTAATTAGCTATAGACTGTATAACTTAATCATTTTAGATGTCCTCTTTTAACAGACTTCATATAATGTCAAACAAACATCTACCAGAAGAACTAAACACTATTTTCACAAACTAAGTAGTACTGTATCATAACATGATGGAGAGGAGTCTTGAGAGGAGTCTTGAAAGGTGTTGACAGAACAATGAGGGCATCCTCACCTATGAAAGGGATCTGGTGCATTGTTTGTGCAGGTTTTAGTTTTGACGGGAGTGTGCTTATTGAGATAAAGATGTCTGTCAGCTAGCAAACCTCAAGCTGCAGTTCTCTTTTTTATCCGTGTTGGCTTCATCTCTCTCCTCGCTGCTCTTCTCTTCTCCTCCTATGTGGTTTTTGTCCTGCATTTGCCTTTCCAATTCATTCTCCTCCTTCTTTTACTAAATCAGCACCTTCCTCTCTTCTCTTCTCTTTGTTTCCCTCACTGAGTCTGTTCCTGAGTAAGCCTTTTAAAGTCCCGGGAGGCTGTGTGAAATTTGCTCCTGGCGACTGTGGGTTGTAGAGCTTTGTGTGTGTGGTGTGTGTGGTGTGTGTGTGTGTGTGGTGTGTGTGTGTGTGTGTGTGTGTGTGTGTGTGTGTGTGTGTGTGTGTGTGTGTGTGTGTGTGTGTGTGTGTGTGTGTGTGTGCGCATGTGTGTGTGTGCACATGTGTGTGTGTGTGTGATGCTAGTTATATCAGTGAGGAGTCCTGATACTCTTTATGACTAACTTTGATTTGACCTAATGCAGATTGCTGTTTCCTGTTGTGTTTATGGGACAGTGGATTTTAAATGAGTACAGTATTTCTCCACAATCCTGTTCTGGTTAAAAAAAATATTTTCCCCTTAACCAGCAGTAGTGTAAAAATATGCGTATTACACATCTCTGTGTGTGTATTTGTGTGTCTGTGACTGCATGAAATATGTTGACTTGACTTTTGCCCTATGCAGTGTTGTCTTCTTGTACAAGATGTGCCCTTTGGTGATAAATATTGAAATCAAGGGAAGCCCATGTTATTTTTGCTCACATTTTCTGGATGCAGCTTAAGTATGGAAGGTCCTTTATTAATCAAACCCAAACTTTTAGCATTCTTTTAATAAAACACACAAAAATATATTATTTTGTAAAGTACATTATTTCCTTTTGAGTGGGAACATGTTGTCAGGTTAGTTATTATAAAAACAACACTTGCAGCACAATGCTCATGCAGATATGCACTCTACTTAACTACCATTCCGGTGAGATGGTCAGTTATTGTGAACCAAATATCTTGTGGGGGTTAAACTCTGAAATTGTAGTCATCATGTTGATATCTGTAGAATTATCATGTGCAATTTATACTGTTCTTTGACCAAATGACCTATCAATTTATTGAGAAAGTTGATTAATCAATAAAGAAAATTAATGATGTTAGTTCAGTCCTGAAACTGCAAAATATGCACAGAGCACAAATTAAATGCAACTCTTTATCTCCTCGAGACTGACAAGTACTGAGGAGCAATTAAAAAGTTCAGAGAATGCCCCTGCCAAGCTTGAACAGACGGCAGCACAGTAAGCCGTGTGGAGGAGCTATAACCTTCATGAGTAAGTATTCAAAGTTATGATGCTTGATCAACATCAGCACTTGAGTTATAAGTGTTTTTATGACAACTGGTGTTTGGGCATTTGCGATTTCACAATTGGACTGGAGCAGTGAGAGCACATTAAACTTTGTTTCAAACTCAGGATAGAGAACAATGAGATGTTTCAGAAATTCTATGCCAATAAAGCAATGAAATGTGTTTTGAAAAGCAGTCACATTTCAAGAAGGGCAGAACATCACTGTCAAAGACTAAAGAAGGTACAGAAGGTCGGGAGCACACCTGGTGGGTTTTAAGTTTGAAGGGTTGTGCACCTTGAATTCGTCCCCGGGGTCAGACTTTCAACATCGAGTTCTACTGTGACGTTCTGACGGGAAACATTTGGTTTCTCGCCACAACAACACAAGCATTGCTCCCCACCACCCCTACTCACCAGATTTGGCTCCATGTGACTTATTTCTGTATCCCAAATGTTGACATTAAATTCAAAGTCCACTCTCAGCTCAAGTTTTATAGCCATGCTCCAATTGCAAATGCACATGTGCCAGTGGTCACAAAAAATGTTTTTAATACAGGTGATGATGTTGATCAAGTGACAAAACTCAGAAAACGTACGAATGAAGGTTCAAGCTTCCCCCTGCTCTGTGCACATTACTCTGCTGTGCACCGTTCATGTGCAACAGGAGCAGTCTCAGAACTTTTCGATCAACACTTGTATGTTTTTGAGATGTCAAAACAGAAAAGATATCAGACTTTCTGATCCTGAAATACAGAAGTTCTAACCACATGCCTTTGTGGTTTACTCAGTAAAGTGGAGAATATTTTGACTGGTTTGGATCATGTCTGAGCTTTTACTGTAGAACTCGTTTGGGTGACCTCCAGGAAAACCCACACAACAAAAATTCCAGACTACCATCATTTAATCATGACAAAGTGAAAACCCAACAAATCTTTGTTTTCTGTTCACATACAGTGAACAGAAAAACAGGCAAAAGTTTAGCGTGAGCGCTTGCCTGGGGCCGAGTGTGGATGTTTTGTCTGCATTCATTTGACTTGCATTTAGTTTGACAAAACCTCAGAGACGTGTGTGCATCAGCACAAAGACACACGTATAAACACACACATTTAGCGAGATGCGAGAGCTTCTTCCCACAGGCTTCTTTTGAACTTTCTGCTGGCGTTTACTGCAAACACACAGGCAAACGTTAAAACAGACAGAACGTGTCGGTGCAGAATGAAGGCGAATGAGGAAGAAATGGGAAAAACGGGGGAAGTGAGAAGAAGCTGAGCGCAGGACTCCTCTGACTGGTTCAGGACAACTCTAACTCGCTCTGGGAGAAGCAAACTCTGCAAACTTATGGAAGGGACCTGAGGTGGATGGAAGACAGGAGGAGGAGGAGGAGAAGAAGAAGAAAAGGATTAAAGAGAGCAAAATAATGCACTTGGAGTAAAGAAAGGACATTTATCTCTGCGTGTTATTGAGCTCTTCCCTTGTTTCCCCAGTGGAGCAGACAGATAAGACAGCCTGTTTATGATTGGCTTAACACTTGGCTCATTGCCACTGCTGCACTATCACAATGGGATACTGACGGGCGCTGAGGGATTCTGTCAGATATATTTAAAAAGAATCAGATAGTTTTGTACAGGAAGGTAGCTGATTGAATTTAAATCAGTATATTTGAATTCTGTGTGGACGAGAACAAGAACGGCCCAAAATACTCAGCGATCATGGTTCCTTTTGCATAACTTTCTTCACTCTTTGTGCTTTTTCACGGTGAACCTCAATAGTTCTCTGTTTACGGTGTTAACTCTCACTGAGAGAGAAAAACAGAGTTGCTGTGTGAATATATTATGACTGCTGTAAACTTTTGCATCCTTTACTTTTCTGTGTTTTCCTTTATCTTCATTCAGGAGCTGTCTTGCAGCTTGCCCTTTTATTACAATAGGTTCCCTTTAATGCAACAAATTGAAGATCTTGTCACCAGTTTGAAAGCAGAATATGAAAGAGATGCTCTGCTGGCTTTTCTCTCTCCGTGCTTTCTGTTGTTCCTTCCAAATATCACTTTTTGCATCACTTTCATATAACTAAATTAGCTTTGGGTATTTAGATGTGGTCGATAACACCTCCAGAACTCAACCGAAGCAGGTGGACTATTAACAGTTTTCCTTTTTCACTTCAAAGATAGTGTATAAATATTTTCCTGTGCAACAGCTGTTATTTGGGGCAGAAACAATGAAAATAAAACGGGAACGTTAACAGCTTGGCATTGAGAGAATTATTTCCAGGAGTAAAGTAAAAGACAGCTCCGGCTTTGTTTTTCACACCTAGGAGAGGTAATGGAAGCATTGCAGACTGTTAGCAGACAGCAGCCGCCGAGTCTGTTCATCATCATTGAGCTTATGGCTGCACACTCGCTGGTGGAGCTCACTTCACAGATGAGAAAAATAAAGGACTTGCAGTGGAAACACACGACTGTGACATGCTAACTGACCTGTAGTCAAGTACAGAAGACAAAAAGCTTTTATGTTTGCTTTTGCTACCTGTTTCCTCGGCCAATCAAACAGACAGGGGCAGCAGACCTGCGGCCATGTCAGGCTAATCTAGTGACATGCTGTCCTATCTATTATTTATCACACAGTGTCCACTGGCCTGTATCTCCCCCAGACTTAGATCTACGGTGTCCTCGATCTGCCTGTGAGCTGCTGTAAGGCTTACGTAGTGAAGAAATGCTGGGAACAGTTACTAACATAAGACTTCACTAGGTGTGTGGAAAAAAAAAATGTCCGAATCACAAGCAGAGTGTTTTAGACTGTGTTTTTTTCCTTGTCAGTTTCCTTCCGCCCTGATATCATTCACCTATGTCCTTTTTCTGTCACTGTGTTTAAGTCAAACATGCGGCACAGCTTTTTTCCCTTCATTCTTGTCACTTACTGACTCTGCCTCTTTTTCACGCAGTTGGCAATTGTAATACTGTTGAAATGAAATTTAACAGGCAAAAATGTCAAATATTTGCCCGTTTCACTTTCTGAAGTGTAATAAGGCCACTTCGCTCTGTTTTTTTATTATTTTAAATAGCACACATACTGAACATCTTGGGTTTTAAGCAGCTGGTCAAGCAACACAAGCAAATTAAAGATGGTACTGTTGGGAAACTTCTGGCATTTTATTCAGAACTTTAAAGACGAAGCACTTTTTTTTATTAACCGAAAAACTTGACAAACAGCAATGGAAATATTTATTTGCTGAATTTAGTTTTTATTCTCTGCCAGAAATATTTAATATATATCCTTCTACATGTGCAAAACAGAAAAAGGAAGTCATTGATTCAGTTTCTTTAATTTCATGTTGCATGTGCTATCATTATTGCATCTCTACATGTAGTTTTGACAAGTGGAAATAGCAATGGGTCACAATGTCAGTGTATTCTGACCAAACTGCTGGTCAGAGGGTTGATCAGTGTATGAGCCCCCACTTCCCTCAACTCTATTTCAATGTTGAAACCAGCTCAGTTCCATTAAGTGTTCCAGTAAACCATGACAGCGATCCAGTTTGCGAAATACTGAGGCCACTCGAACTGTTTCACCTAAATGGAATACATTTGTTAGTGAAGTCAATATCACACCTGTGCTTCATCTGCTGGGAACGCAGCGAGAAGCCAGGTTTTTGTTGAGGTGAAAAAGTAAGTACGATTTGGACTTCTCTCTGCCCCCTTTTTATATGCACAAACAAGTGCAACACTACTGATACCTTCCAGGATAGACTGTCTGAAAATGCGCACTGTCAGCCTGTTTTGTAGGATTATTGTGTCTCTCCTTCCTCTGATGACATACTTCTCACCCTGCCTTCGAGTGTGGCCGTTGGGCGCAGCTAAAAACACTTCCGCCTCCAGATGAACGACATGTCGTACAAACTTGTTCTATCAGAGCAGTTACAACCTTCAGTGCATCCTCAGATCCAATTTGTCTGCTGCATCTTTTAGGCATCAAATAGGATTGAATTTTTTTTTTTAAATATGAATACACAATTTTACTTACTAGCGTGAACACAAAGAGTACAAGAAAGGGACCTTTTAACATTTTTTTTATCAAATAATGAGAATTATTTTGTTACTCAAAGTCCTCCTATTTCCTTCATTAGTTGGCTTCCACACAAACTATATATTTAAAAATGAATTTTTAAGCAAAGGTTTGCTGGAGAATTACATTTGGATGGAAATATAATTGCAAATACCCTGACAAGAAGTCGTTTTGTTAAGTCCAAAGTGCCATACATGTATCCTGACTCTTTTTCTTGCTGCACTAATTGTTTCTGTCATTCATGTTTCTGTTATCTGTTTCATCTGTATTAACTTATTTTGTCACAGCAGGTATGTGCAAAGACGGCTCCATAATCACCCTTTCCCTTTGTCCTTTCCTTTTTCTTTGTATCTTCAAATCTGGTTTTCATCCTGCTCTGCTCAGTATTGCTTTTTTTTTGTTAAAACTAACTCCCCAGTCTCTTTTTGCCTCTACTCCTCTTCCCTTGTAATTGATTGATTTTCATGTTCAATATCCTGAAGCTGAAAGAAAATAGGAGAAAAAGCGGAAGGAAGCTAGTTTAGTGAGGCTTTTGGGGGGAAAAAAAAAAAGGAGACCATTTTGAAGAGTGTGAAAATGGCAAGATAATTTGAATAACAGACTGCTCAGTGAAGGTTTCCCCCTCATTAAGGTGGAAAGAAAGGACAGAATGAAGAGGTAGCAGATTTTTGATGTTGGCTTTGAGCCTCATTGTTTGGTTTCTGGATCTGTGTGGGGGGAAAAAGAAAGAGGAGAGAGGAAGAGAGTTGATAAATGAGTTAGGCTATAAAAATAGAAGGCTAAGGGGAAAAGGGGGAAGTAAGCAGAAAGAAAAGAAGTTGTTTGTGTTTACAGAAGCGGGATGGGCTGTGAATGCACATGTTGTCATTAGTTTGTCAGATCCTTACATAACTTTACAATCTGGTTCTAATGCTCGAGTGTGTGTGTGTGTGTGTGTGTGTGTGTGTGTGTGTGTGTGTGTGTGTGTGTGTATAGGTGTAGTCTGCTGCTTCGTTTTCTTAACACTGCATGTAATATTCAGTGCTACCTGTCTGTTCATACGAATGAGATGCTGCCTGTCAGTCATCAGGCTGCAGAGTGCTGGATAGACTCGCAGTAGAACTCCACTCTCCAGGAAAGCAAACTCCCATCACTGTTCCTCTTCTGTTCTCCTCTCTGTCTTTCTTGCTTCTCACTGCGTTGCCTGTACTCTTCACCTGCTTGTCTTCCCACTCCATCCATGTTTTCTCATCATCTCCTTTTTCCTTCTTTAGTCCTCCTGTTCCCTTTTGTTTCCTCCCCTGCTCTGCTCCTGCAAAGTATTACCTTCATTCCCCTCATATTTTCTCTTCCCTGATGACCTTCAACTCCTCAGCCGACTCAGTACATCTTTTTTCACTTCACTCTGTAGTACTGTATAGCTCCCCTCTCCTGCTCAGTCAATATTGTCTTTTCCAAGTTGAATGCATATGCATACAATGTATTTCACTTGTAAATTTTGTTTATTTATGTAAAAATCACAAAAACGTTTTAACAAATTTTGTCAAGACGTTGAGAAACTATAGAATGTGCTTCATTTATTTATGCAAGTACAATGTTTAGTTCAATTTTCGCCTCGAAATCACTGCAACGGCTGTTTTGTGCAGTTATCAGTTGTTCAAAGAAAAAAAAACTGAAAATATAATCAGAAAAAAATTATGTAAACTTTACATTGACATTTAGTCAATCTCATGTTTTCTCTGTTGAATCCTCACGTTTCTATTCTCGCGTCACGTCGTGGTCCAACGAGCAACCAACTGATTAGACGCTCATCATTGACAGAAAAGTAAAAATTTTCAAATCCATGCTGAGGAGGTTTGACAAAGTATTTTTTGTCCAAAATGTTTGTCAATCAGTTTTTAGTCAGGTTCCACGCTCACGTAGAAGACCTACTGTAAATGATCAAGGGTTGTGACTGCTGCTGAGGTTAATCTTAGCATCTCTGTTGTCATTGTCGGTGTAAATGTATTCAGTCTGACTTTGTCACGGCAGTAAGGGCCAGCAGATTAGCTAATACTCATTTCACTTAGTCACTTCAGTCAAAACTGCATGAACTCACTTCGCTGTCTGTTGGAGTGCAGGTCATAACATTAATAGCACGTAATGCCCTCAAAGTCACTTAGAAAACTACTAGTCCAAGTAAATTGTCAAGTGTCTGACAGTTAATTAGTTTCCATATTAAACAGGTGCTTTTATGGCAATGGCCAAGAAGGCTTCATAAGCCCTAATAATCCTTTTACCTTCATCAGTATAATGGCTGTAACTGCTCTTGTAAAGACTATATAAATCGCTAATAGAGGTTCATGTGACATCCTTTGAAAGGGATCATTTTTATATCATATAAAGGAAGTGACAGGCCTGAGTTCCGAGGAAGTTTTGTTGGGTTAGGTCAAATTATTTTGGGTGCTGTGTCTCTTAAGTTTTGCCGACCCGACTGGCTTGGTCGGCGAACAGTTTTATGTTTCACAAATGTGATATTTTTTCCTACTTATGAAAAATTTTCAATCTGCGAACATGCTCATCCGTTGCACGATTTCTCTCTCTGGATGTGTTGCTTGTCTGACTGAGTGTGTGCAGTCACTAAATTATTGGTGAGGCAAAACCATATCCACTGGTGCTACTCGGCATTCCTCACTTCTACAGAGGCCTAGTAGTAATCTGATGCAGTGTACCTCTGAAATCCAGTCTCTGCTCTGTTGTGCTATCTGCTCACAAAGCTCATATATCAGCCGCACGGGGTGCTGATCAGATCCCAGACCCGTGTTTGCCGAGAAGCAGGACGTAGCCTCAGGAGAAGAGCGGAGACTTGGTGAAGAGGGAAGGAAGGAGAAGGGAAGAGTGGGGACGGTGAGGAATTAGAGACTGTGGGGAAAAAGATGAGGGAGGGAAGGGATTCGGCAGGGTTCCAGCGCCATGAATAAAATGCATAAAATACACAGTAAATTTTTAATGCTGTTTAGTTTCCACCGAGAGGCCAGATTTGCATCCTCATCCCCTGATTATGACATCTTCAGTCAGCACTCCAGGCATGGCTTTGCCTATTTTAATGTTAATGGGAGTATTTGTGCAAACTCACAATTACCCACTTTGTGAGTATAAACATACACTCGCACACCCTCACACTCACACACACGTTCAGTGAAAGTTACTTCTGCTGAGAGAAGTTAATCGGACTGAAGCCATTCCCGCGTTGATTCCCTGTGAATCGATTCTGTTCCCTCTCTCTGATTTCATGTCACGGACTTCCTCGGGGCTCTGCTATCAGATGAGATCTCAGAACCATTACTTTAAACTGGAGAGGGAAAAAAAAACATGAGCTGACCTCGTGGGGACCCAACAGACTGAATAACTGTGAGGTCATCATAGAAATGAAAGATGTATAGAGATTGTCCTCGCCAGCCATACAAAAGCGCTGATGTGTTTGTTCATACGGCTTTAACAGCTCGTTTTTGCAGTGACCTCCTGCTGTTGTGCACCAACAACCCTTTTTCATAATCTATAAACCTCACTGTGTAGAATATACACAGAAAATTCAGATCTTTGGAATAAACTCGATTCAAATCAACTGTTTTTGCTTGTGCATGTGAGACCAATCGAATAAACTCTCAGGGAGAGAGAAAGTAATTTTTTTTCAAGGAGTTCTTTTTTAACACTTTTCAGAAGTTGAACCTGAACTCTTTGGGAGTTAAAACTCAACTCCCATGAAGAGTAAAATTTTACTTTAACCTTGAGTTGAATACGAACTCTTTCACAGTGTTAACAGTTAACACTTAAAAGCGTGAATTATTTGACATTCATGAACTTAATATTTAATCACACTATAGTGGTTTTAGGTAAGACTAAATACAAGATAACAACATATTCATCACAAATCTATATTTAACAATTATATGCAGTGTGATTATATGCAGTGTGGAACAATTAATTCTGAATGAAAACATTGTAACAACTTACAAACTAATTCATGAATTTATGCGACTGATTGGTATATATGTTACGTTCCTACCTTGTACCTTTATGGTTTTGAATGATAGCCCCATTTTATTTATCATTATGTCTTCATTGAAATATTAATAAACGGCATGTTTAACTAAATGTTTAACTAAATGTCATTTCTGCCCTTCACTTAGATTTAATTTGGTTGCTTTATTCTCAAAAGTTATGAAGAAATAACTAAGGCATGCTGGGAAATGCTAATACGGCGACAAAGCTGCACAGTCAACACCGGGAGTCGTGCTGAATCGTGTTCCTCAACACTCAGCGAATGAACCCCAAAATATTACCCACCAAAGAGTAACACTGAACACAAGCTGTAGTCTAACTTAGAAAATAAACTCCCAAAATCCAACTCTTTGTTTAACTCTAAGATATTCCACTGCAGAAATTTGCTGTGTAGATTCTGTATAATGTAGGGATGGGGCACGAATTTCTAATATTTGAATAGTCGTTATAATCTACAAAATCGATTAGTATATGCGACCATCGTTCTTCCTTATTTCACGTTTTTAAATGTGGGTGGTTGTAAGGCGTTACTCCCGTCAGAAGGTGGCGGTAATGAACCTAAAAGCTGAGAAGAATAACACGCTGCTTCCAGGGGTCCGGAGCTTTGCAGGTAAAGCTATCCCAGTATTGGATGTCCCGGTGCGAACATGGGGAAACGTGCAAAGACAACTGCAGCCGTCAGAAAGTTCCGTGTGGAACTCCTTCAAAACATAAAAAGAGGAGCTGCGGTGCAAACCATGCAGGTAAAGCTAGAATATACACCTTCCGGCACTAAGCACACTTCATTAGAGTGAAACACCAAGCAAACGGCCTATCTCTTTATATTTGTGTGTGGGTGTGCGCGCACGCGCAATATGGGCGGTGGAAGGGGAGGTGTGAATATTCAATTAAAAATTAAGTAGTTCCGAGTTTTGCTTGAAATGCCCATCCCTAGTATAATGTAACATGAGGCCATGAATCACAGGCACTAAAAGTCAGCAGCCCGTCATGACTGAATGAGTCACTGTTGGTTGCCGCCTGTGCATCCGTAATTACCATTATCACACTTTTATATCAGAATGTGGACCATCATCACATTCCTTATCAGGATAGTTGTGTTAATGACTTTCTCCGACATAACTCCTGGACCTGGACACATTTAACACGATTGGAAACTTGGATTAGGTGTTAACATGCAACACTATCTTGGTTCCAATCAAAGTATTTCAGTGAGCATGTCCAGGATGAAGAACTAGCACCTTTCCGGTTTCTGAAACCCTGATATGTAGTTTACATGTGCTAACCACACAACTCTGTGGCTGAAACAAGAGCTTTGGTTATTTACTGATGTGTCTCTGGTTGGTAGCAAAACAAAAAAGTGTTACGTTTTAAAGCAAAAAGTTTTTCAACTTCAACTTCTTCAATGTCAATCTGCCATACATACAGACAAATAGATGGATCAAAAAAACTGGTTCTCACAGTCCCACTGTGTGCAAAATGAATAGACAAAACAAGAAAAGCATAAATATGAAACAATAAAACAGACAACGTAGTGCAAATATGGGTGCAAAAGTTCAGAGTTTTTGGGGCAAGGGGGAGAGAGGGGAGAGAGTTCAGCATACTGACAGCCTCATGCGCAAAGCTGTCCCTCAGTCTGGAGGAGCTGCACGGAGGCTGCGGTACCTCCTCCCAGGAGGCAGGAGGCTGAAGATGCTGTGTGAGGGATAGGTGGTTTTATTTCTGACTCAGAAAGTCAGGACTAAAATAAGCACAACACAGCCAAGTGGCCATATCACTAAATGTGCGACATACAGTAGGCTGATTTGTAGTCATCACTCTTTCCCACTGCGTGGCCTCGTTGACGTGCTTGCCCCTTTTCCTCCCCTGGGAGGGCCGACTGAACACTACAGCCTAGTTTAACCCAATCGTCGAGCTCCGAAACAGCAGCGTCTAATGGAACCACTCACTGCGACGCCAAGGTGTTTAAATACAGACATGCACTCAATTAACCATAATTAAAATGGAGGCACTGCTAAACAAACTGCATCATGTACACTTTCAGAATAAAGGAATCCCATTTTCACTGACAGCTGTTGTGCTACATTTTAAATAGATTTTTAATTGAACCCGAAAAAAACACTTGATTAAACGGTTAAAAAATGTTGCTCGGCAACAGTTTGCAGAGTGTTTGCGACTTTGATCAGAGACGGCTGACAGACTTCGTTCACTGTGATACTCGGCACTGAAATGTCCTGCTCCCCCTCCATCAAAGGTGATATGATAATAGCGACACAGTTTTATCTCCTTGTAATCACTTTAAAGGGTTTGAATGACATTGGGGGCAGTGAGCTAAGCAGCCAGTTAATGCTTTTGAGATGAGAACACTAAAATATTAATGGGGGTCCTGGGCAGGGAAAGGTCATCCCTGTGACTGGGTTGAATAATAAAACGGCGGGTAGCAACACTGTGAACCTCAAAGTAGCACCAGCTAGTGCAGCTACGTGTCGGGCGAAAGCACCTCAGCTGCAGTCCTCTGTTGGACTCAGTAAATGTTGTTATCTGATGAGAACAGCTGACGCACTTTCTCTCGTACACACACGTTTGTGGCTGCAAGTCAAAATAAGCTCAGTTGAAAATACCAACAAGTTACAGATTGTCCAGATGGTACAGAAATCAACAGGACAACAAATGTATTTAGTCCTCAGGATGTTATTCACTGTGAACCACTGACTCTAAAAAAAAAAAAAAAAAATAGGCTGTCATCCATCACGGTCAGTCAATTATCCAGAGTTACTATGGGTGTTGTAAACAAGTACAGTGAAGGTAAAACACACTGACTTAATACAGAATAGGAATGGGAAGTTGTAAATCTTGACTAACATCAAGTCAACTCAGCATGTGGCTTAAAATTACAAACTGCAAATTTGCCTCAGAAAGATTTGCAATCTGTACAACACTGCTCTACTGAGGCAGACAGCAGGGAAATAAAATGTTTCAGATTCTAAGACAAGAATTTGCCCTTCAGCCTCAAACAATCTTCAGGGAAACTATGCATCCGCAAACAAACTCATTCTTTTACTTTTTTCAGCAATTTGAACTTAAAAAAAAAAGAAAAGAAAATAACTCTTATTTTGGTTATCATTAAATGGACCTTTCCCTGTTTGTCGGACAATCTATTTTATTACATTAACACGTGTTCATGTATGTAGACACAAGCAGGACTGTCACAATTAGTGCAGAATTGCTTGATTGTGATTATTTGGGCTGATCGCAATCATTTTGCATAATTGCCAGCATCAATTTCCATTTATCTGTGTAAAAGCAGCTGGATGAAATTCAGAGATATTCACATTTCCATTAAGACTTCCACATTGTTTTCCCCAAATGGGATTTGATTAGCACTCATTTGATTACGAGATGTCATTGTGCCCTGTTCTTCTACCATTGTTTGATGGTACTGTATATGAGTGGACAATTAGCACCAACAGCTGTTTATCTCAAAATACTTATAATAATAAATCATCATAAACATTAATGATTTATTTGTAAAGCCAGTCACTAGAGCACATTTTGGTTTAAAGCCAAATGAAAGGAAAAAGATGGCGGTTAAAGGCGCTACTCAATGGCAATAAATGGTTCCTTTTCTTCAAAGGATCTATGTCTATGATCAAACTCTGATTAGGTTTTTACTTCAATAGTAGCATAAAATAAACAATCATAATAATTTGTGTGCCATTTAATTGTTAACTAAAATGTAATGATTGTGACAGCTCTGCAGTCAAAGTTGAAGTGTCAGTTACTGCTGCTAAGCTCACTGTTGTTTGTTTCCTTAGCAGTTTAGCTAAATGTTTTTTTTGTTTTTTTTTTTCCCCATCAGGACTGGATTTAACTACTGCATAACAAACTTATGTATTATACAATTATAAAATGGATATTTTTTTAAATTACAAATCAGATACAGATTATTACAGTTCACCTCTTCCATCCACTTTGCTGTCTCTGAAATACTTACATGACTTTACTCCCTTCTCATGTCACATTACATTGTGGCACAATAAAAAGACAGTAAAATGATATTCCTTTTCTCTTTCTTCCTCTACTTTCCCACAACCTCCATGTCTCCCTCTCTCTTCTCTTCTTCTCTCGCCTTCCTTTATGCTGTGCTGCTACTCTGCCTGTACAATTTGCCCTCGATGTGTTTCAAATTACATGCCACATCAAATAAGGCTATCTCATAATGCTGCGTGTGCGTGTGTGTGCGTGTGTGTTCTACCACCTTCAAAATCAGATTCCTATTCAATGAATCTGGAGAGTTGAGCTCGGTATTCAGACGGAGTACCACGGGGTTGTAATAGATCTGATAGACATAGCATACTGTGCCATTATCACTGACCTTTCTTTCTTTCTCTTCTCTCTCCCTTCTCTTCTTCTCTGCAATCATTTAAAGGAAGCTGAGGTAAGTATAGCCATTGTTTTTGTAACTTGATAATGCTATTTTGAAACATACTGCAGTGCCTACCTGGGAGCCCCGAACGTTGTCGTGTTTGACACTTATTTTGATGCATTGTTGAAGAGGTGGAGCTGATTTAAATGCACGGCAGGTCAGGTGGCTGGTCAGGCGAAGCATGGTGTAGTTCAGCATGTTAAAATCTCGCTGGAGTGGTTTTAGAGGTGAAATTAGCACACAACAAGTTTGTGAAGTAATGTCAGTCAGTCCGCATGATAACTTTGATCTTAAGCTTACAAACAACAACAATAATAATAATAATAATAATAATAATAATAATAATAACAGTAACAATAATAATCTTTCCCAGGAGGAGTCTTTTTGCCCAATAGGATGCTTACACAACATGGACAAAAGTATACAGACACCCCCAAGTATCCCACCCATAACACTCCCTAAACGTAAGACCATTTCTGCCGGGATTGTTCCCATGCAGCCACATTAGTGAGGCAGGGTGCGTTTGGTGAATAATAAGGCCTGTCTGGTTTTCATCCCAAAGTTTCTGCATGGGGTTGAGGTCAGAGTTCCTTGTAGACCTTCTTTGTAAACTCTCCCGCACCAAACTGGGAAAACCATTTCTTTATGGACCTGACTTTGAAAGGGGACATGCACATTTTTTCAGAGTGAGGGGGAGACTTGAGGTGAAATATTTCTTAAATTTTTTTTTTACCTGATTGGGATTTCTCTTCATTTTAAACTTACCTTTTAAACAGCATAAGGCTAAAAGAAGATTTGCTTTGATAATGAAGTATACAAAATAATGACCTATAATTTGATTATTTTAAATGGTATATGACATAAATCCTGATAAACATTGTCTGAACACTGCTCTCATATTAAAGGTTGAAAGTACCATTAAAGATATCTCTGTACATGTAGATTTGATTATTTTGGGGCTTTAAATTATGACGTTTTGTAGCTGACAACAGAGCGTTGGTAGCCGGGGGGGAAAGCATTGTCACTTATGAGCACAGAAACGTCTTTTCGCTTTTGTCTGAGCTCTGCAGAACTTCACAGTCATAAAGGATCATTTTATAATAGAGACGGAGGTGGACATAAAATAAGAGAATAAAAGGAGTGAGGACAGGAGTGAAATAGGGGCCTGGGGGAGAAGCTAATTAGGTTTCATCTCCTCATTTCAAACTTTTGTGTTAGCTCAAATGTTGGCAGTTGTCATTTATAGAACACGGATTGGATGAGTGGGTCAACTGTCCATTTTCTCTGGACTGCTTCATATGACGGCCCAATTTAGCCTCTCCATCGCTCTATCCCCCTCTTAAATGCGCACACACGCACACACACACACACACACACATATGTCCTCTCTCTCTCTCTCTCTCTCTCTTTCTCTTTCTCTCTCGCTCTCTCTCTCTCTCTAATTCAATAATAAACCAGAGATCCTGCTCTCAGACTCAGCAGGTTCTCTCTGCCTGGTTCACATAGTGTCACTGAAACAGGCTCACTCCCTGCTGACACACATATGGTTCCTTCTGGTTACACTTTAGCTGCAGACATCACCACTCCACCTTTCTGTGTGTGTGTGTGTGTGTGTGTGTGTGTGTGTGTGTGTGTGTGTGTGTGTGTGTGTGTGTGTGTGTGTGTGTGTGTGTGTTTGTTTATGTCTGTGTCTTTGTGTGTGTGTATTGGTGGGTATTGCAGATATGATACATAAACAGTTTTTATAAAAGAATAACTTTTATCCTCTTTATTTATTGTACTTTACTTTAATCACCCCCTATTTTGTTTTATTAATATATTTTTCAATGCCCCCTTTGGGCACCCATAAGTGGAGGCTGGACGGTAAAAACACTGATGATCTAAAATATGTCTTTCAGGCGAAATTAAGATTTTTGACAAACACTTTAAATTATTAAAAACTTTAAATGTCCTCATACATGCTTATACTTACATCTTGCTGTGATATAAATAATTTATAAAATGCTAAATTGTAAAGCTAAAGTGGTTCCCAAAATGTAATTCTTCCCACTGTGAATGTTAAGGCAGGATTACGGTCATTTACTCCTCATGGATGAGCTGATCGACAGCCTAACCTCCTGAGCTTCAACCTGTTCACATAACAGAGTGATCTATTGGAATGTATATCTACTGCTAACCACACAAAGAACACACCAATTATACAACTTCTGCTTTCATCTGTATGTTGGACTGTTAACCAATCTTTTCACTTCTAAGTGTAGCAGCATCGAAGCCGTGGCTATTTTCACAATGGAGGTTTTAATTGCTAAACAATAAAAGATGTTTCTGACTGGGTGGGGAATCTGCTCTGACTGGAGCCATGAATTAAATAGTATTCAGCTTAACAAATCCAAATCTCCTGTCAACTGAGCCCAGCTGAGAGGAGCCAGTTATTTTTTTTCTGTAATATGTTTAGTTGAGGAGGATTGATTGGGACTGTAGAATATACTCTACCTGATTAGTAAGAAAAATAAGTGCTCTTCAAATGTGGTTATTGGAATAAGAACTGCTAAAAAGGCAAAATAAATATTACTTATTTCTCTAATGAAATAACAACCACAACAGTGCTTCCTGTTTGTAAGTGTTAAAATCCATGTTGACCTTGATGTTAAATGTTTTTGTCCCAGTTCAACTCCTCTTTGGAGACTCTAACTTTCTTTGCTCCCCGGTGTGTCTCACCTGCAGGCTTCTCTGTATATCTGCCCTATTTTTAAACGTCCAAACAAGTTCCTACCTCCCAGTGTCTTTTTCTTTTCTATTGCAATCAGAGTAAGGTAGAACAAAAGGAGAGGAGAATGAGGTCAGGATTTCTATTTCTAAGATATTCTCTGGTTATTTTTTTATAACCCAGTTTCTGTTGTGTTTCCATTCAGGATGACTACTTCAAAAGCTGGGCTCCTGCCAAGTCTCTCGACCAGGGTGAGTTTTACTGTCGGTGTGCGACTATAAATATTTATGTTAATGTAAACTGTACATAAGGCGAAAGGTGAGCATCAAACCTCTCTGTCTGTCTGTTTTATAGAGCTGTCGAGTACTGAAATGTGGCATTGAATGATTGGTCAGATTTAGCATCGTTTTATGTGATTAGATAAAGGATATTCTGATTTCTATCAGAAATATTAGATAACATTGAACACTGACACACAGGTTTGACACATTTTGCTGAATTACAAATACGATGTATGGAAACGGTGTGGTGTGTCTGTAGGACTCATGATTTAGAGTTTTAAATATTCTCGTAATACAAATGTCCTCGGTTAAGTCAAGAGAGCAATTTTCCTTTGCTAGAAAAATGCATCTCAAACACAGAGGTTGAGGACAAATGCTATAAAGATCATTTTATACGTTAAATATTCCTTGCAATTTGTTTGTAGCAGTTTTTAAAAAAGAGTGTGCTACGACTGGAAACATTTTAATTAGTTTTGCGTCACACCTCAGTCAGGGCCCCCTGGAAGTCCAATCATCTGTCTGAGACCCCTCTATCGACTAAAATTCTTCAAGTCGAGCAGTTATTTAGTTGTTTAGAGGGTGGGTTTGACATTGAAAACAGACACTGACCCGTCAAGGGAGGAGAGTTGGGTACCAGAGGGGCACCCATGCACCTGACATAAAGCCTGTCAGGCAGCCAAGAGTTTGTCGCTTAAGGTTGACCTGGTCAGGAGGAACACAGTGTTGGGAGGGAGGCCCAGACTAAAGGGTGTTTTTGATTTTGACGCTCGTCCTGCATTGGCATTTTCTGGTCCCGTCCGCTGCAGCTTCCACCACGGGAGTTCTGCGGGAGAGGGCCAGGACAACGAGAATCTCCGGCTGCCGCAGTTTAAGATACAAAGGGGAGCGTGCTGTGGCTTTTCTGATTGTCATATAGTCTATATGAAAAAGAAATGAACGAATCATCAAAACTTTGTATCAAACGGCCAAATTCGACTGACAAAAGTCTGAGTTGGGTACAGCCCTTTGCATCGGCTTCATTTACTCCCACTCCCAGCTGCAAAGTGACTGAGGATTTAATAATGCAGTTGGTAAAGGATATCCATCTCTATTAACCTTATTTATTATACAATAAAGCTGTGTATGTGGCGTTTTGTTTCAAAGTTTGGTTTCATATGAGCATGTGCATTGAAGTAAACCAAACCAGCAACCAGTGGTGGTGGATAAGTTCAATAACGTTGAAGTAGTTCCAACATTGGTGGCGGTGGTAGAGTTTCAGCGCACAACATACATTGTACAGCAGTCAGTGCCGACTGATTAAAGGCTGTTCCCAATAGATAAAAAAAATGTACAACTGTTTAATGCATATTAGGCTGCAATGACTAGAGAGAATCCTCAACCTCTGTGTGTACTTGTATTACTCATGCTGTGCAGATATACATATCTGTTTAATTTGTGGAGGCCTGTCTGTCTTTTGTGGACAAAGAACAGGTCTGTCAATTATTACAGTTTAGTCATAAATATTTACACTTGGTTGACAGTTTATGGTAAGGGTTACAGTTAATTGGTAATTCTCCAGGAAATTAATAGAGTCATTGGGCTGTGTGTGTGTGTGTGTGTGTGTGTGTGTGTGTGTGTGTGTGTGTGTGTGTGTGTGTGTGTGTGTGTGTGTGTGTGTCTAAATGCAAATGCTTTATTTCACAGTGTGTGCTGCTTATGGACTTACTATGGCAATAATGCCAAATCCACTTTATCAATCACACTCAAGTGTGTAATGCTCTTAGACCGTCAGTAACTCTTGACTAAACTCAATTATTACAAACACCAGCTCACTCTCATTCACACTATCGTTGTCTCTCACACATGCACGCACACACACACACACACACGCACGCACACACTGACACTCATACACACAGTTTGGGGGGTTAATTGGACTGCAGCTCTCTGAACAGCACACCAGACTTTATATCTTCCTATCACTGAGTTTGCTCTGTTCTGTGCCGGCTTGGTTTTGCATATCTAGCACAGTAACTGTAACTCTGCAGGGAAAGACTTGCTGAGCAGGTTTATCTGGGCCAGCTCCTCATGGATACTGAGCCTAATGAGAACAGCCTTGCCTCAGTGCATCAAATTCTGGTGTTCCTCTCCAGTTTCTCAGAAACAACTAAAAACAAAAGGTAAACAGAGCTTAATTTTCCTAACCAGGGACCAAATACATAAGATGATATGGACGAATCCTCTGTGCCAAAATCCAGCAGGAGCAAGGCCTGATTTAGAATTAAAAGAATTACGTACTAACGAAAATATAATGAAGCTACTGTAGAGCTACATCCTGTGTGTTACGCTCAGAGGCATTGGTTGGATTTCCTTTATGTCCTAAGATCAGTTATTGAGGCTGCTAACTGTACACCCTTTGTTTCTAGTATCTTTCACTGAATTAGGCCATAGACCAAACACAGGGTGCTTCATTTGTGATGTCATTAGAAAGAACAGAATCTAACCAAAGGGAAAGGACACTCACTACACCACACCGACATTCAGCAGTTGAATCACTGTGTGGTTGTACACACACTGAGACAAGAAGTCACCCTTTACTTGCATTGAAGTCCTGGTTTTTAGCCACCTTAGAGCTTTTTAAACTATTTTCCGAGATGTTGCCACGCTCAGTAATTACTTTAGTGAGTACAATCTCATCGTAACAGATGTAACCATCAGACATGGGTACACAACGTTTAAATCATTTCTAGTTTTTCTTTAATGGTGGCAAGAGTGAAATTAATACATAATTTATGTCTTTCAACATTTACTACAAGTTGTTCCAAATTGTTTTTGAAAGTGCTTCTTACTCAAACAGCCCACATGACACCATACACTCCATGAATGTGAGTCACTGCAGTATTTTGACAGGAAATAGTGAGGTGAGAATGTGACATCTGTGCATTTATCCAGAGAGTCATACTGTGTAGTTGAGGCATCGATCAACTTTGTGCCAATTAAATACATAAAATCCGAAAAGCATTTTTCTGAATCTTCTGCCTGCCATGCCCGCTCTGCTGCAGTGCTGCACTTCAGCTGCAACATGACTGCCCCACTGCTACAATCAAAATGCACTCTGCAGTTACTCCCACACAAACAGCACAGCTGGGAGTAGTGGACGGCAAAACAATTAGGCAGTGAATAAGTAATAGGAATCAATCAGACAATCTGGTCCTCTTTTGGGAACAATCGCTGCTATCATATGTCGGAATGTTTTTTCCAGTCGGTCCCATTTTCACCCAGCTGGCACCGCAGGTGCTGCACTAACTAACTGTTAATGTCAGCTTTGGACTCCAGCTTGTATCAGTGTGACAAGATGTTGAATATGAGTCATCTACTGTAAGGCAATGCATGAGAATGACTGAATCCCTTTCCCAAACCAAAACTGACTTATCAGCCAGCATTTCTTATTGCTTTATCTTTAAAATTGATAACCTTAAATCGTATTCAGGGCCAGTAAAGTCTAACCACAGGCTTTAAAGGGCAGAAGTTATGTTAATTATTAGGCAGCACAGAAACAGTGCTCAGTCTGAAGCGCACCAAAGCTTTTGATGGATAAGAATCAGTGATGATACAAGATAAGATTGAATGGGAGGAAAAAAGGTATGCATACAGAGTGATTTCATCTTACATAATCTGATGTGTGTGCTCAGATTCCGGATCGTATTGAAATGACAAGTGTGACCACAGCACTTGAGTGGGGGGTCAATACAACTGAAAGGATGCTGGCATCAATCACCACCTGCTGATTTCAGTTTGACAAATGAATCGCAAGTCGCCCTTGGAGACTAATCAGCAGCAGGAAGGTTGATGGGGGGAGAAAATCCACTCCCCTGATGAATCACTGCGATTAATGCTCACCTCGGTAGCATCTAATGAATGAAATCAGTGGGATCACACATGGCTTGTTGGTGATGCTGAGCGATCAGATCCACTGCTGGGAAATCAGTTTGTCTCACTTCTTCTTTGGGGCTTAATGAGGTCCCGCCTTGATTTGTAAGATTTCAGGCAAAAATATTCCTGATTTCAAAAATATTTAAAATCAGTTCTGGACTTTGCTGTTGACAAGGTTTTGCATGTGTGACTGTTTCCCTGCTTCTGTCTGGAGACAGTAGGACAGAAAATAATTCAAAACGTCCACCAACGGGGCTTTTTCTTGCAACGATACCTGGATTTGAAATGATTATTTTCTGTCTTTGTTTCCAGATAGTAATATTATGATTTTCCCTGCAACTGTTTTGCTATTATTGACGATTTTAACAAGTGAGGAATGTTTAACAGCATTGAGCTTTACAGTTATTATTCTGTACGTTTATACATAAACATTTCCCTTCTTATTACTGATAATACAGGATATCTGCCCACAAGACATATGTAATTATTTTTTGAGAAAAACAATAGACCCAGACATGCAACCACATGTATTTCAAATAAACACAAGAGAAAAGGATGACTATCAAAAAGACAGCGTCTCAGATAATTTAACCGCTTGAAACCTGATCCATTTTAATTTAATTTCTAACTCCAGCCACGAACAGTCCTAACTGTCACACTGGAAGGAAAACAGAGCCTCTAATTCACTGATATTTTTCATCAACAGGAGCATTATAGAGCATGCACACGAACATAAAATCCAACTCCTGACACAAACTTTCCCAATGGTGTTATTTCTGCTCTGCTTCTATCCTCCTCTGCTTATTATTGATACGTTTATTCTCATGAAGCAGGATGATACTCCACTCAAATCAATCATATCAGTGAATTACACTTATGCAGATATGGGATTCATTAATACATTATTAATTAACCCTGATAACGCTCACATTACTGTAAGGCCGTTGAAAACCGAATGCCTCTGTTCTGTGTGGAGAGGACGTCTCTTCAGCATGCCAGTCCACAATCATGTCACAACCAGATAAAATTTAACATTTTTGTATGAAATATAAAAAATGCACAGATGAGTTGCCCAGTGAAAACTCTGAGAGGTGTTTTAAGGGTATGCTAGGACAGGTGATCATTATTGCATATGTAAGATGACACCGGTTTCTCAAGACTTGTTAAAAGGAGAAATAGAGGGTTACATGTGGGTATCTGTATTTGCACACATCTGTTGGCTTGATTCTCTGCTGTCGGACCTGGACCTCTTTTGCTTGAGTCATACTGTAATGTCACTGTGTGTTGTTGTGTTCACCGAGGTAATGCGCTTTGCTGAAAGTCGTCCAATACATATTTTGTTACTTGCATTCATATTGGGGATGATAATGCTAATTTTCAAAAAGAGGGTATTTTGTCTTATATGGTCACATTTCTATGAAGACTTCCACTCCCTCTGCTTGTGGAAAGTATAGAGGCCGAAGGTTATTAGTGCATTTTCAAGTACCAACAGAACCGGACATCTGTCACAAATTGTCGCCATGGTTTTTCTGTGTAGGTGTGGGTGTGTGGATGGAATTGCTTTCAATATTTATGAGGCTACATGGGCCTGACCCATAAACGTGAATGTCTATCACTGCCTGACTGACAGTTACACCATTGACTGGCCGAATTTTGCAACTTCCTGTGTCTGTTTCAAATTAAAAGCCCTCACTTCAAATGACAAGTGTTTCATACACGCTGCAGCCATAAACAGTACAAGGTTTTGATCCAGTTTTCTTGTTTCCGACATTTATGATATAGACCACTCCCTTTGTTCATTGAACATTTCATACGACATAATGTGGATGGTAGCCACCTGTAACAGCCCTTTTTTGCATCGAAAGAACCTCCACTTCAAATTTTTGAAAGATTGAAACAAACTTAACATCCTTTGGAAGCAAAGTTTTTGCTGGAAGGCAATTTACTAAACCAACAGAATTTTATATCAAGTGCTGCTCCCACAAAATATATACTCACGCAGCAATATACCCCGAAATCTGCTCTTCTGTTTTCCCTTTCTCCCTTCGGCATTCTCTTTAAACATTACCGTCAGTTTCTCAGAATTGTCTCTTTAAGTTCACCTGTTCTTCATCATAGTTTCAGGCCATATTTATCTCACCCCCTCTTCACTTCATAAGCTTGTGTGTCTCCTCCTTGTTTTTCCACAGTTTTCTATTATTTCTGACGTATTGAGTTCATCAGATGGAAATTATGTAATGATGAACAACGGGTGATTGTGAATCAACACACCACAGGGATGTGAACACACAGAAACACACTGAAACCCTGTGAGAATTAATTGTTAGCTGGTTTCATGCATATTTGGTTAGTATTTTAAGATGTTAGGTTATTATTATCACTTTCCCCTTGTGCAAAAGTAGTCTTTTCTTTTCTCTCGTCTTTTATCAGCTTCCTTTTGCCCTACAGGAAATCTTCAGTAAAAAGACTCACCAACGTGTCCTTTCCAGCTCCACTTACACATTGCTTGATCCTTTTTGTTTGATTTGACCCTGTCCCAGCAACTCAGTAACAATCATTTCCGCATGTTGGGCAGCACAACCTGTAACTTAATTCAGATCTGTGCTATATTTGAATTTCTACCCTGTCTGATACTTGTGTGAAATAGATATTATTAAAGACGTATTGGAGCAGAATAATAAATAATGTAGTGTAATGGATAAATAATATATGAAACTTCTTGAAACACTGTTGATTGAATTGAGAAATACAAATATTAGTTCAGGTTACAAATGCTTTTCATAAGGTCAAAATGCACCGAGCTGCTAATAAAAGATGAAAAATATAAACAATTGTAAAACTCATGGAGCACTCAAATTTCACGCCCCTTCTTATCTATCATCATGTATGTGCACAGATTGGAGAATCCTTCACAGTGCCTCAACAACTTGTTTCCATGGTGACTGTTCAGTGACCTGTCTGCTTATCAGTCATGGATGGTTAACCTCTTAGAATTGTATAGCCTACATGTTGTGCTTACTGCTGAATTCTGCAGCTCTCTAAGGAGGTAGGTTTGTGTGGGTGACACTGGCCTGGTTCCCAGACAGCCCAGCTCGCTCTGCAGGTGGATTACAAAGACATCTGCTGCAATCACGTCAGGGCTTCATGCCTTTCACAGTGTGCCCAAAACTGCCCCAAGACCAATGCAGCACCTGAAGCTTTTGTCTTAAAACTAGAGAGCCAATTTGACAAAATAATGTCAACTTGAGGTTCAAGGTAAAATATATAAAAATAGCTTCTCCTTAGTCTTTCACATCTCATTAAACTGCTTTTGGAAAACTTTTATGTGAGAACTGGGTTTGATATATATATTTTAAAACTTGTAAAATTAGTGTATTTATAAGGCAACATCTAATATCTTGTCATTTTTGACCATCGCAACACAGCAGAGCACACAAGTCTGTGTCAGTTATTGTTTTTTTCAATACACACATTGAGCTCAGAAACACACTTGACCACATGCACACACTTTGGTTATTGCTTTCACTCTCCACCCACCTGTAAGTGACTGCAGCAATCTGGAGTCGACTGCCTGGTACTCACTACAATATCAACCGTGTCTTGACATTTACATTTACTTTTCCCATTTATAAGGAGACAAATATATAATCTCTGAAGAAATGCTGTCGAACAATAGCATACACACACGTACACCAGCTGAAGTGTATTGTTATCATGTCATTTAGATACATTTAAAAGCAGTTTTTCTTATTTTTAACTGTTACAACAATCAATGTCTCTAGTTTTGCTGGGCATGTTATTACTCACTTCATACTTAAATTGTTCTGCAGGCATTTATTATTCTGCACACACACACACACACACACACACACACACACACACACACACACACACAACGTCCTCTTGTATGGCTCCTCTCCATTTCCCCTGCCTGGACTTCCATCTTCCATCCAGCTAAACCTAAAATCCTTTATGACATCCAGGTCAGCTCAGCCCTCTTCCAAAGTCAAACTCTGAATTACTATTTATTACTTCTTACATGTGCGTTAATTCCTGCCCATCAGTAATGGTGGGAGAGTTGCACCCAACAGGCTTTTAAGCCCGAGTAGAGAGACAGAGAGGCAAGAGGGGAGGAAGAGTCCTTGGTAGCAGATAACAGTTGTGCTGTCAGCAAGACCAATGTTTGAATCAGTGTTGTGGCTATTTGAATCTGGCTTCTTGTATATGGGCATGCCCAACAGATTTGTGAGCTTGTGATTGCAATGCATTATCCAGAGAGGGGAGTCAAAGGGAGGATTACAAATGCCAGGCAGTACCCCATTATCACAGCCAGTCCAGAGGAACACGGGAGAGTCGAACTGGCACCAAGACACAGCCGGAGGACACAATGCAGACGAAGACAGACAGAAAACAATTCAAGTTAAGTTCACAATGTGCAGGTGTTTACTACTCCTGTCTGTCCCAATTAGATTACATAATGAATAAGTGGTTGCTATGGGAACTGTTTTTGGCAGCAGAAACCGAAGCCATTTGTGATTTGCGATGCACTCTGGCCGCAGTACCAGCAGCAAACAAAGCCTTGAAAATCTGGAGCTTCCAAATTGCCAATCAGCCTGATTAGACATGACATTGTATTTTCCCAGCAGAGTTATCGTCGTTGTTCTACAGTATATTTCATCAGCTCTTCCTCTCGTTCACTAAGCCTCTGTCTCTCTGAAGATATGCTGTCTGTCCGCTCCCATTTCTCATAGGTCCATCTTTAATCTCCCGTAACTCTGTCACTGCCTCTTAATGCATTCTCATAAAACCGTCTTTGATCTGCGCCTGGAGGAGATAAAAGAATTAGAAAGAGGGAAACTGATAAGAAGAAGGAGAGAACAACAAACAGGGAGCACCTCTGGTCCACGTATGAAATTGAGTGAGCTGGAGCGAGAACAAATATCTAATTTCAGTGTAATGTGCTACGGGTTTGTAGCTCGCTCTCCAGGCGTTCTTTAAACATTGTTTACCGCTTTGATTTTAATGGCTTGTTGGCCACATCATAAAGAGCGACTGTGCATCCACGACCCTCAACTGAGCTCTTATCTCGCTCTTTCAGCGGGGTGAGCTCTCGCAGTGTTCAGTTTTAGCACACGAATGGGATTATCAGCTGAAACGCACACATACATGCTACAGTGATTTTAGGCATACGCAGTAAATTAACCAGTCAAATACACACACACACACACACACACACACACACACAGGTGGTAATCAATGATACCTGAAACCTGCTGAGATGCAGAGGAAGAAAATGCACAGTCACAGCAAGGGTATTGTTAATTTAATGAACAGATGAAACCAAATTATATCGGCAGAGCAGTTCAATATCTGGGCAACCAGGTTGAAAAAGAAGGAATCGTTTGGAAGAAGAGGTACTGCGGAACGGTTATTAAAAGAGAGCGAATGCTGTGAGACATGGCCACAGCGACCAGAGTGAATTGTTACTGCCCTGCACCTCCAGTTTACAGAGGCAGAGCCAAAACCAACAGCAAACTCAAAGCAAAATAAAGTTGTGAATCAATGGGCTGCAGTGTGTGAACGGTGCTGAACAAGCTGTTTTCAAGGGGACCTACACACAACAGTAGATCACACAAAGGAAAGACTGAATGTGAGTGTTTGTGTTTTGACTCTGCCCTTTGTGCCCCGCAGCCAGCGGAGCCTCCGATGATAAATTAGGTAAACGTCAGAGGATGTGAGCAGACTGTCGTTGCTTGCGATCATAGCAGCAGCCCTCAGGCTAAATGCCAGTGTGACAGTGGCTCCGCAGAGTCTCGGGGGAGGCAGGCAGAGGGAGATGCAAAGATATATAGACGCGAAGCCTACAGAGAGCAATTGAGAGAGATTGCCTGTAGAGAGGATAACTCAAGAGATAAGAGAGTCACCCCATAATGAGGAGAAGAGAGGTCCGGTAAGAGGGAGGGAAAGGAAGGAATAATGAATAGAGTGCGTATTGACAAAAAGTTGGACTAACTTTTGCCTCTCACACACTTTTTCCTGGTCATTATATACAGTCCGTGGTCAGTCCTCGCTCAAAAGGTTCGCTCGGTCATAAATATGGGAGATAGATGAGCTCGGGGAGTTAATCATCTCAGGGTGTTAATGTCACAGCCTACATGACGAACTCCCTGTACCTCAGTGTTTGGCTGCTCTTCCTCCTCCCTGAGGCTCGTCCCTGCCTTGCTTTAATGTGGGATGTTCTGCTGCAGTAAGTTTGTAAGAGAGAAAGATGGTGCGCTGATTATTATTTTCAAATGAGGAATTGTTCCACTTTGTAGCACCACCAGGTCCAGCTGTGGATTTTACAATGTTTTCCGAACACATTGCATGAAGAAATAGCCTAACACACAGTAGGCCAGAGGTGTCAGAAATTTGGGTAAACACCTATCATTTCTCTGATTGTGAATAGATTGAGATTGATACCACTCACATGTTGAGTACAGAGCTGGAGATGAAGTTTGGAGGCATTTAGCTTATCTTAGCATAAAAAAGGAAGCAGAATTAAAAATGTATGCTGGTTCAAGTTCAAAACTAAACCAGCATGTCAAAATCACAGTAATTCATTTGTTTTGTATTGTCTTTTTAATTCACACAAAATCAGAAATGTACAAACAACAAATTAAAGATTCGGGGGGTTTCTTGGTTAACATCAATTAAACATGTAATAGTGAGCTTCAGTTGTGCTGGTTGGTGTATTTTTAAACTTGAGACAGAACCAGGCGGTTTTACTGTAGTTCCAGTTTTATGATGAGCTACCTGACTCAGTGGACCGGCATCATGACAGTGGTATTGATATTCTCTTATCCTAAACATATCACATAATGTTGAACTATAACTTTAAACATGTATGAACAATTCTAATTTGTTTGTTTTATTTTTGTAATTTTTCATTTAGAGCGAGTGGCCGAACCAGGCAGATATGGAGACCCAGGAACTAAAGCCCACTCCGGATCAGCCAAGAAGACGGTGCAGGATGGTGAGTGCGGGTCACATCATTTTCCTCAGGGTGGGGAGGTTTGTTATTCTACTGACAGTCAGTTCAAGTGAAGGTGGAAAAAGTACATTCAGCGTAAAGTCGGTTGCTACTGTAGGTTTAAATCGTTTAATAAACATGTGTAATCAACATTTTTGTCAGGTTTTAGGATTACACACAGTGCTTTTTGGATAGGATTACTCCAGCTTCATTTAGTTATAGTGAACAGTTTATGAGTGGCAGTTTCAAAACAGATTAATAAATCCCATTACCAGGTACTCTGTGGGGAACCATCATGGTGAAAAATACAAGGCTAATATATTTCAAGATACAACAAGCGCTCTCATGTTCACCCCACTGATAAACGGTAAGATGTTGACATGGCACATCCAAACAACTTGGCAGGACAGAGTTATTCATTTTGAGTGCATGCTGATGGGAAAGCGTCAGCCAACGAGGGCACTCATTTTGCCACAAGTATCCACAATGCCACTTAAGTGACAGAGTTTGAAAATAACCGGTAAACTCAAATACAAATTGAAATCTGACTGATGATGTCAACAACCACACATTTTATTTGTTTGTTAGGTAATTACAAAAGCAGTTTGGAACAACACGGTAACATTAAGTAATCCACCGTATCACAAATCAAAAGCCACGAAAGATCTACAAAAAGAGACGCAGTCATATTGTAGTGAGAAAAAACCTGGATAAATAGTGTTGTCAGCACATCTTCACATAGTCAGTCATAGTTCAGTCAGTTCAAACAGATATTTCAACATAACAGTAATGAACGTCTGGCTATTTATAGTTATTTGCAGGTTCTCTTGCTTTTCATGTCATCCTGATGATAAAAGTAACAACAGTGTGGTTCTGCCTATCTTTCAATTTCCAGGGAATGTTGTTCTCTCTCATAGAAAGACGAAATTCAAAGATTTTAACGAAAACGGGAGTGCTTGGGCGTGCTTTTGTTCCGGCGGTGAGTTGTGAAGCCCAGAAATTTCAGTGGTTCATGTAGAAATAAGTGAGCCCCTGGTGTTGATCCCTCGTGCTACTGGGAAAAAAAAGATGTCACAAATGTTCCCTTTTAAATGGAGCAAAATGTGAAATGTTATCAAAACTCTCACTCTCCTCATCTGCTGTGTGGTTGGAGTTATTGTGTGGGCATATTGTGTTCCATTCGGCACACAGGTGTAGCACGACGTCAATTTAATTCGTGAGGACTAAATCTTGCTCTCGTTATTAGAAGGGGCACCAGTCCAAAATTGGACAAATTATTAATTCAAAATCAATATAAACTCAGTCAATCATAATCTAAATTGGAATTCTCGTATCAGAACTCAAATTCTTTGATATACTCAGAAAGATACCGCCATGACACAGCTGGGTCTAATTAAAAAGGATTTTATTATATAACTTCTCACAGTAAATGATTAAATGATAGAGATGTTTATATGAATGAGAATGCACAAATTACTTCTGATTACTGATGGTGAAGTGAAAGAGGGAATTTTGATCAGGCTAACAGAGAAAGAACTGAATGAGTGAAATTTAAGTCTATAATAATATTTTCGAATTCGCCACCCCGAAGAAATGAGCCAGCCTACTTTGTGATGATTTTGACCACGGGCCGGAGACGGGTCCAGATGGTGTCGCTCAGAGGTCCGGTTGGCAGTCGAATAACGGGGTTTTCCTTCCGTTCTCACCTTCCAATCCGTTCGTCTGGCAGATGCTGGCCCTTGAGGTCCCGTGGTATGCGTCCAGCAACAAAGACGTCTCGGTCAGGCTGGACGTCGGCAGGTGGAGGCTTGGGTCGGTGATTTGCTAGTAGTCACTACTTATAACCCTGGTGAACGCTTAGAGCTGGCCTTGCTCGCGGCGTTAACAAAAATTACTGATAGTGATGCAGGCTCGTCAAAATGGGTTGAATTAAGTACGTAATCGGCGAAGTTGCTGACGTACTCTGAGACTTTAATCAACTATGTGCGCCAGAAGCTTAACAAAAAGGCAGATCTAAAAATGACTAAGTCGAAACTTAACGAAACTCAAAAATAACTGAAAACTCTAAGAAGAACGAAATTAACTTGAAGGAGTCTTGAAACGAAGGGAAGAGAACTAATGAATCGACAAGAAAACTAAAACGAATCTGAACCTGAGTGAATCTGGAGTCTCCCTCTTTTAAGCTGAAGAGGATGGAGAAGGATCAGGGTGTCGAATTTCACCTTATCGATACCCTGTCTCGGGGAGAGGAGGGGGTGTCATGAGGAAGGGTGTCATGAGGAGGGGGTGTCATGAGGAGGGGTGTCATGAGGAAGGGTGTCATGATGAGGGGGTGTCATGAGGAGGGGTGTCATGAGGAGGGGGTGTCATGAGGAGGAGGTGTCATGAGGAGGGGGTGTCATGAGGGCCCACGTTTAGCACAATTTGATTCAAACTGTATGAAAGAAGTCCCTTATTTCACTTCACCAACGTAAGATGAGATATATCATTACAACCCAGTTCACATGTTATCTCACGACGTGGGGGTTAAGAATTGGGAGAGGTACATCCAGGGTCAAATGAGATAACTGGGGACGACGTGTGGTTCTGGCACTTTGTGAAGGATACTTCAAAGCGGGTTTGTGACACAGGCTTTGTCTTTTAGATAGAGCGCATATTGAAAGTAGTTTTTAAACTTATTAAAAAAAAAATTGTTTTAAATGGACACAGACAGCTTTGGTATTTTAACTTTTGTTTGTAATTTTTTTTGGGTAACATTAATAAAATGGTGTAAACGAGTTAATAACACAGTATTACTGCAGATGGAGGTAGAGGAGAAACAAAGCTCTGATATACTTGAGCTCATTCATGCTTACACACACACACACACACACACACACACACACACACACACACACACACACACACAGACACACACTCTTCAACTTCAGATTAATGAATGCCACTGTCTGGGACAGTGCAAAAACATTTAATTATCTCTGACACTGAAGGGTAAGGCAAGAGGTCAGATCTGTCCGTGTTTGTGTTTGTGTTTGTGTGTGTGTGTGTGTGTGTGTGTGTGTGTGTGTGTGTGTGTGTGAGAAAGAGAGAGAGAATAGATAGAGGAAAAAGATGAAGAAATCACTGTCAATGAAACAAAGAATCATGCTGCAAGTCAAGCTTGTGATCTTTCATTGTGACCTCACCTGAAATCGACGAAAGGTCGAACTGACACAGACTACTCGCCTGGCAGCAACACATGGTCATTTAAGTGCCTTGGGGATCTTTTTAAAAGCGGAAGAAAAGAGCTCACTTGACATTGCACAAGCATTAAAAAAAAAAATAAAAAAAAAAAGTTAAAGAATAAAAACACTCTAGAGTGAGTTAAAGGAAAACCCTCCCTTCCTGTACAGCTGTTAGCAATTCACTTTTGACCTGCCACCATCAACCAGCCAAAAATACTCTGCCTTTAATCACTTCTTCTTTTGTATTATTTTGAATATAATACAAAAGAAGAAGTTATGCAAATAATATTTCACTATATTACCAACAGGATCTTGATGCACATTTAAGTGACCTTAAGGTCTGTACTTGTAAATGTGTTTGGGATGTGGGAACAGCTGGCCTGTTGGTCCACCACTTGGGTCATGCTGAAATACAACTACTGGATAGATTGGCACGGATTTTGGTACAAATGTTCAGACTCCCAAAAGGACAAATTGAAATGTCTCAACATTGTATTAATTGGACATTCATTGGTCCCTTCGGGACCAGTTGTTAACTAAGTGACCCCATGTCTTTTCATCGACAATCATCAGGTCCAAATTTTAATTTATCCAATACTGTGGATTTTGACAAAATACCACCAGTATTGGTTGTACTTTGTCCTTAGTGCTAATTAAGAAAAAACTGTAGCACGCTGAAACGGTAAACTAAGGACCTGAATATACTCCTTGGGGATAGCTGTGGACACAGGGTACGTGTAGTAGTTCTGTATACACTATTTTCTGGAGGATGTATTCCGCACAGTGGAGCGACGTTTACAGGGAGAAGTTCCCCAAACTCTGAGAAGCTTTCCTCCACCGATTATTGCACATTTGATTGTCTTTCTGTGAAGATGAATCACAGAGATGAGCGTACCGACAGACGTCTTCACTCAGCCTTTCTGCAAATTGACCGTCCATTTTGGTTGTCCAGTGCATATGCACTTGGTGCTCAGTTAGCGTAGTGGCTGCATGGACAAATCAGTGTGGTCACAAGAAATTGGAAGTGAACAAAATGTTCGCACAGATCTTGTACGTCTACATCCAGTTTACGTCACAGACCACAGCGGACGCTTGTGTAATCGCGGATGCAGAATGAATAATATCGGCATATAACAGAAAATACGGTAAATATTATACTTGCTGCTCCTAGCTGAAAATAAACACACTCCCACATAGACAGTTCAGACATTCAGTATTAGCTAGCTTACAGCTAACACCGGTAAAGTTTTGTTCATCGGCTGATTGGAGGCTGCAAAAACAGTCCGGCATATTATATGCTGTATTTGCTATAACACAAAGCAAAACTTTGCCTCCGATTCCTGCCTAAACTCTCAGTTATGATGACACAGCAAAATGAAGCTAAAGTTGTAGGTCTCGTATTCCCCTGAAATGTACGCTGTATACTGTACAAATTTAATGTTGACTTTTAGGGAGCCCAACAGTAACATGCTGTGAAGAGAAATCCTTTGTATACCGCAAACTCTGACCTGATAAACACAGTGAGGATGCTACAGTGTAATTTAACTGGCTGTTATTCGGACTTACTCCTTTTTTGTTTGCAATGGTGGACACAGCTGGAGATTTCAGAATCGAATTAACCATAGTTCACACACTGGAAATGTGTGTGTTCTTTCCAACCAAGAAATGTGTTTGCATATTCTATTTCATTTCTACTCTCTGTTCTTCCAGATGATTAGAACTGGAAACCCACTTCAAGCAGAAGAGGTTATGTATAGTTTTGTTTAGACCGTGACAATTAGCAACTTCCACCTGAATATAATGTCCTTTCGTACGCAAGTTGTCCTTAAATGCATCTCTCTCCTTGGCTTTGAAGCTGTCTTCAAAGGCTCTTTGATTGTTTGCTTTCATAGTGTCCTTTTTAAAATTGCTTTGCTGCGAGCAACAGCTTCACAAAGCATCTTCTTGCAGGGCTTTTCACAATAAAGTGTGAGTGTGCATGTGCTGTTGTGTGTATAATGGTTGTGTGACATGTGATGAATATTCAGCTAATAAGTGATAGTCAATAGCCTCTCCCTCCAGATATTTTTCTCCCGAAAGCCACTGTGGTTTCTTCTCTGACATTCAAACTCGAACAGGCTGTTTATCTTCTCCATTCCTCAGTTACATCCACAATAATGTGATTTGCTCGTGTTTTCAATAATTAATTTTCTGGATGCTGAATCTGCTCTATCACTGCGTCCTCCCAGAGGCCTTCTCAGTGCTTTCATCCCTCTATCATTCCTCTCTGACATCCTTCGTTCTAGTGGCTCTGTCAGGCTAAACACTGAGACCCTGAGGAGCGTTCACAAAGCAGGGAGAGAAGGAGATTTTAATCTCCTCCTGATCTGTTTGTCTTTTAGCTCTGTCTATCTCCATTTCTTGTTTTTCTCCGTAGCCCCCCAGGTGAAAGAGAAGAAACACCTTTTTAATTAGTTTATCAAAGCCTGAAAGTGATGCTCATTTTTTCGACTAACAGTTATGAATTTGTCCCTTGGGAACGGTTGTTGGAGCTCTTTAGTTAATTTCAGACTTGTTTATTTGCTATCAGGAAAAGTAGCTGGGGAGAGCAAACAATGGAGAGCAATGGAGCACAGTGTGGATAAAGGAGCACACACACTCCTACACACAGGTTACTAAAATACCACACTGACCCATGCCCAGCTCAGGAGCAATTAATTTGAGGTCACTGTCTTCTCTCTGACAGGGCAAGTTGACAATGCGGCCTCTGCTATTGGACTCTGACTTTCTTTATTATCCAATCACTTTACTTCATCCTGGCATCCATCCAGTATTAGAGGGCACAGGAAGAGTCCTCTTCTCTAGCCACTTTTTCCTGTCTCTAAAGGAACATTATGGTTAAAAAAAAAAAAAAAGCGGTACAAAAAAATCCTGAGAAGACAAAAAGTGAATGAGTAGGGCAATTTACCGTCAACTATGGTAGTAATAAAATTTTACCACCACGAGTATAATGTGCTTCTCTGCCGGGAACCTGCTTGGAAGTGTTGGGGCAATTAAATGGCGGAAAGATAGGTTCAGAGTTAGATCCTCCGGGAACTTTTTAACGAAGATTTTTGTCGTAAAGGACAACAAACTGCCACGTTTGCAGGTTGCATGAATGTAACAACGCTGTGACTCTTCAACACACTTAACACTGATTCAATTACTGTAAACGAAAAGCATGACCGTGGGCATCACAAAGTCTTCACTGTAATTCCTCTACGGCATCCCATAAGGAGTATTCATCTAAACAAACAATCATAAAAATGACTGACTGTTATTGAATGACTGTGTATCCTGTCTACAATTACTCTAAATGATGATATTATCCCCTTCAGCTATAACTTTCTGCTGCAGTAAATGGATAAAGTGTGAAGGATTAGATAGAAAGAGACACATTGTGGGATATGCTCAGAATAACACACTGGCAGGTCACGAATCTGCCATGAAGGAGAACGGAGAATTTTTCATTCCAAACTCAAAAGTTATTTTCATTTAACCGTTGCAAGGACTGTATAGCGAGGGCAGACAGATCATATGTGGTAACACTCTGTCTCTCACACACACAGAGGCACAACCTTATTACAGCTTGGATTTGAGTATAATGATAAGAGCTCTTGAACCGGGACCTGTGAGACATTTATTAAAACCACAGTTAGCAGAAAAAAAAACATGTGCTTCTAAGACAAAACATTTACATAATGCTTTACATGTACACAGAGAGCTTACAGATATTTGCATATGGACATCGCTTGAAGAAGATAACTTTCATCTCCATGCTCAGTCAGATGAAGCTTATTTTTCTTACAAAGATGCAGCCCAACATTTGATTTCAGTCGGGAATATGTTTTCTTTTATGTACTGTGCTCTCTGAGCATGAGCTACCAACCAAGAAGTATATTGATCCCCCCCCCCCCCCCCCCCCACAGTATATAAAAGCAGATCTGACCAGATGGTAGCTGTGCTGATGCTGGTTTGCAGCAACAGCAGTGCGTTCAAAGCATGCAGCAATACTGCAGTGAGGTGTTCAACACCCATGCAGTGTTCAAGTCAATAGATACTAAAAGTCAGATTGGCAATTAGAGGGCCACAACTTTACCTTTTGAACCCTTCATTTTAATATAAAAAAAACAACCTGTTCATACAGCTGTAGATACAGCACCAAAAATGTATTAGTGCATTTATAAATACAAATACAACACAATGCAAATAAAATGTAACATTTTACTCCACAAAATAGTGTTTACATTCAAGCCAGCATCAAATAAATGTGTGAAGCTTGAATTCAAATAAAGGACGCTTGTGTCCATTTGTTAATGATCTGCTGGCGTCCTGTGCCCTCGCTGCCCTCAGCCACATCTCTGACAGCTCTTCCATCTGTCTCATCCCTACACAATGATAACTCTGCCGCCCGGGATACTCACTCATCCTTACATATGGCAAAGGGCACTGGCCAAATTTGTAGTTCTGTCTTTGTGTAGAACTGTTGCTCTGCTTCACAAACACATTTTCTTTCTTTCTTTTCTTTTTTTTCCTTTTCATTTAAAAGCACAGTGTATTCACAGTTGTCCTATGAAGAATCATAATATTTACTTCATGCTCACACACACACACACTAGGCACAAATCCTTTACACTTGTTAGTTTGGTCAAATCTTTTCAGCAGCCGACGACCTTTTTTCATTTACATAAATCAATAACATTTTCAAGCGAAAAATGTGGTTTAGACTGTGCAAAGGGGTTTTACTTGGCACTGTGGAATGAATTGATATGCACCAAGTTATGTCAAGTTATATTGCTCATGCATATTGACTTATTCACACTCACACACACACACATACACACACACCAATGAGAATAAAGTCATCCTTAAGATTAGAAAAATGAGAGGGGAATAAAAGCACGAGAGACTCGTATTGAGAAAGTGAAAGAGAGGTGGCCAGTGTGTGCTGCAGTGCTCCGGCATTACAATTGATTGGCTGGTTTAACCACCAATGCTGCTCACTCAAGCTTTAAATAGATGGATAAAACTCTCTTTTACCCACCACTCTTTCGCTCGCTTCTCATCCCTGCCTCCTCCTCATCAGTTTCCCCTCTCCTCACTTTTCTCTCATTTTCTTTTTCATCTCCTTTTCTCTTCTTTTTTTCCCCCCTTTCTGCCCATCACCTCTCCACTGCTTATTTTTCCTCTCTCCTCCACTTGTCTCTCCTCACTTTTCCTCTCCTTCCCCTCTTTTCTTGTCTTCTCTAGGCTCTACCTATAAACCATGACTATTCAAAGCACATCAGCTGAAAAACGATTTTACATTCAGAGCATCACTGTCTCCACAAATTAAAACATTTTATTGTTTATGAGAAAGTTATCTGCGTAAACGTTCCATACGTGATACTGTGCACATTTGAATGTACAGGTGACTTGTTCAGTTGTACGTGTGTGTCTCATTTCCAATTTGTCTGAGGTCACACAATAATCCCAAATTGTCCTCCTATCCTCTTTTAACCAGATACGATCCTCCTTTATTCCCATGATCCTTCTTTAGTCCCTCGATCCTTCCTCCCGCACTATCTCCTCGTTCCCTCTAATTCCCTCGCCATGGTAATGCCGTTTTCCAGCTAAGTGAAAAAAGATGGGTTTTCCTTCAGCTCTGATAGATGCAGGTGAGAACAGGGCCGAATCAGCAGGCAATAGAAACCCACTGCACAAGAGACAGCTATCAGGAGGGAGATTGACATATTATCTCTCCGCCTTCTGGAGAATATGAGAGGGCACGGCAGGCTTGTAAATGTGTTTTGCATCTGTGCATTTGTTTCGCAGATTGTAAAAAAAAATTTTTTTTTTAAAAGTCCGTTGTTCAGTTGTGACAGATGTGTGCAGTGTACTATGAATTTCTTTTTGGGACTATCTAAGCTTCACCATCTTTAGTGTTTGGTTAGTTCCTTTTCCTCAAAGATAAACCAAGCTCTTCCATACTCTGACAGCTCCAGATATATTCAGAGTAACATATGTCTACAATTTATAGATGTAGTTGTTTCATTCTTTCTCATAGACGATGGTCTAGATTACAGCAATCCCTACAAGCGAAGAGAAGGTAAAAAAAAAAAAATCCCATCATGTCTGAGTCTGTGGCTGATTTAACGCTGATAAACTGGTCTGTAAACAGCAGCGCAGTGTGTGTGATCAGGTCAGAAACTGGTTGATGTTCGCGTCAGACACCAGCTGTGGCTCAAACACAACCCATTAGGCCTCTAATGGAGACAAGGCCACTCTCATTTTATGATGTTAGTAGCCACATGGTAATGACTTGTACATAAGGCAGGTCTTTGATCTACACACTGTGTACTCAGTTTTAATTAACTTGGGATTTTAAATTATTTTTAGTCTGCACCATGGTGACGGCATGTGGTCTCTGCATGTGGTTTAAAACCCTCTTTGTCTGTGATCTCAGTTTATTAGCTGTATCTTTCTCGTTGGTTTTGTTCATCAAAAGGGCTTTCATATTTCTTTAATGGCTATCTAGTACAGACTATGTAATTGACAGGATCACCATGACCACCAGTCCAGAGTCGAATAACAGATGTTGGTCTGTCTCTCACTCCATTTGGACCGAAAGCTCTCCTCTGTCTTTTACTGCCACGGTCTCTTTCACCTCGTCCACGTCCTGTTATGCGGTCTGTCAAATGAAAGTGGGTTTGTGCTGTTAGCCTAGTGTGAAATGACACATTGCTCAGAGTCAATGAGCTGCTTTGATCTTTTGTCATCTTGGGTACCAGCCAGCTGTGCTTGGCTGCCACAGCGATAATGTCATACTGGAGATTGATTTGGAGGAAGATGGGGTTGACGTTCAGAGAGAATAGTCCTCATTAAGCAGCTCACAACTTAGAAAAAAAGTCAACGTTTACTTCATACCTTTTACCATTCTTCCTCTCCCTCTTTCCCTCCAACTCATTATTTTTCTGCCTGCTTCAGTTAGTAGAACATTGGAGTCTGCCAGCTGTAAAACCAAAAGAACAGCTTGATGTTTTGCTGCATCAACTTTCAACTTCAGCACTACATTGTGCTGAATCTCCTGCTCCGCAGGTTTTTTGCTAACTTATTTTTTGCACTTCAGACATGAAGTTTGTCCCCGCTTTCTCGCCTTAGGCCCAGATGCAACCAAGGATCCATGTCTGAAGGTGCGCTGTCCTCCTCACAAGGTCTGTGTCAGCCATGATTACCAGACAGCCATCTGCACCAATCGCAAGCAACCAACCCACAGGTAAGAGCCAGTGATGTGTCATTTTTTAACCCCCAATTTTGTTAACATTTGCTTCACTTCCTCATTGCTGTAATAATATAAATCATTTCTAAATTAATGCATTTTCTACCATAAGTTTCATTTTTTCTATTTAAAATGACCTCATTAAATCCCACTAGTATAGTAAAAGTATGTAAAGTGATAACGTATCTCTTTACCACAGACTGAGCAAGCACGTTTAATGAAGGTGACAAATGATGGAAATTACTATAAATCATTCTCATTGCATCAAGTAAGGAATTAAGTTGGGGCGGGTTTGTATGTTGTCTCGGCAATGTGCAAGTAATACATATTCTTTTGTTTGCTAAAGGTACGAACAAAATATTTATGCACAGTATGTTATCTCAAATATTGAAGTTATGCATGTGTGGAGTCAGTCACAGATCAGAAAATAGAGATGAATTTGGAAGCGGCAGTGCTGTTTAAATAGTACAATCAAGACCAATTACAGGCATAGAGCACACTCCATGATAAGTCATTATATTTAATCATGTTTTACAGCTGATGGCTTTCTGACACCACAAATGGAAGTAAATCAACATGGTCTGTTACGGACCTCTGAAACTCAACACTTTAAAATACATTTTACAAGCAATTCTCATAAAAGTAGAAGTAGTAGAAGTCATGAAGTGTCAAGACAGCAACACAATGCTTGATATGTCTTTTTCAGCAGTAAAGAGGGCGTCAAACGCAAAATAATGGTCAACTCTGCATCTCCAAAAGAAGAACAAAATCAGTGTGTTGGTTGCTTTAATGCAATGATTTTCCTCTCCCCATATGGAAGTATTCAGTTGAAGTAAACACCAATAATTCAGATCTCCCGTGACAAGTTAAACTTCAATATCCCAAATGCCTTCAGGGCAGGTTCAACAAATTACAAGCAGCAACAGCATGAATTAAAGTATCGTTTTGTGTTTTGTGTGTTTGCACCGTGTAAGAATCCAGCGTGCCTCAGTGACAGGCATCCACATGGATATCCTCACCACCAGTTAATTGTAATCACACTATCTGTTTGCTCTGTCACCACCCAATTTGTTTGTGTTTTCAACCATTGACAATTTTAAAGTTTTTCAATTTTTCAGTTCAAGAAGCGTCTCTCCAAAAAGGCATCGGGATGTTTTCTTGTCGCTGTCTTGTTTTAATTGATTTCCTCAAGTCATTAAGCTCCCAAGAATGTTGGCTTTAATCCTTTTCTTTCTGTTGCTTCAATTACAAGTCTTATTTGTTGCTTAATATGTCAAATTATTCACCTGGAATCTGTATTTTCACAGAAGCATCACTCACTGAAGCTTTGGACCATGATATTTTTGTTATCTACGTGAGTTAAATTAGTTGCAGTAATTAGCATAACATGGATTCAGTGTCCTCCCAAAGGGCAAATCCAAACTTTGTAACTCTCAAGATATTTGTAAACAGATACTATGCAACACAGTTGACGTACACTTTGTGTAGCATGTTATAGATGTAGTCACTGCTTGAAAGTGCCCTGTACACACTCCTGTATTACAAATGACAAATTAATTTAATTCTCTACTAAGCAGCTGTTAATACAAAAGTCCCAGGAGTTTTGCACAGAACTGACTTCTCTCATTGGGTGATAATATTCAGCTGCAGGCTTTGACATCTACATTAGCACAAAGTTGTAATTCAAAAGCCATTACGAAGGCTCACAGTGTTAATTTGTGTGCACCTCTGTCCTGCTGTGAGGATGTTGCAATACAGTCAAATCGGAAATGCTCCAGATTAGAGCACCATGGAAACGCTCCACATGGGGCTGAAGTACAGTGGTATATGAGGGTGAGAGAGACATCACTGAGATGAATGTATCTATAGATCTTCCTCCTACTTTTCTCTCTGGCTGCCTCACTCCATGAATATTTGTCATGCACACAGAAATTTCCTGGACAAATCCAACCCCTTAAAACTAACTATTAACTTGAACACATGCTTGAGCTTCACTGCATTTATAGCAAACAGTAGGGCTATAGGAGAACAGGAGAATATAGATGAGGGGAGGCATGAACCGGTTTCACTCTACTTCCTAGCAGATAACAGTTTTATCAGGGTGGTGTGCATTTTTACTCAGCTTTCAATGAGTGTCAGACTTCTATAACAACAGGATTGTGGCTGACATGCTGCCTGGGATTTCAATGTTGTAGTTTTACAGAGCGTAGATGTCGCCCAAGAGACTGAATGATGAACTCTTTCTAGTGATTCTGTAATGTTGCTGACTTATCAGACTTACATGTTTTGTTATGCCTGTATCACTATGCCCATGAGTAATTTTTCTATTTTATTTGTATTGTTTTCTTGGTTTGTGTGGTTTTTAAAAGAACAAAACAAAACAAAAAGCTTTTGGGGCTCTGATCTGGCGACAGTCATCAAAACAATATCTCAGGAATGCCTTAAGGGAATTTCTTCAAATTAGGCAAGAGCATTCACTTGGGCTAAAGGATGAATTTATTTGGTTGTCAAAGGTTAAAGGTCAAGCTCACTGTGATCTCACAAAACATAACTCAAGAATTAATTTGCTAATTACCACAACATTTCACACAAATGGTCAGACACTGAATTGGCGACACTAATCTTGGGTGTCCACGTTGAAACTGTGGTGATTGTATTCTCAAACATCTGTCCCATCCAGGTACTGTAATTAGACATAGAAGGTTTTTTTTTTCTTCTTTAAAACATCAAAAGATTAGGAAATAAATAATAATATCTACTGTATATGTCTAATATCAAAAGATCAAAGAATTTAAAAAATGACAGACCAAACTTTAGCTAAATGGATAAAAAAGACTACTGCTTGTAATTAAAATGCTAACTAGTCAACGTGCAGTTCACGTCCCTGTCTGTCCAGGCTCATATAATATATGTAGTGAAGACTTTTAAGGAATTCATCCAATAAAACTGATGCTCATCGAACACAAAGTTGTAGATGGGACAGATTTTGAGTGTTTGCTAAAGGAGTTTCTTTTTCATAAAGTTTCATCAGACCTGTGATTGGGTGATTTAGCCAGCATTTATGTGTTTTAATCTCTTCTATATATACTGTACTGTTGAGCAGATGGAAACATCATTGATAAATTCTAGTATGCAGGATGTTTTTAGATTTTCTTTCCTGTTGTGCGTTCCTCGAAGACACCTGTCACAACATCAGGTGTTAGATTTTCTTTAATTTGTTTTATTTATAGAAAAGATGAATGACTGTTCGCTTTCCTTCATTTGTTGTCGTTACATTCCTTTCTCTGTAGAGTTGGTTCGGCTTTAATTCCATCTCTACATGGATCAGGAGGCAGTGAGAGCACTTAGACAAAAAAATTGCTGCGAGATTTGAATCAAACGTAATTACACGTTATTGAAAAAGGCCTCCTTGGTCCAATCAGGATCTGCTTCATCTGACCCCGACCACTAGAAACACCTTCAGCCTCGTGAAGAACTGGATAATATTTATGCCTAAAAAGTTATTACAGCAATTTTCCCCTGCACATGTATTATGCAACACAGTATACTGGATATGCTACAAATATTTTGGCTTCTAGTTCTGTATTATTTGTTTGTGTTGTGTTTTCATGTATGTGCAGGCGACTTTGTCTTTTTTGTGTTAAATTCTGTCAAATTTCAGACTCACAACTTTCTAAAATTTAAGTCTGTCTCTGTTTCTCTCTTTCCCAGTGTGAAGCCAAGGAAAGGCAGTGTAGGCCACAAACACAGGCTTGACGCTGGTGCTCATGGGAAATGTAGGTTCTGCTCGGCCCTGCAGTCAACTCCTGTATGTGGCTCTGATGGTCACACCTACTCCTCAATGGTGAGATGTCCCTTTTCCATTTAACATCATTTTCTGCTCTCATTTTCTCAGTGAACATCATTTATCAATAGTTTAGCTTGTTTTCAACCATAAAAGCAAGAGCAGGACACTATGAACACCAGCATTTGAAGAGCTGATGAAGTACACAGTATAATTCATGATGTAAACATTGGACATGGATGGATTGTAATTTAATTGTCCTCATTTGTTGTCCCCTTTTCATTCCTCTGCTTTCTTGTTTTGTGCCTGCCTTGTCATTCTTTTCCCCTCCAATTCTCTCTAATTTCCTTCCTCCGTGCTGACCCATTTTACTATTTTACTGTGTTGATATTCACTGAATTATTCTCTTGGTCTTTTGGACAAATGACAAAGAACAGGGACAGCTGTCAAAGGTCTTTACATTAGCTAAAAAATCAAGTTGGAAAAGCTCTCTAACCCCCATCGTCCACTATAATCTCACCCTTTTTCAAGCCACTAACTGCTGCTCACAATCTCCTTTTGCAATGTATAAAATCATGCATAGCCACAAACCCCAAAGTCATAATAGAGGAGAAAAGACAGTCATGGTTCAACCTTTGTGATTGGTTAAAAAGTATTAAAAATATTAAAAAGTATCAATTCCAGGGACGTTCCTTAAATCTATAATAGTGTCAGAGGAGACACAATATGTAAAAATAAACTGTTTATCAAAGGAGTTCAACTGCGGTCATGTTTGCTGTGCTTAGAAGCTTAATGGACATTCAAATATCAGTCATGTAACTCAGCTCAGCTCTCAGGAAACTAAGAAACTTCAAGACATTTATGATCACAACAACCAAATTAAACAATACAATGCGTTATTTGTCCAAAACCCTCTAGAATAAAAGATAGACGTGTTTCCCCGAGTCCACTACTGAGGACTACACCATTTGTCTGCTACTTTCAAAACTGTTACAACGCACTGTAATGCATCCATTTCTTCCGCTTATCCGGGGTCGGGTTGCAGTGGCAGCAGGTTGAGCAAGTTTGCAGAGACTTCCCTCTCCTCGTCAACATTTTCCAGCTCATCCTGGGGAATCCCAAGGCATTCCCAGGCCAGATGAGATATGTAATACCTCCAGCATGTTCTGGGTCTGCCTCTGCGTCTCTTTTCTATTTGGGCGTGCCTGGAAAACCTCCAGAGGTTGGCACCCAAAAGGCATGACTCCTTTTGACGTGAAGAGGTAGCAGCTCTATTTCAAGCTCCGTCCAGATGTTGGAGCTCCCTACTCTGTCACTAAAGCTGAGCCACGCCACCCTGCGGAGGAAACTCATTTCAGCTGCTTGTAACTGCGTTCTCATTCTTCCGATCTCCAACCAAAGCTCCCGACCATAGGCGAGGGTCGTAACGGAGACTTGACTGGTAAATTGAAAGCTTTGCCTTTTGACCAAGCTCCCTCTTTACCAAAACAACCAAAATGGTTTTAATGCTGACGCTGCCAAAATCTGCCTGTCAATCTCCCACTCCATCCTACCCTCAATCGTGAACAAAACCCCGACATACTTAAAGTCCCTCACGTGGGGTAGGCACCTTGTCCCCAACCAGAGGGAGCAGTCCACCGTTTTCCAGAACAGCACCGTGAAAAATAAATTGAAAAATACATCTTTTATGACATGGCGATTGATACTTTTTTTTCAAGGTTAAAATATTATTGGGAAACAGTCATGACAATCATGCTGAAAATAACAGTGCTGAATTATGAAGGTATTTTTTGATTATGCAAGCAAAAGATTACTGTTTTTATAGAAAATTTCTTGCACTGCAATCAAAAATTAGGTTTGTCAGTAAAAATATATAAACTGAGAAGATGCAGCGTGTCTGTATAATTAACTGCTTTTAGGAAAAGTTTGCGCCGGTGGAAAACGAGTGGCACATGTCACTGAAAGGATCTTCACAACTTGTGGAAAACTACGTTTGTAATCTTGTTAACTTTAACTACGTCGGAGGCGGTACGTGCCGGTGGACATACGGGCAGCCTACCACCATATACTGCTAACGGGATCAGCACGGCGCCGGCATTGACAACGTGAAATATAACCGAAGTGAAAGCCGTGCTGTCACGTTGTAAAGCGTTTCACTAGAAAAGAGTGATATAACGTTAGCAGACCTATAATGTAGCTCAACACACAGTCCTCTGCTGTCGGAGGCAGCGAGTTGTGTGTCTGCAGCGATGCTGTATGGGTCTCAGTCAATCCACCAATAGAAACTCCGTCTCCAGGGTATGTCGAGCCCAGTACATCCAACTCAACTCGTAGGTTGAAAACCTTTGCTCAAGTTAAAAAACCTTTGGTCACAAGTAAAAATGGGACCAAAGGTTTTTAACTTGAGCAAAGGTTTTCAATTTGCAGCCAAAAAGTCTAGTTTCATAAGCAAAATTCGTAATTCTGTGACCAAAACTAACAAAAACTGTAAATAATTTAATTCTCAGATTATATATTTTTACTTACAAACTTGATTTTTAATTGCAGTGCGAGAAATTTGCTTTCAAAACTGTTTTTTTTGTTTTGCTTGCATAATAAAGACACAAAAATGCCTTCATACTGACTGACTGTCTCCGGTGTATCCATTGTTTTGTTGACCCATTCCCCTACATAGACCTCCACCTTACACTGACTTTGTCACTTTATGTTCCCGCCACTTGACCTCCCTCTTTACTTGTCTCAAAATTACTATGGTAACTAGAGAGGGCTTTGTCACACGTATAAGGACACATTTTAAATGCAGGTTTAAACCTCCAACCCAGAAGTATGACAAACTGATTATACTCCTTGTGTGTGAGGAAGTCACGATGAAGGACTTCTTAATGGCCTACCTGCCTGTGAGCTGAGGCTGTGCTGAGGAGGGTAAGTGTTGAAGGAGAAACAAGAGGAAGAACAAAAGGAGCAGGAGGAGTGGGAAATCCGTCTGCTCTGTGGTAATTTAGGTGGAGGGGTTCAGTTAGCTGGTGGAGTGATGGGTCCCTGTGGCCCAACTTAAACTCCGCTCACCAGTGAGCTGCTGGTCTCAAGCTTATTCATGTTTTATTATTACATTACATGCCTCCCTCATCATAACCACACACACTCTCTCTCACACACTCAATATCCTATTAAGAGGACAGTGCTCTTATCTCCTGAGAGGCTTCAGCCCACTAAGTTAAATCCATTACTCCCTTCCTCTTAAATCATCCATTCTCCTCTCCTCTCCTCTCCTCTCCTCTCCTCTCCTCTCCTCTCCTCTCCTCTCCTCTCCTCTCCTCTCCTCTCCCCTCTGTCCCCTCCCCTTCTACTCCTCTTCTCCTCTCCTCTCCTCCTCTCCCTTCCCCTCTGTCCCCTCCCCTTCTACTCCTCCTCTCCTCTCCTCTCCTCTCCTCTCCTCTCCTCTCCTCTCCTCTCCTCTCCTCTCCTCTCCTCTCCTCTCCCCTCTGTCCCCTCCTCTTCTACTCCTCTTCTCCTCTCCTCCTCTCCCCTCCCCTCTGTCCCCTCCCCTTCTACTCCTCTTCTCCTCTCCTCACCTCCTCTCCCCTCTGTCCCCTCCCCTTCTACTCCTCCTCTCCTCTCCTCTCCTCTCGACTTCTGCTCCTCCTCCTCCTCTACCCCCCCTTCCCTCTCCTCCCCTTCTGCTCTCATCTCTCCTCCTATTTTTATCCAACAGTCAGGTGTTAAAATACTGTTACATCAAAACCACATTAACCCCCAGAGAGAGACAAACATAAAGATTCATGGGGCCTCTCAGTGTGCTGACAGTGACTGGGGGAGGTCATCCATTTCCTTGACTCTCTCTCTCTCTCTCTCTCTCTCTCTCTCTCTCTCTCTCTCTCTCTCTCTCTCTCTCTATTTCTCCCTCCCCAGACAGCTAATTCAATATGTTGAGAGGAGGACAGAGCCCTGTTCCTCTGTCAACAAATTTCATTAAGCAACATTAGCAGCGCTATCAGAGAGGTGACACGGAGGAAATGACGTATTTGAATTCAAACATGGGAAATGAAAGCAATGCCGGGATAAGGCTAAGCCTGTGTGAGGCATGATATATGTATAGATGTTTATGCACAGTCATGGTCTCAAACTGACAAATCCTGTCGTCATCATCTCGCAAACAGAATTTACATAACTCATTTCAGTTTTCATTATTCCCCTTGGAAAGGTCTTGTAATTGGATTTTTTTCCCCCCAACTTGTCCAAACAATTTCTTACCCCTCACTTACCTGAAATGAGATTTGTACTGTTAAATTGCATCCAGAAGTAGCTCCATCTTGCTTTTTGCATTGCATTAGATTTGTACTGCAGTGGATAATAGAATGTCACTGGGCATCTCTGTGTCTAATGGTGTGTCTACATGTGCTGCCTAATGGACACATCTGTTCATCGAAGATAAATGACCGATCCTGCCTCAGCAAATCTTTCCCTTAATCAGCTCAACAAAGAAAGTTCAATATTCAAGTCCAAGTTTTTGTTGTGTTATAACGCCATACTTGGAGCAGTCATAGGCGCAGCTACAACATACCTGCTCTGTACATCCTCTAAATGAAGTCCCCAGAATTCGTCATTCCCCCTTATCTTCGCTTTAGTCGTATTATACAAAAAACTTAAACCTACACTTACCCTATAGTACAACTCAACAGCAGCTCTTCATCACATCTTCCACGCCAGGTGATTGCCCACTCTTCCAAACTCCACAGTTGTTTGTGGACTGCAGAAAGGTAGCTGTGATGACATGATCCTGTCTCTCAGTTCGGTCAGCTGCCAGGTTAAAGTGCCAGGAAAGGAAGAGGGTCATATTTTGGCCCAGAATACCTGGTGGGGTCAAAATATTGATTGACTGATCTGCCTGTGTAAAGTCAGTCAAGTGTGCCTTTTTTCTTTTGGAGTTCACAGCTGTCATGTTTGTGAAATTAAGCATCAAGTACACATGTTTTTGGTGTGATTTTTATTACAGTGTAAGTTGGAGCTCCAGAGCTGCCTGTCTGGGAAGACGATCTCAGTGAAGTGTGATGGACTGTGTCCCTGCTTGCCTGGTCAGGATCTCAGCAAATCACCACACAATACTGAGAAGGCTTGTGAGTAGTGAATGCCTATTTACCTATCCATCCCTCCAGTTAGAAACACAGTCACATCTGTGAATTTAGGTCAAATTACGTTGTACCTGTTGTTTGTCATCTTTGTTTCTCTGTTTCATTTGATGTGCGCTTTAAAGGCTGTATACATGTAGATTCTACAGTTTGGTAGAGGGACAGTGGAGTGACTAGGGAAAGGGATGAGTGAAGAAGATGATCTGTATTTTTGCAGTTTTCAGATTCAGAAACACACCACTGTGACTCACACCACACACTCACAAAAACACTTTCACTGGTAATCCCTCAAACTCTCTGGCGATTCACGGTGTTTCCATTCCTTTCCTGTCATCCCTTACTCATGTTATTTTCTCTCCTCTCCTATCCGGTCGCCCTCACCCATTTTCTGACAGCTGCAGGGATCAGTGATGGAGTGAGTGTGTGTGTCTTATTGTTTGTCATGAAAATAGGATTTCAGCAGACGGATGGAGAGATTCTCAGGGAGAAATGCAATCTAATGGAAAGCAGCACTGAAAAGGATGGATTGTTATCGTTACAGACTTCCACTCTCAAAAAAGGGGGGAGTGGTGGGATGGTTTTACTTTGTTTATTGTTATTCTCTGTCTGTCTGCCTGTCTGTCTGTCAGTCTATTTATCTGTTCATCCATCCATCCATCCACCCATTGTACACACAACACACACAACAACATGCATATTATGCTCTTACAGATCTCCTCTAATCACTCTCTTATTAAGAAACCTTTATAAGGATCCCGAGGTTCATTAGGTGCTTCTAATACAAAAGGAGTGCGCTAATTAATGACAGTCCTCTCTTTATCTTACACTCCTCCATTAGTTTAAGCCTGAATGATGGAGGGAACAGAGTGTGATGCGGTTACATAGAAGTGTTTCACCAACTTGACTGCTGTCTAATTAATTCCCCCTTTTCTTTGCTCAACTATATACTATAATTATGTGTTTGGTTTGCTGAGAGCTCAGCTCTGGGAGTGAACAGAGTGGATGACTTTGTGTGAAGATCTTGGACAATGTTAACATCCAAGTTTTTACAGTTTGCTTTGACTCTCTTCTCTGACTTCTCTTAGTCTTTTTCCTGTTCTTATTTTTGATTGAACTGTCTTCCTCTCTGGCTTTGTCTTCTCCTTTTCATGAACTGTACTTTTGAGCACAGCATGTCCAGACGCCATCCATCAGATAGCAGGTCCAAATGTTTCAGGGATGAGTGAAACATGTGTTTGTCGTCTCTCAACCTTTATAGACTCTCTCATTAGATCAGCAACACAAAAATGGCAAACAGATGGGAATGGCAGTGGGTGAAGAAAACACTGTGTAAGTGTCAGATTGTGTTCCTATGGTAACAGTCAAAAGATTGCAGCAGTTCGATATGTGCAATCACTCCTCTGTGTTTACTGACAGCTACGGGTTCAATCTGGGTTTGAACATTTGTACCAGACTAGTAAATATCCCAGTTCACACAACACCTGCACCTGTAAGCGTCACTTTAACAGTAAACAGGGCTGCTGTGTTGGTTTGTTTTTTATGTTTCTGTGACACTGGAGATTCAGACACTGGAAGAATGACAGATGGCATGAACTAGTTAAATGTAATTGTATAGTCTTTTGATGTATTATGTGGTTATAATCGTCAATTATCCTAATAGGATGCTATGTTTATTTTTGGTGGTTTTATCAATAGTATCGCAATTAATTTTGGGATTACTGGCAAATATAAATTTATCACAGCTGACATAAATAAACAGAGGCCTACATACATATACAGTGTAGTTCAAATTTGTTCAGAAAAAAGGGTGATTAAAAAGGACATAATTAAGATGAGTGAGATTCATAAAATAATATTATCTTTGTGGAATCATGAGAGCTTAATTTAAAAGCAAAAGTTTACCGTGAAATATTTATGTTTGTGTGTGGAAACACATCAGTGCTGAGGACAGATGGTATAAATGTAATGGTGAGCTGACGTAAGAGGAAATAAGCTGCAGAGTGCTAAGCTCATCAAAGTGGCAGTAAATTGAGCTGGCGTAATCATATGGAGGAGTTTTTCAGACTTCCACATATAGCATGTTGTCACATCCTCACAGGCATTACTGAGGCCAGAGAGCTCACTGAGCTCTGACATATTCATCTACATTATTATTACTTGTAGTTTGTACAGTTTATTAATGATGGATCAAGTCAGACTGCTCAGGTGAGTTTAAGTATTAAACATATTTATATCAGTGGCAACACGGTACACAAGAAGGCATAAAAACATAAATTATTGATTATTTATTTTTGTTAAATCAACACTGAACCATACATGTCACAAAATGTAACTCCCTTTGTTGCCTTCTTGCCGATCCTTAATCAATGAGGTCTTTTTGAAAAGGCCTGTATTGATTTCACTGATTAAATCTGTGTTCAAATCACCCCTCACGGCTCTCATTATTTTCTCTGTAGTGAGAAGAGAATTTAGGTTTCAGACTCTCAATAGTAATTGTCTTTTTTTCAGACGGGTGTAATGAAGCACAGCTTTAATTTTCATATCAAAAAAATAACTGAAGCTTTGCATTGCAGGGTTTGTTAGCAGGAAGCAGTCTGCATGCCATGCACACCTTTTTTTTTTGGGTGTGTGGTTGGAATTTTTGAGAGCACCATTGTAAAATATTCATACACAGAATTTGGACTATCAAATACTAAATACTAAAGGGCAGCGATTTTTTTTTTTTTTTTTTTTTTTTTTTTTTAACTGAAGGACACCACAGCGCCTTATATATTTTATTACAAAGCTGATTTGCTTTTCAAATCCGTGGTCCAATTGAAAACTTACACTAAGCCTTCTGATGTGAAGCTTCAGAGCAACTGGAACAGGTAGTTAGTTATTCTTTTGACAAATCAAATCAAATCAGGTTTATGCTCTCAGACTGTACAACTGAAACATAAATTGTCTTAAAACTGAGGCACTCGGGCACACCGGTAGCCAAATAAGTAAAATCACATACCATAACTTCAATGGGAATATGTTGCATGTCCTTGACCTATGTAAAGGCATCAACAGCTTTTATCGGTGACTCTGTCTCTCGGCAGCTCACTCCATCTATTTTGAACATGAGTTGTAGATGACAAGTGTTTGCTGCAGTTTAGTTTTTATTTGCAGGATGATTTTTTTTTTTTATTTCTTTTTTGATAAGGCAGGAAGAGTGACAGACTCAAATATAATCTTTTTGAGTACCCTTGCCTCGACCACACTAATAATCTTTATTTTTCATTGAGTGGTAGCTGGCCTGTGTGGAACATGTACATTTGTTCTTCTTACTCCTCCCTCTCCCATCTCTATTTGTTGCTTATTTATTTTGTGTCTCAAGTCACTAGTCCATCATTTTGTGGTAGTTTTAAGTTCCACCTCCGCTTTTTTGTCATTCTCAGCGTTTGATGCACCTTTATTCAGTAAAACAGATGAATCATCGAATGTCGCAAGGAGAGTTGCTTTAACATTGGGCCAAATTAGTGTCTGTTTGGCACAAATGAATGATATAAACATCTACAAAGATGTAGGCAAAAACCCTGTTCAGAGCAGAAAATTCTGAAAAAATGTCAACGCTTATAGGCCATAATTGCAGGTTAATTGTATGTGTTAATTGTTCATTTGCCTGTAATCTATATTTTAATGACTCATTAAGATTTCTCTTAATGGGCATTTAATCTTGATGTGCCCAGGAATCAATCGCTGCTGTTTGTCTGTTCATCAACAAATTCACACAGAGGCACTAATGTAATCTGATCTGTCGTCACCCCAGAGGCAGCACGGCTGTGATGCTGAACATCATCACCTAAAATGTAAAACAATGACTCGAGCTGGCACAAAGAGATCCACAGTTGGTCATGAGTAAAGGCTTACGTCAGTGCTGGTTACGGTCAGTGAGTAGAAATAGTTAATTTTCTGTCAACTTGTGTCAAACAAAGACATTGAGAAAACAAAGAGAGACGTTCAAGGCTGAACGGGCTAAATCCCCTCGCCAAATTAAAATTTTCCTGGCATTTCTGTCTCAGGTCCACAGAGAGCACCCAGGAGGACAGATTGTGTTCTCCTCTCTTCTGCCTCCACACTTCCTATCCTCTCCTCACACATGCCAATTGCTCAGGGACTGTTTCCAGAGTGCTGACCAGTGTGAAGAGTGCCTGTAGAGCATTTTTAGTACATCTTGTTTACACTCTCATCACTATATATAAAATAAAAGCTGGATCATTCATTTGTTCGAACAATCCATGTTTGTGTTTTCCTGACAAGCTGTCTTGCTGTTAAATTGATGCAAAACCTCTTGTGGAGGGTGTCATGTGGAAGGTTTGGCTGACAACTTTGGCAACAGAGACAAGTGTCTGCATCCTTTTTTCCCTCAGCAGTCATTGTTTTTTAACCACAGCACATTCTTCAGGCCTGAATTACAAGCAGATAGAAAAAAATGACACACGTGAAGGCTACGGTATGTCGCACTTGGTGATAATAGTATGCCGTGACAATTAGTCAATTAGAGGTGTCAACAGACTACTGGTCAAATGGCTGCAAAGCCACCTTTAATTAATTATATTAATAAATCCAATATTAACACTAATATGAATGTAAGGAGCAGCTGTGCTGTTTGTTTATATCCGGTTTCTGGAACTGCTCTGAAAACATAACATAGCAAAAGTATTTAAGCTTTCTATCAGTACAAGGCTTAGACTGTATATTTAATTGGACATAACTTCTGGGTCTGAAAAGGGAGGGCAGAGCGAAAGTGCCTGAAAGTAAAAAAACACAGAGAGCCAGCTCCATAGACTCCGATTCAACTTCTCTCATGAAATACAGTCAACTAATTTTGTCCACGGTTCATTATGGCGTTGTTTGTTAAAGTCTCTCCTTATTCGTTTTCTGGTGGTCCATCTGAAAATAATCCCGTCATTAATTGGATTTTTGTCCTCAAAAACTGGCATTTTGGGGGGCGTGCCCATTTCATTGACAGGCCTGCGGTGCAGTCAAGTTTGCACTATCAGTGGGCGGGGCATAGTGTCCTCGGGTTCCCAATCAGATCGAGTCAGGCTGACTGCTCGCTCCTCCCTAGCTTGTCTAAAGATGGTCACTTCTGGCTCCAAATTAGCAAGATGGCAACGGTCAAAACCTGAATTCAAGGCTTCATAACGGCAGTTCTCAGACCAATGGGTGACGTCACTGTTGGTTGTCGTTTGGTACGAGGATAGCAGTAGAATTGACCTCAGTGGAGTAGCTAATGCATAAATAACTGCAAATTTGTAATAACAGGAATTTTTCTATTCTCCCCATTCCATTAACATCGCCTGAATGCAAATTCAACCAAGTGGTTATAGATGCCTGCACTTATCCAGAGGTTAAAGGGAGTACACACAGGTATATATAATCAATAAAGTGATGGCTGAGTTCCATTTAGCTTCTTTAATTCCAGGGTCCTAATATTGTGCACGTTGAATAGAACAAAGTAATAATTAGCATTAAACAACTAATTCCTTTTTGATATGGTTCGTCTTATTCAGCTTACTTAACTACAGTTGTATACACATACATACACACACACACACACACACTCACCCCACATCATCTGTGTCCTGCCTTTTTGTAAATGTTGTTGGAGTGAACGTAGCCAAAATGCTCAATTTTGAATAAGTTGTATAAAAGAATATCTCTTTGTAAAAATAGTATTACTCTTAAGGTTAAAACATTAACCTGTTCTCTCTCTTTGTGCTGGTCTCACTTCTATCTGTCTCCCTGCCTGTGCACACAGTGTATTACTGATCATTATCTGGGCTAACCTTAACTCACTGTCAGTGAGATCGTTCTGAAAAGCTGATAGCTTGGGGCAAAGAAAATCAAACATAGCCTTGTATCTTTTTAATGAATCTGACCTTCTATCTAACTCATATCTTCTATCTGACTGTCAAAATTCCTTTCTTTCTCCTTGTGTTACCTTGTTAAGAAGTGTCATCTCCCTCCACTGCCTCCCATCTCTCCTCTCTCTTTCTCCATTTGCTTTTCATCTTGATCTGATCAGACCATGTCCCTGATTTCTCAAGGTGACTACCACCCACCTTTCCTCTGTCTGGATTCGGAGCCACTCCTCCTCTTATATATATGACAAACTTAATTAATTATTTATAGATGATAAAGGAGACCCATGGAGGAACTCAAGGCCTGAAGTCTCCTGATGTTTGGAGTTACACATTAGAAAGTCTGGAGGACACATTAATCTGACCTAAACCAGCCTGGAGGGATTGACACCATATGTAATTTGGAAAGGTTGTACTCAATCACCTCCTAATGGCAACCACAGCATCTGGTGGTGGTGAAAGAGTGTTGCATTTTTTTTTTTTTTAGCAAACTAAAAGAAAACAAGGAAGTATAAAAGATGGACAAGATGAGGTAATTAAACTGACGCTTTCAAATGTTTTGGTGTGACTGGGAATGATGCAGTTTTGGTTCGATGATTTGCCTCGTCTTTGGCTTAAGAGTGTTCATTGCAAAAGAAACATTTTAAGCATTGGTTAGTTACAAAAGAACAGGCCTGTTGCAATTGCATACATCATCGTTGCATGTGACTGCAGGTGTTAGGATTTAAAACACTTTTAAAGGGTTTATTTGACTTTCTTTTGGTTTGTGCTTTTTCTTTTAATTTAGTTAATGAGCACATCTGACATCGAAACAAATGACTGATCATTCTATCGTAGCCGGTGTTGTATTACCAGAATAATTAAAGCCAAGCTACCTTTTAGCGGTTTGTGGCTCATTAAACAAATCAACAACAGCTCAAAGCATGAGATGAGATACTGTTGTTTTTCATTATTCAACTAAAAGCATGATTCTCATCATTTTATTAAGTGGTTTTCAATCTGTGAGGGAAACCTCCCCGGTGGGATGTGGGGAAGGTGTCAGAGAGATATTCCGTAAGGTGAAAAGAAAGAGGTAAAGGTCAGCTATTGTTGTCCCGCCGATTTCACCTTCTGGCCAGCACTGTTTGCAGCTAGAGCAGCAGCAGCGGCTGTGATAGCTCGCAACGAAGGTACTTTAAAACTCTTTACCCTCAGCCACAATATGCAGCTAAAATGGAAATCATAGCAGAGTTATACCTCAAGTCTAATCTAAATACACAGACATGACACATATACTATTAGATCCAATATTATTCACAATTTCTAAGGACATCATCATCACCAATGTTCAATGCTAATAAACATTAATTTATACCCTAAAAAACAAAAATTACACTCTCTCTAATTTCACTAATGATTCCATTGATAACGCCACCTCATAACTGTTTAGCAACGTCACATTGTCTATTCTAATCAACTACAAAGCTAATTTCTCTCATGCTGAAGTTAACGGATTGTTTTTTGTTAGTGTTTTAATTTCTTTGTAAGTGGGTGTGCTTGTACAGAGTTTTGTATTTTTGTGTTTTATATTATATTTTTTTGTCTAATAGACAGAAAAAAAATTTGATTGTGCTTATTTCTTTCAAATGGGTTTATCTCAGTTTAGCGTTTCTCTCCACATACAGCAGGTAGTTTGTGTCTGTGAAAAACTGGTGGCTTGTTGTTTTTTTCTGGCTGCCAGATTCTGCTGATCTAAGTTCGCAGACATGAAAGACAGCGGGAGTGAGGAAGTGTTTGGAGGGAGGGAGGGAGAAAGAGGGATAAGGAAGTAATTCCAAGCCCTGATTCAGTGTTTGATATTTGATCCACAGCTCTAATTGATGGCTTCACAATACCGCCTGCATGTCTGTCTGTCTGGTTGTCTACTGCTACTACATCCGGGGTAAAAGTTCACCGTCACACCATATTCAATGCGTTGGAAGAGGAGCTGTGGCAAATGTATCTCTACTTCTGTGCACATGAGTGTCACCACTGGGACAAATCAGGTTCCAGTTGTTTGGTTTAAGGAATCACCAGTATCATAATTTAAAGAAGTGAGAAAGTATCACTCAGTTTGACTGTTGAAGAGGCGGTTATCATCACACATCTGTTCTAAATACATAGTAGTAGCTAACTAGGTTCAGTAGTGTCCCGGCTGTTTCTTTTTTTCCTGTGTCAGGTTTTCTGTCAAATTTTGCTGTCACTCCCTGTTGGGAAATAACTAAACTAAACATGCATAATGGTTTTATGTATCCTGTCAATATAAAGATTAATTGAAAGGAAAAAGCAAAAACTGGAACTATGAGACTGAGATTTAATTTACAAAAAGGGGCACCCAAAGGCAAAATACATATTTTGTGAAGAGAAAAGAAGGAAGTAGAACCTCACAGCAAACAGACATAAAAAAAAAAAAAAAAAGCTTTCCTTCAAATGTTGATGCACTGGTTTTCTTTCATTAAACACTTATTGTCGTATGTGCAACAGGCCATTTTATCTCTGTGTTGTGTCCTTGAGTGTGTGAATATTTTCAGCTTCACTTTTCTGACTCAATGCCCAACAAAAGGACTGCGAACACAGGCAGCAGTGGCGAACCAACCTGTCCAAAACTATTTCGGTCACGCAGAGAAAAAAAAAAAAGACAAGAGGGTTCCATTGAAATTCACTCTGGGCCATAGAGCAAAGTCCAAGAGACTCGAGAGAAAAAGATGGGAAGAGCAGTGGAGTCAGAAGAAGAAAAAGTGGAATAAGAAGGAGAGAGGGATAGAGGGATGGGATATCAAAGGTTTTAAAAGGAGAGAGAGAAATACTTAAATCTTTGGCATCTGTAGGGGGATGTGCAAGGAGAGAAATGGGAAATGAAGCACTCACAGCAATTTAGGTGCGAGAAAGAAATAGGAGAGGGGGACATATGAAAGTTGTCTTCTAAGTCTGAGACAGAGACTGGGTTTGGTGTGACCTGGTGTGATAAGTGGCTTCAATTGGATCTCGGCATTAGAGGAGGGAGAGAAATGGGAAATTAACAAGCAAGTGAAGAAAATGAGCAAGAAGTCCTTAAAGGTAACAAAAGACTCACAAAAGCAAGGATTGATTGAAAGGGCAATGATAGGGAGCAGAAAGTAAGACAATGAAAGGAAAGGCTGATGTGGGGAGGAAGTTCAGTTATATAAATGAACAGAGGGATAAAGCTTCCAGAGGTGTGTGTTTAGTAATGCTTAAGACTGCACCTCTGCCTTCAGGAGAATTTTATATAGGAGGTGAAGACAGATGATGTCTAGCTGTTGGTATTTTGCTCTCTCTTTCTCTGCTCCAGACCGTGGAAATGAAGAGCACTCTGAAATGTTATCTGTCTAGTCCTGAAGGATTATATCACACACACAGACCACCTATTCCAGAGGTAATGTCACGCGGATAGCCAGCCAGATAAAATGTTATTTGTCCTCTGCTCAGCGCCTATCTCTTACCTGGGGCATCCACTGTTTTGTAGGTGCAGCTGCAGAATCGCTAAATATAACTGTGTGTGGCTCCACGTGTGCATGCTTGTCTTAGCGTACATGCACGGATGCAGGACTTGATTCATCAACAGGACGAGGGAGGATGACTCGACAAAACAATAAATACCTGCTTAAAATTTTCCCGCTGATTCCAGTGTGTGTGTGTGTGTGTGTGTGTGTGTGTGTGTGTGTGTGTGTGTGTGTGTGTGTTGTGCTTGTGTGTGTGACATGCTCAAGTACATGTACCTCCTTTGATGTCATGCGGCAGACGTCTTGATCTGCTGACAGCATAGCATGATTCAGGTCTTCACACAGTGACCAATCTGCTCTGTTCTCTCTAGCAGAAGAGAGAGAGAGAGAGAGAGAGAGAGAGTGTGTGTGTGTGTGTGTGTGTGTGTGTGTGTGTGTGTGTGTGTGTGTGTGTGTGTGTGTGTGTGTGTGTGTGTGTGTGTGAAGCAAAGGAAGATATTGGATGAGATGAAATATCAGTGCATTTGGGTGTTAGTGAGTTTTTCCTTGTTTTTTATGATTTCTAAATTTATATCCAAGAATTAGAAGTTATTCTCAGAGGGAAAATCCTTGTGATATGTGTTTAGACGTAACTCTATGAACACTCAAAACCTTTGCATAGTTTGCAAGAAACTGCCTCAATCCAGGAATAAGAGTGCTACACAAAAGTTTAACAACACCCTTCTGCATATTCTATCCTCCACGACAAAGCCGGAGCGTTTGGATTGGCAGGCTTGGTGCGACGTGCAGAATGGCTCTTGTCCTCCAGGCACATTTATCAAGCTCTCAAAAGAAACAGAATGAGAAAAAAAATATGTCAATCACTTGCAGGAGAGAAAGAGAAAGGGAAGACGGAGATTGACAGACAGAGACACACCGAGAGACAGGCGGAGGCAGAGGTCTGTGTGGATTGCACGCACACCCTGTCAGTCCCACAGGGCTAAAGGAACGAGGGGTTTCTTTTCTCCTGGATTATATTTTAAATTAGGGGTATCATTAAATATATTGTTCAGCTGCCTCTCTGGAGGCAGTATGATGGAGAGAAGCATCAACATGCGTGACAGTGTCAGATAAGCTGTCTTTGTAGCTGCACAGGCGAGTGTGATCGTGCATAAAAATACAAACACAGATTTATGTAAAAAGATGCAACAATCAAGTGGCCTCTCGCTGCAAGACATCAATTTATTTTTCCTTTGGGGTTAAAATGACTGCAAACAGATTACTGTGTGTCCGTGACTGTGAGTGTGTAGTTTCCCACACGGATTAAATCATGTGAACAGGAAATTAACACTACATGGTAAATGGACAGAAATGCCTGCAGACGAGGAAACTCCAACATGCATGTGTACTCTACATGTGTGTATGTGCATGTCAGATTGGGTTCCTATGGTAACCGTCAAGGGAGAGCAGCAGTTGAGTACGTGTTATCGCTCCACTGTGTTTGCTCAAGGAGAAAAGTTGGATGAGGAGAACAGAAATGAAAGAATACAAAGGAAAAGTACACAGTGGGAATGAAAGAAAAGTTTGATATGGAGAGAGAAAAGAATTGTTTATTTTTCCCCTGATGACAGCAGTAGATTGACAGTCTCTCCTCTCCTCATTGTTTTGTGTGTGTGTGTGTCTGTGTCTGTAGCTTGCACTGACACAGAGCTGCACAGTCTGGCTGCCAGACTGAAGGACTGGTTTGGAGTTCTTCACCTTGATGCCAACAGAGACCTCAAATCCTCTGACAGCTTTGACTCCCCCACTGGACGTGAGTACATCCCCTTACAATGTGTGAGAGTGCGAGTGCGAGTGCGAGTGTGTGCAGCCCCTTCCTGCAGGACAGCCACGCTTTTCAATCCTCATTAAGGCTGACATTGATGTTGACAGTGACCGTGCTTTGTTCTCTGTAACGTCAACATGTCTGAACACATCCCAGCCCTGCCGCTGAAAACACTCTCACACTTTGAAATCTTAGTGGACTACTTTAAAAACATAAAAATGTACCTGGATGTGTTCTTCAGTTTATCTTCTGTTTTTTTGCCTCCACTCTTTTTTCTCCATGTAGACTTTGACACCAGCATCTTGCCCATCTGTAAGGACTCACTGGGCTGGATGTTCAACAAGCTAGATATGAACTTTGACCTCCTGCTGGACCAATCAGAGCTGAGTGCCATCTACCTGGACAAGTATGAGCTGTGCATGAAGCCTCTCTTCAACTCCTGTGACTCCTTCAAGGACGGCAAGCTGTCTAACAATGAGTGGTGCTACTGTTTCCAGAAGCCTGAAGGTGAGGGAGGGGAAGGAAAGATAGCGACTGAAAACTGATTTTTGAAAATAAAAGTAGTGCAGGGAATGGAAGAAGTTAAGTGGCATTGATTAGGATTAACTATGGTAATTGTGCTTGTATCAGAGTGGTCATTTCTCACTAATAATAAACCATAGGGGGATAACAAAATGCTTACTGATGCAGGTTTTCAGTCAGGAGCAGAGGCAGTAAAAGGCAGTAAAAACAAAAGCTAATGTTACAACTATTACCCCATTTTTGTGTTGTAAAACATCAATAGGTTTTACTAACACTGGCCTACTGTATCGATCACAACCAGTTTTTCTTAGCCACAGATTCCCAAACTTTTCAGACCATGTTCTTCTACGTATCAAACCAAATTTTCCAAGAACCACTTCACTGTGCAAATACCAACAATATATTTCAGAAGATAAAATTTTCGTACTTAACCATCCAGCATTCAGAAAGGCTGAATAACAACAACATAAAGTCATGGTTTCAAAATCAAATAATACATTTACATTTATAACAAGTGGCGCCACTCAGCGACCCAACTGCAGACTCACACTGTTCTTCAGTATTGAAAAGTTTATCTGACCTGTCAGGTTCAGCGTTGTCACTTGCCTCTAATAGATTTTTGGATCTTGTAGACAGCATCAATCTAACATGAGCATTATGCTCTGCATACGCTAACGCCCAATGCCGTGGCTATCACTGTATTGTGTTGTTTTTATATAATACCTGTTGTCTGTAATACAATTTAAATGAATGACAGCAATGTTCCTATACGGGGTATGCAGTAGTGATATCACTGCACCTCCAGATAAACTTTTGCCAATGAAAGTATAATTTAACCCAACAGGAATGATGGCCAGTAGAATAAGACCCAAGTTATAGAACCATCAAATGCTGCCTTAAGGGTCATGGTACAATATGACTTGGGAAATGGCAGTAATGTCACAAACACATAAATTGTAGTTAGTGAGCAAAAGCAAGTGTGTGGTACTGAAAGTTAATGACGGATTGAAGAAGGTAAACAATAGATTCAGACAAAGATAGAAGATCCAGAGAAAAGTGAGGATAGCAGGTATTTAGGAAGCTAGAAAGAGGGTTGTAAACAGAGGGTAAACAATACAAGAAATTATTAAGCTGCTAGTTGTAGTAACTGTTCAGTAAAGTGTATGGTAAAACAGAGCAGGACTTGTTTGTTTTCAGCTGTTTGTAGCCCAGAACGAGGTCTTTTAATGAAACTATTTTGTATCTCCTCTTGTTACAGGATTGCCTTGTCAAACTGAGAAGAGCAGGATCCAAAATCAGAGTCGAAGAAAGAGCCTCATAGGTCAGTCGGAATAAGTGACAGCTGTCAGTCGCTCACTTACTCACTCACTCCTCTGGATGCCCTTGGATGAAAACACACACTGAAATGACAAACTTATCTCTCTTCAATAATTCCAAGGAGGAAAAGGGGATCACAGACATTAAACTCGCACTATAAAGCCCATCCAGGCATTTTGTAGCCACAGTATGTCACCTGTCCCCACCGAGCACATCGTATAGTGTTCCGGCTCACAACAAAACAGCTTGAAAAATGAGCTGGGACTGGGTCAAATGAAGGTAACAGAAAATAGGTGTGAGTGTTTGTGAGGCTCCATGTATGTGTGTTATTGAAAGTGACTGCTTCTCCTTAAACAGGATGTATGGTTGTTGTCCTGCAACCTTCACAGCAGTAATTGATTGCTGATCTCCCTCTGTGAATACACAAGAACGGTGGTTGCAACTTCAGTACACGTACATGTAACCTCTGCTGAGCACTGATCAGATTATAGGCTCTATTTTTTTATCAACTTAATGTTCTTAACCCTTTCCAACCACTTTCTATTACCTTTTTTTTTTTTTTCCCCTTCTCATGTTCTTCTCCTCTGTCCTGTTATGTCTCACCCTCTCTCTTCTCTTTGTTTCTAGGCTCTTATATTCCTCGTTGTACCGAGGAGGGCTACTTCAAATCGACCCAGTGCCACGGCAGCACCGGCCAGTGTTGGTGTGTGGACAAATACGGCAACGAGATCGCTGGCTCTAGAAAACAAGGGAACCCCAACTGCGGTAAGATTACAACACATACACAGTTTCCTGTTGTAAAATAACATATTTGATTGTGTTGTGTTTGCTCTTATTTGCTACCATAAATTTCTTTCAGCGTTTGTGCTTTGATCCAAGTGCACGTTTGTCTTTTTTCACCCTTTGTAATCTGGTACAGACGAGAGAGACCGCCGCACTTCTCTTTAAAACATAACGTCCAACTGAAACATACAGAGCACTACAATTGCGGTTTCGTTCTATTTCTTTGCCCAGTAACTTACAGGTATCTACAGATCAGGTATCATTTAGGAAATAGATTAAATCAAGGCATGTCTCTGTCTGAAGCCAGTCTGACTGTTTCTAATATGTCTGATTCTATCTGCCTCTGCTATTCTGCTCGTGTAGCTTTGATAAAACACCAGTATCTCGCAAGTCCAAAAGGAAAAATTTGCCACACTTGTCAGCCGAGAGAAATGTCAAAACATGTAAATAAGAATTCGTAACAGTAACTAAGTCGTACCAAAAGAATATAAATAATTAAGTGCTTTGACACGTCAAAGTCATAGCTAACAAGCCAGCAGTGGAAATTCAAAGGGAATGGTCAAAAAGCCGATAGAAGCACTTTCCTGCAAATCAATTGCTGAAGGATTTCACTGTGGAGAAAAAAAAAATCCAGGCAGACATACTGATTACCAATCAAACAACCAACTCACAGGCACAGATTACAGCTCACTCCAATGCCAGCACAGTCCAAATCCTGTAATTCTGTAATTTCAGTTTCCAATATTGATAACGTGTCTGTCTGGCCACCATACATACATACATACATACATACATACATACATACATACATACATACATACATACATACATACATACATACATACATATACACACACACACACACACACACACACACACACACACACACACACACACACACACACACACAGCAGTCCTTTGTCTCCGGTCTAAAAAACTCTTCTAACTCTGGTCGAGTGGCTTCAGGCTCGAGTTGCCTGGAGTTTCTCCCATTCTGCCCTTCATAAAACAACAACAGGTAGCAATGCTGCAGCTCTCCGCTTAAAAGCCTAAATACAAGGACGGAAAACTGATTTTAACACTGTAAGTGCCACTCAAACAAAGTACAGTGTGCCCAGATGTAAAAACACTGTTTGAGGTCCCAATTTCAAAAGCAATGCTTCAGGCAGGAGTTGCAATAACAATGTTGTGACTACATCGGATTTAAAATTAGTCCCTCATTTGCCAGACAGCACTAAAGCTAGCTATTTAAGTAACCCCTTGACTCTTGAATGTGTCCGATGGAGGAATAATGAACATGAGGGTTGTGTCCATCTTCGTCTATGCTGCTCTTATTTGTCCGGACAGGAACAGCATGCACTCGTCAGTCTTGACAGTTGGCTCACGGTGGTCCACTCTGACTCTGATATCTACAGCCATGCTAGTGTCTCAGTTAGGCTGTGCTTATGTACAGTGGAGAAGGGGCTAAATGCTAACACTTCTTAGTGGGAGTGTATGTATTGTCCCAAGGTCCCATGACTCCCAGCTCAACCTTAACCTACAAGATCCTATCTTATATTAAGTGAATACAGAGGTGGAGAACATCATTTTCAGGTTCCAATTATGTGATATGTGCTATACAGTACAGGCTGGGGAAAATAGGATCCTTTAAGTGTTAACAAAGAGTTGATTTTAATTTAGCATGTCGGCATACAAACGTAGCCTAATTAATACAAAGTGCAGCTGAGGACGAATATGATTAGTTTTGCAGGTGTTTGGTCATTAAAAAAAAAAAAAAAGAATTGTATCAGAAAAATTCTAATTTTGACTTGATGATGAAACCGGAGGAAAAATTGAGGGATGATCAATAGTTATTCAAATTATTTCCTCCAAGTGTTTTTGAGGCATCTCACTAAAAAAACACAAATGTCAACCTCGTAGTGGCACTAAAATAATAGTCCGGGGATCATCAAAGTCAGCGTGAGTTATTGTCTGGGCCAATCAATTTAGATAGTTTACAGGATGAGTGAAAAGTTTGATCGGCCAGGGGCAACAGGAAAAGATATTAGAATACATAATCTGGGAAATCAGTGTGAATATATGCACCATATTTCATCACCCATCCAGTATTTTCTCATGATTCAGGAATATTTCTTTGCTTCTAATCTGTTTTCCTTTGTCGTTAATTTACAGACGTGGACCAGGAGACATCGGGGGATTTTGGCAGCGGCGGTGCAGTCATTCTCCTCGATGACCAGGAGGAGGAGCCATCACAGAGCGGACGGAGCCGGCAGAAGAAGAGGCGGGGCCGGATCAACCCCCGGGGAACCATCGAGGACGACGAAGACGAGGAAGAGGACAAGGATGACGAAATCGGCTACGTTTGGTAGCTCCACCCCATTTTACTTTGCCATCAGCTGACCATGAAACTCCGTTAACTCAGCACAGATCTGAAGCCATTCCAGTGTCTCTTCCTCCAGTTACCTTGGCAGCAGTCCCTCTTTTGGCCCCTGAACCTGCTCTTGTAATCCCTGTCCCTCATCCGAATCTCTCTCTTCATCGAACCTCATCCGACCTCTTCATTTTCAAGAGTTTCGCTCTTTCCTCACACAGAGAACAGAGACTATTAGATTTCAACAACAACTGTCAAGCCGCTGTTACAATTCTGCTCAAGCTGTCCACTTTCTGCTTCTACCTTCCCCTAAACCTGCGATCTTTCACCCCGTCTAACAAGTACTCTTCTCTATAATCTCTATTACTCCTTCTATCTCCTTCCACTTATTCATTCTCTCTCTCTCTCTCTCTCTCTCTCTCTCTCTCTCTCTCCTATTGCTGTCTGTCCATATCAGAGTCTCTGGTCAGTCTGTGAGCCCAGATTCATGCATCAGATGATGTATTGGATGTAAATATGTTTCCTCCAGGGAGGCCAGATTGTGGATTACCCTCCCTGTTGTTCCATCAGCGGTTCATTCTCATGTCCTGTGTTCAACAATCGGGCCCCTTCCAGTGTTCAACGATGTTTCCGAAAACTGCTGCCGCAGTTCCAGGCTGTGAGATGCTCCCTCTCCCTGTTATTTCATGGAGGATTGTAAATTATTTAATTGTTGATCTTGAATGTTCCGGAAAGCCCAGGAAGCAATGAGATTAATGATGTATCGTCGTTGTTGTTGCATGTTTCTCATCGTGTTTCTGTAAAAGAGAGATTTACTTGGCCAGGTCTAGCTCTATGCATCTCAAACAGAACGTGATGCCTATTTGGCTGCTACAATACTTTGTTGCTATGTTGATGCTGTCTAGTGTCTTTTTGGTTCTTCTCCCAATCTCAGGAGGTAGGAAGTTGCATTGCAGAGCGATAGCAGTGTAGAAAAGCAAACTGCGAGGCCTACAGTCCAAACCTGTGGCGTCTCAGCCAGCTGTTCTTTTACTAATTGGTCAGTAGGGCTGCTGAGGCTTTTTGACTGTGCATGGACACCAGAGGAGGAAGCTGCTCCTGAGCTGGGAGGACACATGAAGTCAAGCAGAGAAGAAGCTCTGTTCTGCCTCCCAACATTGGATATGTTCAGTGATTTGAAATTGAAATCTTCACCGTGTCAACTACGTGAACTTTTATTTGTAACTTTGAAAATTTAAGTAAAGTGGCACTTTGAGTGTCTTTTGAACCTTACAGGTCTGTGTTCATGTGTCTCTTGTTCTCCAGGCAATCCAATTTTTAGCACCAGCCGCACATATTTCATGTTATTTCACCAAATCATGACGAAAGAATTGTGAATAAAAACACATCTCTCACTTTGCTTTGAAACTACAAACGCATTGACATGAGTTTCTCGTGCTGTTTGGTTTTTATTTTTTCTGAAGCCCGGATTTCTCTGCAATAGAACAATCAAAGCCCTCCATCAATTCTGACCTTTTCCAACCTTGAGAAAGCAGCGTCCCCCGTTAGAAGCAGACATAAATGGTAGCGGCAGAAAATACTCTTATCACTTGCCTTTGAGAGAGGAGAAGCACAAAGCTGGCCGTGCCCAAAAGAACATAAAAGCTTAATGAGTGTTTTTGTAATATCACTGGCTAATGGGACAGCTGACCCCGCTGGCTTGAAAAAGCCGGCTCAGCACTTTGAAAACACATTGTACCGACAATCAGAGGCTAAAAGGACAACCAAATCTTCTGGCTTGAAAAAGCCTATTCAGCAGTTCACAGCACACTCTGTCAGACAGAATAGACAATGGGCTTAACTATGTGCATCAAATTATGCCCAGGGCTGTGGAGGGTGTATTATCACCCAATTTTGGGACCTTGGCTAGTGCATCATCTTCCACTGTCATTTTTATCACAAGCACTGTCTGCTGCTTTTTTGTCTGCACGGTTTCCACCTTATTCCCACCTGTACAGCATCTTGCGTGAATTTTGTGAACTCTGGCTATTCCTTTCACTGGATAATTTTACTTTTAAATAAGTGATGAAACACAGCCTGTCACACTTACAGGAAAAAGTTTGATATTTTGGGAAATCTCTTTCCTATTAAAAGTAAATTAGAATATCAATACTACTCATCTCTGTGTAGATGAATGTGAAGCCAGCAAGTGGAAACACTTAGCAAACACCTTGCAAATGCCAGTTCACGGAAAGCAATAACAAGTCACATGCATAATCCAGACAGGGTATATTAGGCAAGAAGAATGTTTGATATATTCAAATAATCACAATCCTAATTCTGATATTCACATTTTTGGATCACATAACAGTTAATTGAGGAACTTCGGCTAACAGAAGACATCTACTACACGCCAGTGCTCACTTTCAACCCTTGTTGTCCCCCCACACACACACACACAGAGTCTCATTATTGTTTCTATTTTCCTCCACTCTCCCACTCACTCTCCTGGAGTGAGTTTCATCTTCATCTCAGTAAAGGGGATGCATGGTTGTGTTTTATCCTCAGGGCACTTCGTTGCTGTGTTTCATTTCTCTATTGGCTGCTTCTTTACTATCCACAGATGGCTTCCCTGTCGGGTAGACCCTCCCATCAACCCAGGGTATCCATGGAGACCAGTGATGGCTACAAGCGTGGCTTTAGGCAATTGGTTTTCATTTTTGCGACAAAAGGGAGCGGCTTGGTGGAGTTTTTCATTTAATATAGGTTGGTGGGGGGTTTTTTTTGTCTTAGAAGGATGTCTACTTTTACCCTTCTAAACATTGGTTAACAGTTGTAGTTGTAACAGAATTCATCAGACAGGACATCTTGTTTAATCCCAAAGTGTAAAAAAATAACAACTTCACCCCGGGAATAGGCCGTCACACAAACCCCTGTAAAACCACAGCTTGTTTCCTCACAGGTTTTATGTTTACCATTGAACTTTAGTGGTGCTGGTGTGGTGACTTGGATATCTTTGGACAGGGCCTTCCAAACTGCCCCCCCTCCCCAAGGAAACCAAAACGAACCTCAGACACGTCCCTGATGAAAGCTGAAAGTATTAAGAACATAAAGCAGCTGTGCAGCAGGTTTAAGTTTTGGTTAAATTGCCCAACTTTTAATGTATAACCGAATATTGTAGTTTGTTAGAACTTTTTGAAAGGATACTTTTAATTTAGTTTTGTATGTCTATGGTAACTCATAAAAGTCACATGACTTAATGATGGACCGTGTGATATGAAACAACCTCATATACCATCCTGATCGATGCCTTGCATTCACTCACTTAAATCTAGATAATACTTTAAAACAACAGTGTTCTCTGTGTCTGAACACTGAACACTTTAAAGCTGTACTGAACCAGACTTCAGCAAAAAGAACCAACTTCAAATGGAGTCCTCTTAGCTTCATTTGCATTTCCACCATATAACCAGGCCAAGTGCCAGGATTAACACTTTGCAGCAGAAAAGTCCAAGACACTCTCCAAAGTTCTCAAGGTTCAGATCACTGCTCGTTATTCCAGGTAGTTTTCATTCTCGCTGTGATATCGAGGACTGATTTAGACCCACGACCCCAGGGGAGTGCAATTACCTACCTGACAGGATAGAAATCCAGCACTGCTCCAGAGCTCGAGGACCAGATTTGTGGATCACTGGTCTAAAGCCTGCCTATGTAATTGGTAGAGACATTGTAATAAGTAGGGATCATCTCTCCCTAATCTGTCACAGCCCACCACTTCCACTCACATTCTCTTTCATGCTTGGCTGCCTCTGCAGCAGCCAGCTTGTGCAGCCTCTGGACAGATCAGACCCCATCATGCCCCCCAGTGGAGGTATCTTGGATCATTCCCTTCCGAGTGGATAACCAATACTATTCCAAACTTGCAGATTTGTGCCAGTAAGCTCTCTCTGACTGCACTAATTCACTGGGTGCAGCCTCTTGCTAATTAAATAGTTAGCAAAAGGGATTTCAGTGGTTTCCTTCTTGGCATTAGAGATACAAATTTAATTGGAGCTTTCAGGTGGGAAGTCCGGAGAGAGCAAACCACAATAATAAAAAAAAAAAAAAATGTGTCACATTACCCTCTCCCATTTACCTAGAAAGGTTTTCTAATTCATTTTTCCTTATCTGATTGTGTATATTTCATAACCCCACTTTGTCCACTGGGAGTTGTTATGCTGTTGCCACTGTGAAATGAATCCATTATTTTTAATACAAGACAAACATGACTTGAATTTGTAAACACAGTGTGTGACACGAGTGCCCTCTGCTGGTATGAGCCGAGCTTCACGTAGAGGACCAGTTAGCACCACAGCAGAGTATCTGGGATCATGAGGGGTCCTGGTGACTTATGGGTTAAAAGTGCTGATGATATGATTGCAAGGATGCTGGACTGAGGTTCTGGCAGTGGACCTTTTTTGCACGTCATTCACCATTTTCCTCGTTCTCCTCTTGCATCTAATCTCTAATGAAAGCATAAATTCAAAGAAAACACAGTCCTGATGGATAAACTTTAACAGCAACATTTTAATTATCGTTACTATAATATTGCAACATCATTTTCTTTTGTAAATATCTATTTACACTTGCATAAATGTAGTGGTTAACATGGACAAAGAATAGTTTGCATAAGAAAGGCACTTTATGACAAAGAACTGTAATCAACATGTTCTCGTGTTCATTTGTGTTTTACATAGTTTGTTTCTTTTGGAAGGGAAGACCTCCTTGTCTTAATTTTTTTTTTTTTTTTTTTAACTTTGGGTTATGGCTGTAGAAAAAAGGCATTGGATTTAAATGTTTACTTCATGTTTGTTGCTCCTGTGCTTCTCCATTTGTGGTAGATAATAAGCAGATAAGCCCTTTTTACTGGCATCAGCGTCATTGTATAATTTTAGAAGCTGAATTTCTCAACGTTGGTCAGACGGAGCTCATAGCAGGCCAGTGTCTCTTCTCACCAGCGGTTACTCTGAGCTGCAACTTCCACATCCATGATTCGTGGAAGTCGACCACTGGCACCACCTTCCAGGTAGCCGGGCTTCACAGCGGGTGTATCCGAGAGCCTCCTCTTGTTCCTGTTCAAGTCTGAATCAAAGGGTAAATAACTTAATCATTTTTAGGAGGGGGGGCGGGGGCAAGCACAACTTATAATGTTAACAGAAGATATGAATCTAAACAAGGACATTCGGTCCTCACCCGAAATTGCTATTAACATTTTGCGTCTGGCTCCAAAGGTGGAGACACCCACTTCCTTCAGATCTTCATCAGACAGGGTGAGGAATGTCTGGTAGTCAATCTGGACGAGGACAGAGAGCAGTTGCATCGTAATGCTTATTATGCATAATTCTTTTGGCCGGGGAATAAGAGTGTGTGTGCTTCCTTGTGTCTATGTATCTCTGGGTTTCAGGCTTTGTGCATCATTCGTTGCAAATATTTACGTGTTATTACCTCTTGTTCTTCAAATACATCGATGTATTTGATTAGGCCAAGTTGGCTGAGCAGCTCAGGCAGGTCGTCTGTCATATGTGGGGAGGGGCTCCGCTGACTGCAGGTCGACGCCCTCCTCGATGAGCACACACCTTCAAAGTAGCTGCTGGTGCTCACGAAGCTCTCCGCTAGACATCAGAGGTCAAAGTTCAGGGGGACAAGGGTTAAAAGTGGCAGCGGGAGAGGGAGGCAGAGGGATTCACTCCCTTTTGTTGAGCTTGAAAGGACACACAAGTTGGACTTACAGGGTTTGTCGTTTCTGCCTCTAGTCACTGAGGATGCAAATGCAGGAAAGGAGGAGGTGGATGAGGAAAAAGTAGATGGGGGTGAGGAGGGGGAGGAGGAGGATGAGGAGGAGGAGGAAGAGATAGGCAGGCATGATGATGCGGCTCCATGTCTGTCCCTCCAGTTTTCCGAGTTACTGCCGTTACATGCCTTCCCTGCCTGAGCAGCCCAGAGCTACATGGAGACAGAGAGAAGCAGCATTAAATATAAACTGTTTCTTCCATCTGCAAACATTTCACACAAAAGCAGCGCCTTGTACTTGTGTCGCCATCCCCTCTGTTCATCTGTCCTCTCTATCTGCCCTGGAGATCATAAGACAAATGACTGCGAGTGGTCACAAACGTGTGTGTGTGGACATAATATCCATGGATCCAGAGGCTTAATAAGAGAAGTCATTTTTCATGTCTCTAAACTAGCTCATTTGCCCCTGTGGGCTGACCTGTGACAGGAGAACTTTTTTCACTCGAAATTATCAATGCAGTATGCATAGTAAACACTTCCTCCCACCTGCCCGGGTCTCAGGAGAAAATTGAACTCCTCGGAGGACTGCCTCTTCCTTTTAAGTGAGTCTGCTTCTCCATCACCAGGAAGCCGGAGAGTGGCTATTCACAGGGCTTTAAAAGAGCGGGGGAGATGAGCTGAAACAGCTCAGGTTTGCAAGGAGTGGCTGTGCTGACCGTGGCGATGGTATCAAACCCCAGGTAATTGAGCGTGCAAATTGGCAGTGCTTACCACACAGTGAGATAAATGCCTCAAACTGTTAGAGGGCAATACCAATAAATGAGACTGTGTTAGTGGACCGCAATGGGGAGACTTGTTTTACTGCACTGCAACAAAAAAAAACGCTGCAAATGAATTCAGTACAGTAAAAGTAACGATAACTATGAATGAACAACTATAAAACCACGAAGCAACTAAAAACTTTACTGTCAAAATTAATCAAACGGTGAGCATCAGTTTGTCAAAGCAGACATTAAGTCGGCATGAAGCGCAATCATACCTGCTGCTGGTTGTTGATGGTGCACAGGTAGGGTTTGTAGCTGCGTCGGCTGATGTTGCGGAGCTCTTTGATGGCCTCAGCTGGCATAGACTTGGAGAAGCCGAGGCCACTCCAAGTGTCTGTCGGTGTCTGGACCTCTGTGACCACAGGCTTCCTCTGCATCGCTGACATAAAACACGCAGAAGTAAAATGCCAACCTGAAACTCAGTGGGGTTTTTTAGCCAGTTGGCATCTGAAACACAGCATTTGCTGATTTGCTCATACCTGTCTCAATTTACACCTTTCAAGGAAATGCAATTTGTTCCATGATTTATGTAAGAATATTGGCAGCAGCTGTGTTAAGGATAATTTTTTTTAAGAAGAAGATACTTGCAGAAAGCTGTAACACACATCAATACTCATATCCGCAGCCTGTCCATCATGAAAATGCTCTGCAGGTTGAACAAGCTGGGCTCTAATGTTAAATAATGAATCACAAACAGAGCTACTCTTTGCCAGCGTGTGGCATACTTAACCAAAACCCAAATTACCCAGGCTTAGACGGTTATACACACACTCAAATGACAAACAAGTGACCCTGGACCTCTACCATGTGTGAATGTGTGATAAAAAACTGTAACAACACTCCACAAAGAGTGTGATATCAACAGAATTATTGCTGGTGGGTTGCCATTTGTGTGTGCTTATGTGTGTCTGTATGGGTAAATGTCCCATTCATATACTGGCATATGGGTGTCTTAATGACTGTGAGGCAGATGGCCCATTCAAACTGCTAATTCATAATCCCATAAAGCAACACTGAGGGAATTTGGTACCATTTGGCTGCAGATATCTTCAGTATCTCTCATTGTGCATGATGGATGATCTAGTGTTTGCTTCGTGTGTGTCCACATGTGTGTGTGCGTGTGTGTGTGTGTGTGTGTGTGTGTGTGTGTGTGTGTGTGCGTGCGTGCGTGCGTGCGTGCGTGCGTGCGTGCGTGGGTGCGTGCGTGCGTGCATGTGTGTGTGTGTGTGTGTGCGTGTGTATGTGTGTGTGTGTGTATGAGGGTTGAGTCTGGATGTATGTGTGTGTCGTCTGCATTGTGTATCCACGTGTGGATTAAGTGGGAGTGCCCGTGCTACTCTATTATAACTTTGGCACAGCGCAGCCCATAAACAGGTCCCCTTCATCAGTTGTCTTGGCAGTGAGCAGCGCTGAAATGGGCCCCCTCGATCAAATCCCAGCCTCTGGTAGGGATATTAATGTGTTGCCTCCATAGCATACTTGAATAACCTGAAAAACCTACTTGATCTAGCTTAATCCTATGACATTAAGGATTTTGCAACAATGATATGACCAAAATATGTGTATCCTTACAGCAAATCTAATTATTCCATGAGTTTAGATGACAACATTTTGTATTCTGTATCCTCTGCAGCTCTAAAAGAAGTAAAAAAAAAAAAAAAAAGTAGAGATTTTGATGAGCAAAATAACAATACAGTAAGTATTTTGGTGCCAATTTCCCCTGCAAAATTCATTTTAATGTATTTATCTGCAACCCAGCTATGACAGATCAATAAAAATTTTGTTAAAAAGGAACGCTTGCTTATCAGTGCTGTAGTCGTTGCTGCACAGCGTTTTTGAAACCACATAAGACAGGAAGCGATGTTAAACATTTAGGAGCACTAACCTCTGGTTGCCAGCAGTTTCTTCTTCTCATAGTCAAAATCCTACAAAGCACAAACAGGAAATAGAGTGGGTAAATAATGCATGAAATTGAATTATGTTTTCCTTTGCTTACTGAGGAGGAGGCAGCGGGAACCTAATTTACGGCAGGAACAAACACAACACAGAGTTGAAACAACTCTTCCTGCTGCTGTGACGGTAAACTTGTTAATCCTCCTTGCAGTAACCTTTGAAAGTGAGAGATGACAAATAAGAGGGGAAGAAAGCAAACACAAAAGTCAATTCTCCAAATCAAATTTCACCGGGGTCAGGGAGGTGCCAATCGATAAATTACATAACACCACAAATAAAACGCTCCCGCTACTTTCAATCTAATTTGTCAGCGATACAGTTGGCATGAAATGAGCAGATTTTAATCTTGTCTGCTCTTTCTCTTGCTGATACGCTGTCCTGCAGGGTCACAGAGATTTGATTGTCTGTCCACTGAGATTTACTCATAACCAAAAGTTGTCCGTGGATGTGATGCATAATTTTTTTTAGAGGAAACAGACCTCCAATTGCTGTTTTTCCTCACCTCAGCCTTGGATGAGTTAGCGTGAATGTTCTGAGCCAGAGTCACGTCTCTCCTCAGGCTGTTTCTCCGCTCGCTCCTCCCTCCCTCAATCTCTGCGTTCAGCAACCTGGCACATCCAGGAGATCCACACATACACGCATATTAGCACAGCAAGGTTAGGTGAGAGTGTGATGACTGTGTAAAACATTGAAGGGCCTATTAACGCTGCCTTTCCTCTGACTGCAGCAATTCTATAGGAGAATTTCAAAGACAGTGTGATTATGCTACATAAATATAGAGTGTATTAAATGGGAGCTGCTCCATTAAAACTGCACAACTCTACAGAAGAGAACTACAAAAGGGCAAAATGAGCGACTCAGCGAAAAGCAAATATAGATGAAGTCAACAAGCTTTCCTTTGCCTGATGCGGTTTTCTATGTTTGCAAGATTTGTAATTTCTCGACAGATCGGGCACAGGCAGGTGTGTGTGTGTGTGTGTGTGTGTGTGTGTGTGTGTGTGTGTGTGTGTGTGTGTGTGTGTGTGTGTGTGTGTGTGTGTGTGTATGTGCACCTCTATTATTAGGTGGGGGGCAAAACACAGTTATTGTGAGACAATATCTTGCTCTCCAAAAGGTCAACCATTAATTTTGAAGTTATGACTCTGGGTTTTGTTTTTATCTTGGGTTAGAATTACACTTAAGTTGATGGAAAGTCATCAAGGAATTACTGTAACACAATGAGACAAAAACAAGTGTCTGGAACTGTGAATGCTCACCTGTATGTTGGCGCCTGCCCTGTCGAGTGGCGTCTGGCTTGGCTGAAAACCTTGGAAATTTCAGGACCCTGAAGACTCCCTCTCCTGCCATAAAATCCCACCCTGCTGAGGCTGTGGTTCACTGCATCACACACCTCAGATGGTGACATCACCATGACCTCAGAGCTCTCATCCCCTGATTGGCCAGACTGGTCCTCATTTTCAAGGATCTGAGGACAGAAGTCAGTTTAGGAGTCTATCAGAAAGAACTCATTGTGTTTTATCTAGTAGCATTTTGAACATAAACAGTGGGACACCTTCTCCAGTGGCCGACTGTCTGTTCCCTTAGGCCCTGTCCTCCCCTCTTCAGTGGGAGAGGTGAGGCCTGGTGGAGGTAAGGGGCGGGGCTTCATACGACCCATCATCTCTGTAGTAGGAGCAGGCACAGGGTCTGATCAGCAAGGAGGGAGACATGAGACATGAATGAGTTAAAATGAACATAAGTCTGGATCAAAAAGTAAACAACAGCAAATTGTGTGACAAAAAGTTTTCATCTGCCAGTTTTGTTCTGCTTTTTTACAATGTACGCAAAAGAAAATGTGAAAAAAGCAAAATAAACTAAATATATAAACTTTTAAAGACTTATGATGATAAGCAGAGATACGTAGAAATGATGCCATAATGGGTAGCAGAGTGCGCAAAACAGCAATGAAAAATGCTTTTTATGATGTATTATTATGCGCTGGCCTGATGCTCTGATGTGTCTCCTTCACCTGGGTACCCAACATCCAGAAGTTACCGGATCAAACCACCACATATGTGGTAGGTTTTCATCAGAAGAATCAAACCACTTTATAAAAACATTTGTAGATCTACTGTAAAGTTCAATGTCACAATGTGTCTCTAGTTAAAGAGGAGTTTCTGTTGCTATTCCGTGCATGTAATCTCCCTGTTTCAGGATACTCATTTATAATACAAAACATCAAGTTGTTTACATTCATTTTTTCTTTTGTCCAAATGTGTCTGTTTATATGTCAATGTAAACAACTCTGAAGTAGTCTGATGGTAATTTTTCTTTTCAAGAAGTCAGTCCAAATAAATTTGTTGCCGTCTACATGCAGCTTAAAGAATCTTGGTAATTTTTTTTAAAATTCAAAATACATGCTTTCTAATTTCCATAACACAACTACACAGATACATATGTGTGTCTGCTTACCCTGCTCACAGAGGCGAAGTTGCTGCAGCAACAGGTTGAGCCAGTAGTTGGTCAGTCCGCTGCTGGGTAGCATGGGGTCAGAGGTAATTTCAGTTACCTTGGCAGTCTCACAGGAATCCAAGCCGAGGAGCAGACAGCGGGCCTCATAAAGGCAGGAGATGTTCCTTTCCAGACCCTTAACCACCACTGACTGATAAATATACACCAATACACATTCTTACATCAGTATTCAACTCACTGCAGCACATGAAACCATAGAGGTGTGTGTGTGGGTGGGGGGGGGATTTTTACATTAAAAATCAAAGTGAACATTCAAGAAATACTTCAGTAGATATTTTTTTATCTAATCCAGTGCATAAGAAATAAGCACTCAAACTCTGTGGCGGGGTCCTAAATGGAATTTGAAACGGTCGGACTGGCAGCCAGCAAAACAACAAAATTACCATTTATTTTTAGATGGTGACTCAGACAATAAGCAGCGGAGCTACATAGACAAATGTACCTTGCTGGTCTGTTTTACTTTGGGCTTGACACTAATGAAGACTCCCAGGTTTTGCATCATCTGAGCCAGTTTAGAAGGATCTGCCACTCCATCTTCACGCATGTCAAACATCAAGCACACAGGCAGACAGTCCTGGATGTGCACAAATAGGCATATACAACACAGAATGTAAAATAACAAAATATTGTGCAGGATTTTGATATTACACCAGCAAAGAGCGTTACCTACCAACCCAAGGACATAGAAACAAGAACAAAGTATAAGTTTTGACAAATGCATGCAAACAAACACCTGCTTCCTCTCTGCATTGTTCTTGAGCACAGTTCTGCCTGAATAAAATCAAAACACAGTGCTGTACCATGAGCTGCTGCCGAGCCAGACACACTCCGTCGGGGCTGCCCTGGATGAGCAATGAGGGCGGACTCTGAGGGGCACTGAGGTCCGGCAGGATGATCTGGGTCTGGGTCTGGTGCATGACGCTCAGGAAGTGGGCTCCGTTCTGTCCCAACAGGAAGAGATGCTGCTGGGAGGTGAAGTCCAGCTGGCTGCTCACGGTACCCGCTGCGACCTCCGATCCCAGCTGCAGGTCCATCAGGATGCAGGTTGCCTTCTGTCAGGTAATGAAAGACACATACATGACATGATATTCAATGTAGATCTAGATCTTATAAGAACTGTAAATATGATAAGATTTGCTGACCTTGACAGCAGCTACGTTGCCCTGGAGCCCCCAGACGGTGCAGCAGCTTCCGTAAAAGGCGCGCTGGGCTTGAGGCTGATGCGGGACGGCCCTGAAGCTCACACTGACCCCCAAAGACTGCGCTACCTGCTGGATGAGAGGCGAGCCTGCATCCGGCAGAGCCTGGGGCACCAGACTGACTGGCAGGTCAAAGGTTAAGGACAGTGGTTGGAGGTCCTGGGACATGAAGGGAAAGAGTGTGATGAAGAGGAGACACAGTTGGGAGGGGTAAATGAAGAGATGGGAGACAAACAAAAGACGGACAGCAGACAGCCAGCGTTTTGACAAATAACAGCTGTCCTCTTTGAGTCAGCCGTTCTATTAATCACTCTATTGATCTGTGCGTCTGACAGGAGTGAAGATGTGGACTGTTGAGACAAATAGATATGTATCCTGGTAGTCTCTGCTCAGATCACACATTGACCACTCACTCGTATCCTCCTCCTGGCTTCTTCCACTCCTTCTATGGGCCCAGCGATGGACACCTGGTAAGAAATTTCAAATAGATAACATTTGAATTAATTTGTTTTCAGTTTCCTGGTTCATTTAAAATGCTGCCTTGGAGATTACTACCTGGTTGCTCTTCTCTCCAGTCGCATTGTGGCGGTTGGAGTCAGGGAAATGAATGTGACACGCCGTGACCTCCATCACCTTTTTGATGTTCCCACCACCTTTTCCGATCACATGGGAGTGCTCCGTGTAGGCCACGTCCATTTTTAGAGTTACCTTGTTTACCTGCTTTCATGTAAACACTGGTGTCATTTGTGCTGACTTCAACAGCTGACTTTAAACATTTATAGGGGCAGAATCATCAGAAACAAATAACTTTCGGGGTGAAGCAGTAGCAGTGAAACAAACTTCGTCTGGACATTCTTGACATAATTGTTCAGGAATACTGTGAATATCAAGTTCCAGAGTCCTCACCCTGGTTTCCAGCACTTCTAGTATCTTCTTTTTGGCCTCCACAACATTAGCTCTCTTCCCTTCCACCTTCACATGTGGATCTGGATGGAGAAAGGACTTTTAAAGCCGCAGAAACCAGTATGTCATGTGGACACAGAAAAATATGTGACAGGAAAAAGACAAAACAAAGAACCCTAGAATGTGAATAGTTTGTCACCTTTCTTTGACTTGGCTCCTATCTTTAGCTTGGATGGCCATTTCACCTGAGTGTTAGTTTCTCTCATCACCTGTGGGAGCACGAACAATGGGAGCGAGAGAAACAAAGAAGCTGTCACTGTATGCACAAAGAAACTAACCCATAGAATCCAAACGCACTCATCCAGACACACAGCAGATCTCTCCCATGTAAGAATACAAAGCCTAATTTGCATTTCAAAGGATGCAATTTTCACCTCAATAAAACCTGTAAACACAGGATGCAGAGCATGAAACAAATAAAATAAAACTGTACAGGAGATGCCTTCACTGATCTGTTAGTTAAATTTAACCAGGAGACTATACAGCTGCTCTCCTCTGTGAAAACCACCTATTAACTGTAGGTGGTTTTCACAGAGGACAGCAGCTGTATTTTCATCTTTTGTTTCATCTTTTAGTTGATGAATATAAGTGGAATGTTTTCTTACTTACTCTCTCAAAAAACTCTTCTCCTGTCTCACCATCTCTGTGTTTTGCAGCTGAAACACAGAAACCAAACATTAACAACAGACAGGTGAAAATAAACACACAAAAAAAATCCTGCAGTGTGATTTGCTGGGTTGAGTTGGCCAGCAGCACTATATTGTTCTGTTTACAGCACTGGTGTTCAATATTAAGTGTGTGTGTGTGTGCAAAGTCAACATTTAAATGTTGACTTGCCTGAGATTTGCCAAGCAAGTGGAACAAGAGGTTGCTGGGAACATAAACAATTTTAAAAGGCCATCGCTCCATGGTGACATTTACAGGGTTCAGGGGGAGCCCCAGGAACGCCCTCACCCCACCTCCCCCTCCCATCACTATGGGTTACACTGGCCGGAGCTGAGGAATTGGAAGAGAACAGTGTGGGGTGGAGCGAGTAGGTGGTGGTCGAGGAAGGCGGCCACAAATTAGCCTAGAGACAGCTAATCACATCAATGGCATTTGCTGACGCAAAGACCTCCCACTATGCCAAAAAAAAAAAATGAAATAACAACAGCAAAACCAGGAAGGAATAAAAATCTGTCTCAAATGCAGTGTGACAGACCTAAAGGTATGACATACAATATTTACTGCCTAACTGAGGCTGTTTAAACAGTCGCAAAAGCACAGTCCCAGCTGCACACACATTAAAACAAACCACAGTCATCAGAGCTGAACTCGCTCATGCATTTCACCCCCACCAGGAGCAAACATCCACCTCTATCTGTAGTAATAGCACACTGTCACAAAGAGTCTCCTCGGTGACACAGGGGAGGCATTTGTCATAAACGTGCCAGGCAGCGATAACTAACAGAGGCAGTTACCCCTGCTTCCCTGACAGGAATGATAATAGCAAAAAGGACTTCTGAATGCATAAGCCATTGCAGGTCATAAATCACAGTGATACAGCAACAGGAGTTTAGTGGATGGCAGTTACTGATGGTGACAACAAAGGGCAGCCAGCTGGAGGCCTTACAGACGCACAGGGTCAGGTAGATAACAAGGAGGATCACACAGGGAGGCCATGATAGGCATCAAAACAGACAAACCTTCAAGAAGCTGCAGCTTATAAGGCAGAATGTGAGAATAAAGTTGACAAGAGTGCAAAGAGGGAGTTCAGGTAAAGGGTTGTGATAGTCATGTAAACATTTGTCATCTCATCTCACTTACCATACAACATGGTCTCCAGCTTCTTTCTGTCAATCCTGAATCTCTCTTCCAACCACTCTGGGTCCAAATTCTGTCCTTTTGCATTCTCCTGCCGCAGAATGCAGCTTCCTCCCCCTTCCTCTTCTTTCTCATCCTTTTTTTCCTCTCTGTCACACCGGGCCTCTCTGGACTCAGTCTTTGCTGCTGAGCTGGGTCCTACACTACTTTCCAAGTCAGGCTGCCGGGGTGCTACAGTGGCCGGGACTGGAGAGCTCTCCTTGGTGGTGGTGGTGGTGGTGGTGGCCATAGCAGGACTGGAGCCCTCGTCAGTGTTTGTGTGTGTGTGTGTGTGTGTGTGTGTGTGTGTGTGTGTGTGTGTGTGTGTGTGTGTGTGTGTGTGTGTGTGTGTTTGTGTGTGTGTGTGTGTGTGTTTGTGTGTGTGTGTGTGTGTGTGTGTGTGTGTGTGTGTGTGTGTGTGTGTGTGTGTGTGTGTGTGTGTGTGTGTGTGTGTGTGAGAGAGAGAGAGAGAGAGAGAGAGTAGTATGTGTGCATGTGTGTGACCAAGGAGACCGACAGGGCAAGAAAAAAGGGGAGAGAGGGGGAAGAAACACCCCCTGTGCCTTTTCTTTAAATCCCCCGCCCCCTTCACTTAATTTTGTACACATCTAACTCTTTCTTTCTCCCTTCAAGCTGTTCCAGGCTTGAGGGATTTGCTGCTGTGGATTTCATTGCACCATGCATAAGGGGAGTTACTTCTTTACACCACAACAAGCAATGTCTTCTCTTTCAGAATAAATAGACAGAATAAAACAATCTGCAACTTTGACTGTGGCTCACTTGAACAAATCCTCAGTAAACCTCAGTTCAATATCCACAGATTACCCGGACAAATAGTAAGAAGACACATCTCATACATACAGACACACAGACCCATGAGAGTCATCCTCACGCCAGCACACACAGCTAACAAAATAAACAGGTCACCCAGTCATCCACTGCACCTCATGGGTGCCCCCCTCCTCTTCCTCTAAATGGGAGGGCTTGAGATTCCAGAGGTCGGGTGAAGGGGAGCCGAGGGGTGTACTGCAGCAGCAAGAGGAGCTTTCAAATATCCTTGGGATAAAAAATTTTTAAAAAAAACTCCAGTCAGTGTTGGAGGAAGTACTCCTCTCCTTTAAGTACCAAGACAACAATATAAAAATACTGTCAAAAACTAGAAGTGGCCCATGTGACTGATATGTGACTTTAGCCTTTAGCTTGTTAATGCCAGGAGTGTCATTGTACTGTTGCGGCTGGATAATCATGAACAAATCTTGTATATTTAGTCCAGTGATTCCCAATCTAGGGATCAGGCCCCTCCAGAAGGTCACAAGAAAAATGTTGGTGGTTGTGAAATCTCAGGAATGCTGTGAGGGAATTTCTTCTACCTTGGCACACGCATTCAATTGGAATCAAGGATACACTGATTAGACTTTAGTGGCCGAAGGTCAAAGGTCACAGGGCCTCATTAAACATATTCATGTCCATAACACAAAAATGTATGCATTGATTATGACAAAATGTCATACAAATGTCTAATCGGTTCAAAAGGTCAAAGGTCAACTTCACTGTGACCATTATTCAATGCCATAACTCAGTATGAGTATGAGTACCATTACATTGTACTTTAGAAAGTACTTTAGTAAATGTACCTACTTACTTGCCACGACTACCAATCCAATAACACTTGGCTGTATTACGACAAGTTTGCAGTCACCGTATGGAAACCAATTTGTTTGTGAACAAGGAGGCTATACGAGTCATAAACGGCAGTAACAGGAGAAATGTTATTTGAAAATAAAATGAGCAAGTGAGATTTCAGAAATTGCTTAGCGCTTAAGAGTCCCTTCCCGTCTTTAAATCTCTCAAATTTGAAAACTGAAGTTATAGAGACTGAAACATGGGTAAAAACAAACTGCTCAATTAATCAGCTCTAAAGGGACTTTGTTTCCAGCTCAGCTCGATGTTTCCATATTGCCCAGACAAATTTGGCCCCAGGCGAATCAGCAAACTTTATTTGGCAGTGTAGAGATCTTGCTAACATTACAAACTACTGCAGGCTAGACTTATTTGCCAGAGGAGGATCATAAGCGAAAGACATGATGTCTATGTCACCATGGCAACTGGTCAAAGAGGGAATTATTCCAAGTTTAATTTGACTTCACAAATGCAAATCTCCTCCCTCCCAGCCCGCCGTTTAGCCCCATCTGACTGGAAGAGTGTGCGTTTCCAGTAAAGTGTCGGGGCGTGCGTCACTGTTTGATCAATGGGAAAGGCAGAGAAAAGCCAAACCTCCCTGCAGAGTGACTGATGAGCTCTGAAGGGTTTGTGAGATCAACCCCTCAATCTAAGAATGAATCAGACCAGTACTAGACATTTCTCCTTATACACTACAGCACCTGACCTTGCTGGCACTCTGATCCTGAGAAACCTTAAGATGTCCTGTAAATTCATGTGTCGTCAGAGAAAAATAATGTATGAGAGAAATGCAGCAAAACGTCCAAGAATTAATGTTAAAAAAAATTCAATTTGTAGTTACACCCCAACATAAAGCCTGTAGAAACATCATTTTTAAACAAATATTTATTTATACTCGTGAGCTGAATCTCTACAAATTAACTAATCTTAGAAACGATCCATTACACATTCCCTCTGGTATTTTTTTTTGTTCTAAGCCATGATTGCGGTTCAAGCCTTCCTCACACTGCCAGAACTCAAAACATTTGTGGAAAATATTATTCATTTATTTCAGAGAAGTAAAAAAAAAATATAGTCTAAAAGTACCCTCTGTTTGTTGAATTAATGGATGAATGATTCATCCTTTACGAAATTATTAAGACACATTAATAAACCATAAAAAGAAAATTACAATATGAATGCAGACAATAAAATATGCAATATGCAAGGCAAGGTAAAATGTATTCATATAGCACCTTTCATACCTCCATGCAACACAAAGTGCTTTACAGAATGCAAGAGAAACAAGAAATAAAAACTATAAAAAATTAAAAAGAAACAGGGCACAATCAATAAAACCAGGCACAGTGCAACAATTTAGGCTATATATGTTTTTAAATCAAACTGTAGAGTGTAAACGTCTCTCGGGTCTCTAAAACAGGGGTGTCAAACATACGGCCCGCGGGCCGGATCCGGCCCGCCAGGGGGTCCAGCTCGGCCCGCCGGATGACTTTGCTAAGTGTGAAAATTACAGAAAGACATCAATTGCATTTCTATGAGAATATGGAGGTTTATGAGTACAAACGTTTTGTAATTTTTTTTAATCGATCCAGTAATTGCTTCAAAAACAGCGTAAATGTGACGTCTGCTCCGGAGGCAGCAGCGCTCGCTGCTAGGGAATCTGCAGAGGAGAGCCCAGGCAGATAAACAGTGGGCTGATGTCTGAGTTTTTGGTCTTTATGTTTCTAGTTTATTGTAGAAAGACCTTAAAGTAGGGTTTATCATCCAAAAACCTTCACCAATGATTTAAACATAGAGAAATATTGTCGTTATGTATGCGTTATTATGCTACGATTTTACTGGTCTGGCCCACTTGAGATCAAAGTGGGCAGTATGTGGCCCCGTGACTAAAATGAGTTTGACACCCCTGATCTAAACTTTTCAAATTTCTCGAAACAGAGTACCTTTAGACCTGGGTGTCCTCGCGGATTCACCCTCTGCGATTGTACAATCGATGGTGTGGAGCTGGAGGCTGTAATTCCCTCACTCGCCGCGGGGGGGAGCCGTGGGCGCCGCGGCCACCTCACGAACCACCTTCTCAAACCGTCTCAGATGCGTCATCCGACTCACTTCCGGGTTGGTCCTCTTCCGACGCAGTTTATGAAAGATTTTGTTTACCAGCCGCCAAACAGCAGGAGGGGAGTGGAAGGAAGCTTATTAACGGGACTGGACAACCCTGCAGCTTCATTTAACCATGTCCCCTCGGTGATAACCGTCTAGTTAAAGCTGCTGTCAAAGACGAAGCATGTGGAGAGTCCAAGGGTTTGTTGGAAGAGGTGAGACGGATGTCATTGACACCGGGGGAAGTTGTTCCCCTTTTCACGTTGTTCTTTATTGTTTCAGGCACGCAGATTAATTATTTTTATTAAGAAATGAACGCTGTGTTTTGTGGGTCCCACGGCGTTTAGCTGACCGTTGTGTTTATAAAAGCTAGTGAGGTCGGTTCAAGTCTGACTTTACAGCAGGCTGGTTTATTTTGGTCCAGTTCATCTTGGCTCTTGTTGCTGACCTCCTGTTTGTGCATGGCCGGACTGTAATGCTGTTGTCCACAACACGTGTTACAGAGTCAAGTCTTCATACATTATCTGTATGTGTTACTTCATGCGTGCCAGATAATCATAATATCTTCATGTGATTTTGTACATATCAAAGTTTCTCATCATTGGATCACACGTTAACTAATTACTTATCATCAATTTACCGAAAAGTTCCTGAAAATCAACTCATAATTTGTTACTTATTATAAGAAATTCCAACCGTAGTGTTTTATGCAGAGGGTTTTTTTGTGTGTGTTGGTCAAAGCATCGCGGCTCTAATAAACATGTGAAATGCCTCTGAAGTCAAGCAGACACCAACATGAATGAAGTCTCAGGTGTAAATATTTACTTTGGTTATACTAGAGTACTTCTCTCATAATCCACTAAAGTATTTCCAATCAAATTCAGTTGCTCGGTGTTTTCTCCCTATGTTCAGTACATCTCTAGGAATGAGGATGTTTTGTAGTTTTGAGGTGGCTCAACCTCGATGTGTTCTCCCTGAAATTCCAACACGCGGACATTTAACGTTTAATTTCCGCTGTTCTTGTCTGCGCCACTTCTCAGTTCTGCATCGATACCACGGCAGCAACACCCGGCGACTGCGCCACAGCCACCATGTGGAGGACGAGGTGGTCAACAGCTCAGCTGTCCTCTTCACCTCTCATCACCCCTTTGACAGCAGGTAACCTCTACACCTCTATTTTTTGTTTCTTTTCTTTTCACTCTTCAAACTCGGGACGAGTTTGACAACAAAAGACTCGAGAGTCAAGACAAGTGTAGAGAGAGAGAAAAAAAAAAAAAGCCTTCAGCGTCTCACTTTGATCTCACGACTTCTTACCCCTCGAACTGCCGGCCATATTATCGTGTGATGAAAAGAGAAAATTTGGATCAAGGTCAAACCTCAGACGCTGCCCTCATCCCGGTCCTCCCTTGTTCCTTTCCCTCCTCTTTGAACCTGCTTTGTCCTTGCTGCCTCCCTTTCAGCCGGTTGCATCATGGAGCAGCATCTGCTGTGTGTGTGCGCGCACGAACGGTGTTAGTCGAGGGAACGGAAGCGAAGCCATCTGCCTCGAACGGAGTTATTCCTGTGATGCCTTAAAGACAGCAGAGTGGAAATAGAGACGGATACGTAATTGTTAGATTTAGTTTGGGCTGTTTTTCTTGCAGCTCTCACAGGGAGGAGGATGAAGAGAGGAAGAGGAAGCAGAGGACCTTTCAGTTTGGCTACGCTGAGCTTCCACGTTACACAGCCCTGGATGCTGTGGGATGGGTATGTTTACTGTTGTTGCATTTTCAAATGTAAACTTGTTACCCAAAGATCTAACAAAGATCTAATGTAGTAGTTTGATTGTTTCTATGTCATGATGTTTATCCAAATTTGTCTCCCATTTTCCCGTAAGAAAGATGTCAGGATTAAACAGTCTGGACTGATTGTCTGACAACGTGCTACCATCTACTTAATCAGAGCATATTCTACCTGCAATAACCAACTGTAACCTTCGTGGTGTAATAATAGCCACTAAAACAACTGTTCAACATGAATTCACAACTGTCCAGTTTGCTGCACACAAAAGATTCACTTTCTACCTGCACATATTCTCATTCTGCAATTACCTGATTAATTCCTTTAGCACCACCCGGTGGTCTCATGTGGTAACTGCTTTAAAAGGTACAGCAGCGATGACCCTGATTGTTTCATTGGGAGTCAACAGTGACACATCAGTTCACCCCCCACGGGTTATTGTTTTATTGTGTTAAATTTGCGTAGTTTTGGCTGCAATGAAACCTTTTACACGTCGGCTCTCTGTGGCACATTCACGGTACACTCCCGGTATGTAGTGTTATACAATGGTAGCAGCGTACATCTCGCATGCGAGAAGTTCCTGTGACAGCGAAGCTGATGTTTCTCCACAGGGTGCAGCAGCAGTGCTGTTCATGCAGATCTGCAGGAGGATCCACTCCCAGTTCTCTTCAGGCGCTGAGCCCAGTCCGACCCCCGGAGCCCTGACGGCTCCCTCCACTCTGCAGAAGTGTGGCTACCGCATCCTGCTGGAGACCTGTGAGTCCCTCTGGCACCATTGTAACTTTGCAATAGACCAACATGGGATAAAAGTCACTTGCCGAAACGGTTTTGCGCAGCAGACATTTAACCACCTCAACCGCCGAACTCATTGTCCCTTTAATGTCACGCGATCACAATCCTGACATTGTTTTTTTGTCTTCTGTCTGCTCTCTGCAGTATCGAGACGTGATGTGCTGCCCAGAGGAAGGAGTGTGTTGTGTTTGCAGGGGGTGCCAGAGAGACAAGAGCAGGATCCAGCCGCAGTTCAAAGCAGCAGCAGCAGCAGCAGCAGAAACAGTTGTCACAGCATCAGTGAGCAGGACCATCTTACTGCTGACAGCTCCATCTCTGACCACCAGAGGGAGCTCCTCATCCAGGATTCGCAGATACCTGGTTGGTTCTGTGCCAGTCTTAGTTGAAAGATTGTTTAAAAATAGCATTTTTCTGAAACATTTGTTAACCATGCATGTGTGGGAGTGGGAAAATAATACGTTTTTCCGGCTTAACCCGCAGAGGAATCACTTCTGTCAGCATCCGGTCCTCTGCAGAGTGATGCCAAACAAAACAACACAGAGAAAAAAGATGCCACTGATGAGGTGAAGGTTTTAGTTTGTGAATTTTATCACAAAGAAAGCACTTTTTTTGTTGTTTTCTTTATCCTTACAAACGACTGACTGACTGACTTGTCATCTAATCTTGATTATTTAGTTTTTTATCTTCTTTTCTGTTTGCAGGACATGTTGTCTGATAAAGAGCGGTTGGCAGGAGCAGCACAGAACCTCAAACATGTGGGAGACACCAGCGTGCCTGTTATCCTCAACATCATTGGTAATGATTTATTGACACGGCCAGCTAGGTGAATTATACACCAAACAACATACAAACATTCATACTACTATTTAAGACGGTGTATTTCAAACAAACCAAATGGCCTTTACACTGTTTTTTTTTTGTTTTTTTTTCTTTTCAATAAAAATATTTCCTTTGTTTAGAGCTCATATCTTAATCTCCTTGTATACAACAGGACTCGAAAGTGCCAAGAGTGAGAACTATGAGGAAGCTTTCGCCTGTTTTTTAGCTGCAGCTCAGCAGGGCTACAGTAAAGCCCAATTTAACACCGGTGTGTGCTACGAGAAGGGCAGAGGTGTCAGCAAAGACAAGGAGAAGGTGAGATTCCACCCACAGTCTGTGTGCAGGTCTTTAAAAGCATGGAATTTAGTTCCCTCAAGAAATAGCCGTAATTAAAGTTTTTTTATTTTTTTATTTTGTTTTTTTAATTTAATATAGAAATGTCTCTAATATGTTTTCTTTCCTTCTGTATACAGTAACATTGGTTATAACTTTTTTTTTGACTGACGTGGGCTTTTGGGAGATTTTACATATCTATAAACTAAAGTGGGCAAGCTGGAGTCGGATCGGTCTTTTTTTTTTTTTTTTCTTTCAGAGCTGTATATTCATAAAGAGCAAATGACAACTTGTATAGAAATATAAAAGAACAAAATTTAACTTCTTTCTTATTTTGATTAGATTTTGAAGAAGAAAAATCCCTATTGTAATAGCTCCCATGTTTTCTCCTCAAGGCTCTGTATTACTACAGGCAGGCAGCAGTCGGTGGCCACAGACAAGCCCAGTACCGATATGCAAAGCTGCTCCTGACCAGCAGGGAGCACCAGAGTGTGGAGGAGTTGAACACAGCCATGGACTTGCTGGAACAAGCTGCTGCAGCTGGACTCACCAAGGTACAAAAAAAGGGTATTGTTTATGATGGCTCACTCTCACACGGTCGTAGATTACTGGTCACTTCAATAGACCACAGGAAATGTTAATGTCCTTTTCCTACTATGATGAGACCGAATTCTTGCAGTAAAAAAGGCATAACCTGTTAGAAAGGCCAAGAAACAGAGCACCAGCATTAACACATTCAAATACATAATATCTTTTACAAGATTTTGTTTTATTTAGGTTTACAAAATAAAAGCAGGCAGACGTTTTTTATTTACATTGTTTTGTTTCCATAAAGTTTAACAAAAATAATGTCTTAATCTAATCACAAACCCTATAAACTATTTGTCAAGACTTGGAAGTGTCTGAAAAAAATTGTGTTTAGAAGTCACAGCAGCAGAGAGGGAAAATAGTAATATACTGTTTCTTGTTGTGAGAAGTGAAACTGTCCTTGGAACTCGTATAAAAAAAATATGGGTTAAAGACCGATACTAGGTTTTTGAAAATGCTGAGCACAATAATCTGCCTCATATTCAGTGCGGCAAATTACCAATAAGAGTAATATATCTACATTGCACATCAAGGTACTTTGTTTTGTCATTTAGAATTGAAATTCGAATTATCCCCGAGCTGGTTTGTTCTATAAGCACTTCTCTTAATGCCATTCAAACACACTTTCCTGTGTGTATGATGCCTCCACTGTTATCTGCTCACGCTGGTGTGCCCTGGTTGTCCTCCTCAGGCTCAGGTCTGCCTGGCCTCAGTCTACTCTCAGGATCCGGTGAGATATGGCTGCAAGTCCATCCAGTATCTGAAGATGGCAACAGAGAGTGGAGTGAGTGCTCTTCTAGATGCTTCTAGGCTTTTATCAATGGCCAGATAACGTTCCCTCCCGGTGTCATAACCGCGTTAGGAAAAGGTTATCCCGACTGTCTCGTGCTTTTTGATCATCAAAACATCACTACTCGCATTTTAGCAACTTTCTGTTACTATGGCTGCAAATAAGTGTTTTAATATTAATCTTCTGCACTCTGCCCATACATACACGTGTCTGCTTAAATTCCCAATGTCAGTTTATAATGTCTGATATTAAGTTGCCTGTTTGTCTCTGCTCAAATGTAAAGTCATGGTCTCCCGCATTTAAAAGTTTGTCCTTGACGGTCAAATAATTTGAGCCCCACGTTTGTTTTCTTGCTCAGGACGACAGCGCCCTGCTCCTCTTGGGTCAATGTTGCGAGAACGGCTTCGGCACGCAGCGGAACTTGAAGACAGCCGTTGATTTGTACAAACGAGCCGCTCAAGCAGGCAACAAGCGAGCCGAAAGCCTCCCGACGCCTCCTGATGTCACATACGGTAAGGGTAAGCGCACGTGCTGTGTTGGAAAGACGCGCGTTTGCATTCGCCCCCGCATCCTGTGTGTTTGTTGGTGAAACCGCTGCGTGCCACGCCGTTTTAATAAGCCGCGACAGACAGCGGGGGTGGTAATATGTGCCTTCTGTCCCCCTGCAGCAGAAGATGTGGCGCTGCGCTCCATCCGTTCAGCGCCGTGTTTCTCCGCAGCCGGGCGTCGGCTCCAGCAGCCGCTCTCCTCTCTAGCCGGTCGTGTCCCTCCGTCCGCCGGTCATCCCGCCACTCTCCCTCTCCTGCCTCACTCCTGGAGCACCGGGAGCCTCCGTGTGCCCACGTCGTTGTCCTCCACAACTCCCTCCAGCGCAGCGGGAGGAGGAACCTGCCAATGGACTGTCGGGATAGGATAAAAAAAAAAAAAAAAAAACAGCACTAGCTGCTTGTATTTTAAAGTCCACCAGAAGAGAAAGGTCAAAAGTGTTTTAGGTGTGCACTTAATGTGAATCAGTGAATAGCTTTTGCACTTGGTCAAATGTGAACGTAGCTCACATACAGTGTATTGGGTTTTTTTTTTTTTGGGGGGGGGGGGGTTTATCTCTGAAAGAGGTGATGAGCACCAGGTGTCTCAAAAATAATGTGCAGAATCAGATAAGCAGCTTTCTATCATGTTTGTATATACAGTGTTTTCTTATGAGTTCACTGGAAAATAAGTGAACAAAAGTGATCTAGGTGCTTTTGGGTGGGTTGAAAATCTCGGGTGGTTACTCGTTTTCCTCCTTGCTAACGTTAGTTTTGTTTCCTGACAACTGAGATGTTAGGCTAACTCCTCTGAAAGTGACAAAGTGCTTTACATTCGTGTCCTATTTAATCCTATTTATATATAGAGATATTACAGTATGGTTTTTTTTTAGGTTAAATGCTGTCTTGTTGTAACAGGACAGTTCAGAAGATAAAAGGGTAAGTGCTGTGGGCTGTGTGATAATGCAGCCTAGAACCTGACATGCCAAAGTGAATGATGATTTGCTGTGAGAAGGATGTTATTTTCTCTGTAAAAACAGTAAAACAAATTATCCTAAAAACAAAACTATTTCAACGTCTGGTTACTTTTTCATTCCTGTTCAAATTCACTCATCAAAAAAAAAAAAAAAAAAAATACCACGACAAAGGTTGCGGAGACTGATGATTTGTCTGTATTCACAATAACTTTAATATATCAGAACTAAGGTATAATCTGGACTTTATTCTAATAACTTTACCGATGATTAGTTTTCAGACAATGCTCACACAATATTTAAGAGAAGAGCTCGTCGGATGTGATCGAGCCGGTGTAGCTCTGTAAAACCATTCATGCTTCTTCCGACTGCTGCATGACGTAAGACTCCGATGATGTGTGATTTCATTACCCGAGTTGCAAAATAACACCGGTAGATTTATTGTGGTTGCGTCTCCTTCATGCATCGAGCGTGCTGCGTCCGCGGCTCTGATTGGCCGGCAGAGCGAGCGCTCCACAGAGCCGCGCCACTCCGGGATCCTCTGGCGCAGAGAGAAAGCGCAGCTTGGCCGCCAGGCAGCAAGCAGCGAGCCGGGCTGGGAGGGCAGGCAGGTGATGTGATGTGATCTCATACGGGCGGCCGGCTGCAGCTACGGGCGGACTGGCGCTTAAAAAGCGGGTTGCTGACCTCGGCTCCGCTCACTGCTGTGCGCGTCGTCGCGGGAAGGGAGGCGCAGAAGTCCCGAGGCTGACCGAAGCGGTGAGTGGATGTAAATAGATGCTCCCGATGGGATGCGCTCCCCTCCCAGTGCGGCGGTGGTGATGGGGCCGAAGGGAGAGGGACTGGATGCTAAAGATTTACTGCGTCTTTTCACCTATTGACAGAATCGCTCTCGTATTAATGGCAACTCTAGTTAGACATCATCCCCGTCGTTTAGATGGATTTAAAGATGGGCCGTTTCTGTTGTGTCGGCGAGGGAGTTTAATAAGGAGGCAGCACGAAACGAGGGGCTAGAACACTCCACCCATGACATCATCGACTTTTTCAAGTTCATTTTCTCCCCTGCTTGTGCTTTCATCTGTTGCATTTCATTTCTAAAACAGTCCTGAGTTGAGGAAAGGGGCCTGGAATTACAAGTTGATAAAGAATGGTTTCCTCTGACCAAAATTTCTATCAGTATTTAGAAATTATCTTAGGATTTATCTCTAAAGCATACTATTTACATGAAGTCATAAATTATCTTTTTTGGTGACCTTGTCTGTAAGCCCTGTTTACAAGGTGGACATGCAATATATATAAAAAAAAAAAAAAAAAAAAAAAAAAAACTACAGCAGATAAGGATCACCTTATACCAAAAATGATAGAACATTTTATTGCGTCTAACAAGTTTTATTTTTGTTTGTCTTTTTTTCTTTCTTTTTTTTACTTTTAGTGAATCTGTGGGAGAAGTCATGGCCACTATAAAATTGCCTTGTTTTCTCACTTAATGATCTTACTCCCATGCAGTGCAAGCAAGACAAGCAACAGGATGAGAAACTAATCAACTGAGACAATAGTTGCTTTATCGGGACACACTTGCTGTTGTCCTACGACCAGCTGCTAAAATCGTGTCCATCTCATGAATGACCTCTGCTGTTACAGAGCACAGCCGATTTATTGAGGACAACGGTCCAACTACTTGTGTGTGTTGACTGTGGCCCACTGTCCTGCAAACTGCTGTGTCATTCTCCTCGCTTTCTCCCTCTAATAACCCTCCTTTCTCCTCACTCTCCCCACCGCATCTTCTCTTTGCCCCACTTTGTCTATTAACTAACAGAGACGTGCTGCGATTTTCAGCTTCAGATGGAGTAACCTGTGCTTGTCTCATGAAAGGCTCGTGTCTCCAAAATATCCGATTTTTTTAGTCTTTCATTTGAGCATGAACGCATTTAAATGGCAAAGAGTTCAGGAAACGTATCTGAGCTACCTAAAAATGTCATAATTTATGAAGGAGATAACGTACAATTTGGGCTTGACAGATCTTTTACATGACAGGGGTGAGCTCGGCTGATTAGCAATAGTTGTTGCGATGAGACGGGGGCAGCTCAGTGCAGGTAGATGGTACCTGTTGACACTGTATTTGTGTCTGAGTCACAGGCCTGGAGAGGGAGCGCAGATTCAGCACGAACAGGTTGTTGTGGTTGTCTGGCTCAGTGACAGGGGGGGGGGGGGGACGACAACACGACAACCTCCTAGGGAGCAGAGAGCGGATAGGGGCCCCGCATGAACAGAAATGCACCGTCCAGGGATTCTGCTCGCTCTAAAAATCCCGCCCGTCTCTTTTCCCATGATCTTGCCGTGCAATGAAATCTGCTGCGTTTGAGTTTTCCACGTTTCTGAGAAAAGGCGTGGATGATGACTGCAGCATTGTTTGAGGTGTTTGTGATTGGGTGGAAGGGTGTTTAGACATAATGCTTGCGTGCCTGGGCATGTTTTCCCACCTGTATCTGTGTTCAGTTGTTTACCAGCTTTCCACAGGGTTGCAGCCCATTAAATGATTTAACAACGGAAGTGACAGTGACGCGAACCATGTGTACGTGTCACGTCTCGAGATCACAATGATTCTCTGCCACTTGTCTTCGTTGCTATTCTCCCGTCTGTGTTCAGCATCACAGAGCTGATCCACCCAGAGATAAAAAAAAAAAAAAAAAAAAAAAAAGAAAAAGAGACACGGTTAGCTAGATAGCAGGAGCTGGCTGCCACTTCTCCTCCCCACAGACCAGCTTACTGCTGAGCTCCAGCTTTAAATGTCAGTCCTGGTTGAATACATCGAGGGTCTGACTCATTCGCAGTATCATGCAAATGCATTTCAGCCTCATGACTTTGATGCAGTGTTTCTTTTAACACTTCAACAGTGACACTTTATGTAGAAGAGGGGCGCGAGGCGGGAAAAGCCTCTGAGACGGGTTGAGCTGCAGCCAGAGATGTTTTATTGGCTTTATGTTTCGCTGTAAGATCAGAGAAATGCAAATGAGTGACACATGAACATCATCTGTGATTATATTACATATTATATTTGGTAGTGTAGCAGTTTGTTGGACATCATTCAAGCGGATAGCTCAGAGAAACAAACCTTTTAAAAAAAAAAAAAGTGCTTACCCAGTGACCAAACATTAGCCAGCCATAGAGATAAGTAGATGTAATGTAAGCTTCCAACCACAAGAAGAATGAGTGTTATTGATCTCTGGCAAGAGTGAGGCACATGACCGATAACCTTCCGGCTGCTTAATGCCTACATTGTCTCTTTCACTTTAAAAAAAACAAAACAAAGTTAAATATTATAGTTCATGTTTAAAAAAAAATAAAAATAAAGATCTGTCAGTCTTTGATGAGGATTTGACCTTCAGCTACCATATAAAGCACGTTTTCAGAACTGCCTTCTTTCATCTACTGTACGTAACATTAATAAAATCAGGAAAATCCTTCTTCAGCGTGATGCAGAAAAGCTAATTCATGCATTTGTTACTTCTTGGATGGATTATTGTAATTCCTTGTTGTTAGGATGTCCAAATTACTCATTCATTCTCAAACTCAAAATGCTGCAGCAAGAGTACTGACGGGATTTAGCGAGAGAGATCATATTTCTCCTGTTTTAGCTTCTCTTCACTGGCTTCCTGTTAAATCAAGAATAGAATTTAAAATCCTCCTGCCGACTTACAAAGCTCTTCATGATGAGGCTCCATCTTATCTCAGAGATGTTATAGAACCAGATCATCCTGACAGAGCACTTCGCTCTCAGAACGCTGGCCCGCCTGTAGTTCCCAGAGTCTCCAAAAGTAGAATGAGCGGCAGAGCCTTCAGTTCTCAGGCTCCTCTCCCGTGGAACCGGCTCCCAGTTTGTGTTCGAGGGGCAGAAACCCTCTCTAGCTTTGAGATTAGACTTAAAACTTTCCTTTTCGATTAAGCCGGGGGGGACCTCGCGATGCACCGAGCTTCTTTCCTCTCACTCTTTCACTCTCTATACACTCGTATCTCACCATTACATCTCATTAACTTCATGCTTTTTCTCTCCCGTAGTTTTTGCTTATTGTCTGTTGCCTCTCCGTAACAGTTTCCCTCACTCGCGGAAGTTTCTGTAATTTCTTTTGCAGATGTCCCGGCCACGAAGCTGAAAGTCTCTGCTCTGTGATTTGTCGGCCCCACCAACAGTTCATGTCTTGTATCTCTATGCTGTCCTTTTCTCCCTCCGCTCTCCCCTCACCCCGACCGGTCGAGGCAGATGGCCGCCCACCCCTGAGCCTGGTTCTGTCGGAGGTTTCTTCCTGTTAAGAGGGAGTTCTTCCTTTCCACTGTTGAAGGTTTTTCTCCCTTAAAGAGGAGGGTTTTCTTTTCTCCCCTCCTTCTTATGTGGGAATTGTTGAATTGTTGGGTTTCTCTGTATAATGCTGTAAAGTTCTGCTGTGAGGACTTTAATGTGTTAAGTGCCATGTAATAACCTGCGTTGTGATTTGGTGCTGTATACGTGAAGTTGAATTGAATTGAATTGAATTCAATGTATTCTCAGACCTCAAAAGGTGTTATAAGTAAGATTTAAGTCGCGTCCTGTAATACCACGTTGTGCATTAGCAGGCAATAGTGAGTCACAGTAGCATCCAGTCTTGTCTTCAGTCCACCTCTGAGTTTCAGCAGTTTGGTTGAGTTTTGCGTTTTCTTGCCCTGCCAGCTGAGTCTCTGTTTTCAATTGTCCAAACAACGTCTGTACATCTGGTTTGTTTGCTACATAAAGTTGCCTCAGTTTAGTTGGTGGCTACATAATAAGCAACTTGGGTTAGTCACATACAGCTATTCCATAACTGATCTTGTCATTAACTTTATACCGTTAGTCACCTTTTTAAACTATTGCTACGTTGTCAGACATAGCATTAGCTGTTTACTTACCAGTCTAAGGGAAACATTGCTAGTTCAGTATCAAACTTCGTCAAGAGCTGTCTTCAGCGATAGAAAACAACGCCAATGTTAACTCTTGTTTTGCTTCTGTTTTGCCAAAAGTTTCGGCCATCGTTGTGTTTACTGTTCCATTCATCATAAGAACAGGTTTTAATGCCCTACTTCCTCCTCCTCTCATGTTTGACTGACGCTACAGTGACTCACTGTCACCTCTTGAGGAACTGGGTGGTATTACGTGATGAGGCCAGCTGGTTTGCATGCTAACTTTATTTGACATAATGTCAAAAACTGCTATTTTTTTTTCACATGCTGTGGATGTTATTAATTATGTATTAAGATTGACTCTTACCTATTGCCCATTAAACTCTCAAGTATCAATATTGCTAACTTGATCAAACTAATATAAAATAGTCCCGTATCAAGCTTGTGCTGCACATAGTTATGCACTATTAGACTCCTGACGCTGCATCTCTTCTTTCACCAGCTCTATCTCTGCAGTGTATTTCCAGTCAGCCATGATGTCAGTACAAACTCCTCCCCTCTCCCGCTCTGGCTCCTCCCCCTCGGCCGTGGGTCTGGCCAATCGCAGCGGCCCCTCCACCACCCCTCCCACCTCCCTCAGCCTTCGCTCATCTTACAACCAGCTGCTCGGGCGTGATGTCATCAAGGAGTCCACAGAAACGGGAAGTTCGGCCACCTTGCCAAGGAGCCGTCAGCGGTACACGATGACCAGTGTGCGGAGCGCCATGGCGATAAGTGACAACTTGGTTTTATCCTCTAAAAACCAACCTGTGACCAGGGGGAGGGGCCTCCCCACCAAGTCCTCCTCCAGTTCTGCCCTCTACTCCTCTTCTTCCTCCTCCTCACCGTTTAATACAACCAACCCCAAACTGGCCAAGAATGGGGCCAACATGCAGAGGCGAGCTGAGAGCCAGCAGCTGGAGCTGAGCAGGGCCAATACAGAGGGCAAAATTCATAATGATCTCATCAATAATCCCAGTTCGGACTGGCTAGAATTTGGGAAAGATAACTCACAGCTGCCTCCGTTTCGTAGAAGGACCAAGAGCTTCTTGGAGTACCACGGGAAGGGCTGGGATCTGGACCTGAGCTGGGGAAACAAAGAGGACAAAGAGGAGAAGAAGCAGCAGCAGCCTTTCCCTGAGAAGGAGCAGGCCAGCCCTGCCAAAGAGAGGGAGAGCCAGAAGGAGGAGAAGGACAACAGCAAGCAGACCTGCCAGGAAGAGAAGGAAGAGGTGCAGCCTGTGGTGGAGGAGGACGAAGAGGAAGATGAGCCCATACCAACACCAAGACAGCCTCTGCTACCAGTGGTGGTGGAAGCCTCTCTTTCCTCCACCTCCTCCTCTTCTACCAACAGCCCAGAGTGGGTGCCAGACAACCACAACCACCTCCAGAGCCAGGCTCCAGCCCAGGTCAGAGAGGAACTCTGTGCCCAAGTTCAGGCTAGTCCACGCAGTCCTGCGAAGCCCCCTCGGAGCTCCCAGCCCCGGGTAATCAAGGTGGAGCTGCACCCCAACAATGAGAACCAGTTTCTGCAACAGTACCCACCATCTTCTCCTAAACAGTCCAGAGCTACAGAGAGGAGCACCCCAACCAGGAACCGTGCACCGCCTCCCCTGCCAGATCCTGAACCAGAGACTGGCCTCCCTAGGGTGGGTTTAAGGATGGATCTGACTCCTGACACCCCATCAGAGGATGAAGACTCCAGCTGGACCACGCTGTCCCAGGAGACGCCCTCTCCGCAGACTCCCCAGGAGACAGGTTCGATATGTGCGTGTTTTACTTTTCATCTGATCTTCCGTTTGAAAGATTAGCATATCTGTGTCAGACTTTAAGCATACCTCAATTACACCCTCCTTTCATTCCTCCCCTGTATCCATCTCTCTACCTCTTACAGACTGTCTGATCTGGAATTTGATCAAAAGCCTCTTCTTAAGCAAGCAAGTCACTCCAGCAATACTGCTGGAACCTTTAAGGCCCCTGTGAGCAACCTTATGGTGCAGAGAGTGATTAGGATGGACTGAAGGACGGTTACTGCAGATAGCAGGGTGTGAAAAAAGAGAGGAAAAAAGGAATGACAATTTTTTTTTTGAAGAAATGACTGTCAGGGATGTATGACAAAGCAATAGTCAGAGAATATGAGGGCATGGAAAGAAATATAAGAAGGCCAAGAGAGAGGAAGGGAGAGAGTTTGTTTTCTATTGGGTCCTACTATAGGGGATGAGCCCTGGAGTTGCTATGACAACAGAAACTGAGTAGGGACAGGCTGACCATCTTCAAAATGTACCCTGTTCCACCGCTGTTTATGTGTGTGTGTGTGTGTGTGTGTGTGTGTGTGTGTGTGTGTGTGTGTGTGTGTGTGTGTGTGTGTGTGTGTGGCCTTATGTCTGCTATGATCGTATGTGTTTATACAGAGCCTGCCTTTGTGCAAGCATGTGTATTTATTTTATTTTTGTGCTGCACTTGCAATATCTGTCCGTGTGTCATCCATCAGCAGATGTATGGGTTGAAGGGGACCTGCCTCCAGGCTGGCGGGAGATCTCAGACTCATCAGAGGTCTATTTCTGGCACATTCCTACCGGCACTACACAGTACGACCGACCTGTTGCCTCCAGTAATCAACACACATCCTCCAGCAATGAGCCAAACACTGAGCATGGCCCACAACAGGAAACACAGGTGTCCCTCAAGCCACCCAATGAGGTGAGAGGACCACAGACTTCACGGTGAAGCATATTTATATTTAAATTCATGCACACAAGGCTGTTATTGCCAGGTTCAACTCGCATGATGTTTTTTGGAGCGCTAACATTTTTGTTTAATTAAAGCTAGAGATTGTTTTATGTCAACATAATATCCAGAGAGGATACACATTCAATTCTACTGAATATTAATGATTGTTCTACCATATGTCAAAGGTAAGATGGTTCGCAAAAAGAGAAGTAAAATGTGGTTTAAAAGATTAGGATTCTTGTATATCCATAGTCGTCTTCATGAAAATCTGTCGATCTCCAGTTGCTGATGACCAGTGAGATATGGTTGAAAGCTCTGAAAAAGCCAGTTAAGTTTGTTTTGTCAAACATTTGTAAAATTGGTTCTCAAAACCATTATTTAAAAGATGTAAATAGTGACATGTAAAAAAAAAAAACATATTTAAACAACAGATTTAACTATTTTCTGTGTAGCTATGATTGGGGAGGAACCTCCATGTAAAAGGTTGACGCTGTAACTGTCAGTTTTACAGTCTTCATCCAATATATTGGATAGTTGTTGTTGATCAATGATCCACCATCCTGTCTCTGTGTTTCTCTCATGCTTCATCTCTCACTGTCTCTTTATCTTCATCTCACTTTCTCTCCCACAGCGCCCCAGCAGTCTGATATCTGACAGCTCTGTGGAGCCGGTCCCCTCCCCTTCTGGCTCCTCCCCCTCCCCCTCCCTTTCCCCCTCCTTCTCTCCCTCCTCCAACCCCTCCAATGACATCACCTCTTCTGAACAAAATGTCAACACCACCACCTGCACAGCCAACGTTAGTCACATTTATTTGGCTGTTCACTTATTAAATTATTCTCCCCCTGTCAAAGTTCAAATAAATGTTTGTGATATTGTTTAGGGTTTTATGGTTACTAATTTTGGTCTGAATGGGAATGTTGCAGGTGTCTTATAAAAATGTAAAGGACAACACTTGCTTTATTCAATCCTTTATTGTTTCCACCACAATCCAAAACCAACATATGCTTTACTGTCAGCCAGTTCCTATTATGAAGAGTCAATATGTTGCATATATGCATATATTCCTTCAGTACAGTAAATGTTGAGTTTGGTATTATTAAAGTTGATACAAAATCTTCATTCTTAGTTGAGCTTCTGTCTAACACGGTCATCACATCTTTTTAACTTTGCTTTTATCAAAGTAACACCCACTGTCTAGGATTTTTTTTTTTTGATGATGTTATCGACATATCTCAGTTTCCACTGCTGCGTCTATTAAATTGAAATAGGCAGTCATCTCTGTCCAGGCCAGTCTGAAGGGCATATTTAGCATAGATGATTATCTCTCATATTAAGTTCAAATTAGTTTGATCCTATTCAGTTATTATAAAGGAAATGAGATAAAAAAAATTTTTAAAAAAACGTTGTTATCTGTCTGTTTTTCATCTACCACGCTTCTACCCTCCTCTTCTGAATATCTTTCTGTCCGTCTCTTTTGTTCCAGGAGCTGAAGGACTACCCAGTCTATCCAGACCCCAGTCTTAAAGCATTCGAAGGGGCGACCCTCCGCTACGCTTCACTTAAGCTCAAGTAATACTCACAGACATACATGTATAATTTATTAGTTTTCCCAAGTTTTCCACTAGATTTGTGTTGCCACGCCCGAGCCATAATCTTTTTTTATGTACTAGTGTGTAAAAAATGATTTTACAGTGATTGTTTATTATGTGTTGTTTGTCTGCAGCCCCCCAGCCCAGCTAGAGACGGTGGACCTCGACAGCACATTCTCTGATCCAGAGGCAATGGTGAACTCAATAATACCATTTAACATCAACATACTTAACATCTTTGTCTGAAATAACTTTGTTAAAAAGATCATTTCCTTGGATTTTTACTGGAAAAGATCTTTGCTAATGACTGTACTTTGTAACAGTTTGAAGATGTATGTGCAGTACAAAGGCAGGCAGGTAGGAGTATTGGTTTTCTCATGGACACACAAAATGTTTGCTGAGCTGCTGGGAAGAAGCTACAGGCAGTTACAATTACAGTCAAAGGCCCCAAATTGTCTATAAGCATCAATTCATAGATCATAACTTAAAATATTATAAGCAGTACAGTGTGGTGAACTACCATTTATTTATTTACAGTAGCGTCCACAAATTTGCAGCACCATGTGGGAGGTATTCCAGACTTTAAATGAAATCTGACTGATGTATGAATTAACACTAACTCAGATATGTGCATGATGATAAGTATGTATTCAGTTACACAGTGCACCACCTATAAATGACTCTGGCTTATGAGGGGAAGTCACCAGTCTTTGTCTGCAATGACGTAATGAACGTGCTCAGTGGTACCCTGTCTGCTCTCTCTGTTGGTTGGAGTGCCACTCAGTGGTCACTGTGTGAACTGAGCTGTGGGGAACGTGTTTACAGTCAAAGTAGTTTTCGCTGCCCCCCTGTGGAAGGATACCATACAGATCCGCTCAACCAGCAGACATGAGGGATGATCACCGTGAAAGCAGTAGCCGAGAATAAGTTGATGGAAGGGGAAGCTGCTTCTCATATCTAGGTTGAGAATAAGAACAACAGAGGGACTAGTCTCTTCTTGGATATATATATTATCTGAAATCACAACGAAGAATGAGAACTTGGGAGTCTCTTGGAACTTCTGCAACCTGCTCACTTTTGTGCACTAAGAAGGAACAAATTATACGCAAATGTTGCAGCACATTTTAGATCAAAATCAAATGTACCATATTCTTGTTTAGTCAGGCTTTTTTTAGTCAGAAACTTTTTTTCTTTATGAAAAGGAATAAACTTAAATCACAAAGGGCTTCAAATGAGTCTTGACAAAAGCTCGGGATATTCAGAAATCTCCATGGGAAAGGAGAAGTGTGGGGATTCAGATATGATGTTAAAATGTGTGAAAGTTTAATGAGGAAGAAACCAAGAGAGAGTTACGCGGTCAGCGGAAAAGTGTGAGACGATGTGTGTGTGTGTGTGTGTGTGTGTGTGTGTGTGTGTGTGTGTGTGTGTGTGTGTGTGTGTGTGCGTGCGTGCGTGCGTGTGTGTGTGTGTGTGCTTGTACAACTATCGTTGTGGGAATCAGCTTGAGTTTTAGACAATCAGAGTGAGGACATTTTCGCTGGTCTGTCCTCTCTGACGCACCTTTAGAGGCCTGTTAAACTCTGGTTTCAGTGTTAAGATTACAGTTACATTAGGGTTTGTTTTCGACACTTAATTGTGATGGTTAAGGTTTGTGTATGCCTGATATCAATGAATGTCCTCACAAAGACAGCCACATCACCGTGTGTGTGTGTGCATGTTTGCTTGAAACCATTACAGAGAAATGCATCTTTTCCTCAGCAGAGAAAAGCTCCTTGATGTGTTAGAGAGATGAAGAGTAACAGGAAGAGAGGAGAGAGGATGGTACAGTAGCTGCTGGCCTGAGGCAGTCTACACACACATACAGAAAAGCCATGCATATACAGGACACACACAGTCTATCATATTTCATGTGTTGCTCTCTGCAGGCAAACATCTCTCGGTTATTGCTCGTTTGAGATGGTACAGGAGCTCCCACCGCATACTGTGCTTTACGTCTGTTGGCAAAACTAACTTTTACAGAAACTTAGTGTTACTGTATGTCTGTCATGTCCATGTGATGCTCATGTACGTGGGTTAAAACCTGAGGCAAATGAATGTGGTTAAAGAGAAAATTATGGTTTGTTCTTAGTTGAATCTATATTTTTGGTGTATGTTTTTATGCAGTAGTTTCTTTTTTGTTTTTAATGACATTAATTGCACCAAGTTAAATGCTGAGATTTTGATTACATTTAACAACAACGAGGCAAGAAACACAAACAGTCAGATGATTGCACAGGTTTTAAATAAACCCCCCAAACCACTAAAACCTCTTTAATATTTATTTCCCAGAAAATTCAGTGAACTCATCTGTCGCAGTTTACAGAGTGACATCCTGGACCCACCGTACTTACTGTAGCTTTGCACACACACAGTGTTCCTTTGTAACCACTAATTATTATAGATGTCACCTTTAAACAACATGGTTTACATAATGTGGCCAACCTCATGTCCCATCAAAATTTGTTGTAGCAACGTTATCATGTCCTGAGATCACAGAAATTTCCCTAGTGTGTATAACTGACGAAATGATAGCCAAAAGTACTAAAACAAGACCCGTGTTTAAATAGAAGAAAAAAAAAACAGAATGATACTTTAAGGACCATTATGAATCCTCAGAAGTGTGGAACAAACTGTGTGCGTCTCTCAGTCATTTCCAGTACGATCTCTGGGCTGGGTGGAGATGGCAGAGCAGGACCTGTGTGAGGGGAGGAGCAGCGTGGCCGTCCACCACTGTATCAGACAGCTGTCCTACTGCAGGAGGGACATACGGGACTCAGCCGGTGTCTGGGGCGAGGTCAGTGCATCAACAGAGACAGACACATACAGTGTACAATATACCGTTTGTGGCTTTCTCAGTTTACCACCAGTGTGTGTCAGTGGACTGTTTCCAATAACGAGTAAAAAATGTTAAAGGAAATCTTGTGAGTGCCGGCCTCATTGTGTACATTTTAATTCAATGGACTTTTACTCCTGGCTGGTAACAATCTATAAGAGTTAGAGATTTGAGAAAGAAAATGACCCATACTGTTTTGCCTGTAGCTTTTAGAGTTGCAACTACCAGTGAAGTCACATAACATCAGAGAAAAGTCAGAAGAAAGATATAATTTCTGTTGCATCATTTTTTTTATTATTTTTTTAATCATCTAGCAGCCTCTGGCCATCGTGTGAAGCACAGCTTTAGAGTTTCCTTGTTTGTTGTGTTGCAGGGTAAAGGGATGCTTTTAGTGCTTCAGGATCGCATGTTAACCCTTGTTGACCCAGATGATCACAGCTTGCTCCACTCTCAGCCAATCAGCAGCATCCGTGTCTGGGGTGTTGGCCGAGACCATGACAGGTAGGAGGACATGACAAATATACTTTTTATTCTGATGAAACTATTACGTTGTTGTTGTTGTTGTTGTTGTTGTTGTTGTTGTTGTTGTTGTTGTTGCTTTGAAGGTACACTTGTGTATTTGATCCCAATGCTTTGGAGATACAAACAAGAACAAACACAAACATGTAGCTCAAATAACCATGCAGATTCTATAAATGTGCAATCACACATCTTAAACATTAACATACTGTGAAATGCATGTGTGTAACACTCACTGTTAGACGCTGAATCGGGGGTTTTCACTAGTCATCAGAGAATGCGATCAGCCTCGTTATTATTCAGTCTATATTTGCACAAGCTGCATTCACAACACCATAATTATTCTTATTGCTCGACGTTTCGGTTCCACACTGAGGACCTATGAGGCCTTCAGTCATTTGGCAATGTCCCATGGTCTTAACCTTTTACTATTGAGCTGACAGTGTGCTGAGGCTCGCACAGCTGCTAATGGGGAGGGGAAGGTAAGCCCTCATTGATATGGGCCCCTCAGGGTTTCCATTAACCCATAGAGCAATCACTTCAAATCACATCTGGAAACATTAGTGCTAATCTCATACATGCATGAACTTAATGGGTGAGACATGCGTGTGTACAGATATGAGCACGACATCCGTACACCAGTATAGAAGTCTTGTGAAAATCTTTCCTCACTACTAAGAGCTTTGGGAGATTCACTTTGGAGATGTGTCACAAAATGATCGTACAAATGAGAAGAGCGGTGGGGGTTTGCAGTCCAGGAAGCAATCTGGTCCTGACATGTGTAATCAGCTGTTAAGGGATCGGGTGAAAATGGAGTTTAAAATAGCATCTGTGTAAAAGGCTTGGTCTCACTTCACTCGCCCATGCTTGTTACCTTTTTTTTTCTTCTTCTTCTTCCTTCTCTCTTCCTGTCTCTGAGCCTTTCTCTCTAGCTCTTATTTCTCGTCATCTTCTAAGTGCTGCTTTTGTCTTAGCATCTCTCTCACCCTCCCACTCTTCTTCTCCTCTCCCTCCTGTCTCTTTCTTTCTCTTTTTTTTTTTTTTTTTTTTTTTTTTTACTTCCCTCAGCAGCAACATTAACTGTATGTATGTGTGAGTGGGATAAAGAGAGGGAAAGAACGAAAGAGAGTCCCTCCACCCGCTCCAGTCTCAGAGGATTGAGGAACTGTCAGTGGCCGTCTCTCTCAGCGGTAATGGATAAAGCGTGTAGTGGAAAGTAGAAGGGAGGGTCGGCCCAGGATAGCTCTTCCTCTTTTCCTTTATTCTCTCCCTACATCTCTGTGTCTCTCTTCTGACATTACAGTTTCCACTCTCTCCATCCTCTCCTCCCACCGGCTCTTTAAAATCTACAGCCTGCATTCTGCCCTCCTCTGCGTGGTTATAGCCTCATGACTTTAAATGCACTATCATCAAAATCAGAAAAATCTTTACTGTCCAACCTTTGATACACAAAAGTAGACATTTACACAATTATCAGATCAGACATCTCATCACGCATCACAAAAACAAGAAGTAAAAACATTTAACTTCACTCAATTATATACGAGTTCATAAATAGAAATGAATACATAACTAATGCAATATTATTAAATAATTTAACACCAGTTTAAGAGGTTTAAGTGCCTGATACGTGGAAATCAGAGCAATATTGTCATGTTCATTCATTACCAATTCAGATCATGTGTTGACTTTTACTTGTATACAGATTGCATACATTTTATAACATTTCATACAGATAATTGATTTTACACAGATACTTTTACTTGCACAAGGGACTCTCTGTGGGCGCTGAATCAGCTGAAAGTTATGATTCAAGGATGGCATGAATCCTCTCAGATTTTGTCATTAATGCAACTGCTCTGTCGTGGTTATAAGCTGTTAACAGGCTGATTTTGCACCGGCTAGTTTGATTATTCTGAAGAGTTTTGTCTTGTTTTTGACTGTCAGGGATTCAAACCAGGACAAAATGTTGAAGGTTGGAACTCTTTCTATGAAACACTTTGTTTAAAAGCCGCAGTCCACTGAGAGTGCTGCGCCCTGTAATACTACCCGGGGTGGGAGCATGTGTGACTCAGAAGATATTTGATGCTCTGGAACCACGTTGTGCTTTCCACTTACGCAGCATATTGTTTTACAGTGTCCCTCATCAGACAGCAGGAGGGACTTTGTCCGAGGCAGGGGTTTACTCTGCTTGGAATTGCTTAGTCTTGCCACTAGAGTGCACTGTCATCATAGTCAGTTCTTCTATAAAAGCAGCTAAAGTGCAACTGAGTACTCAAAAGTATGTGGACACCTCTGTCCATGTCTACTTTTGGTCTGGAGCTTCTCTTTATAGTCTGGATGAGGACACTTAAGCAAAATCTGATTGCTCCAGTAAACAACTACAAATTAGAGAATAGTGTGCTTTCAATTTACAGCCTGAAACACAGAATTAGTTATGCTAATGACAGAGAATGGAGGGATTCAACCAGGTTGACAACTTTCTCATAAGTGTGAAGAAACATATTAGCTGATCTATAACAATTGTTGTCTTTCATTAAAGGACAAAACTGAATATAAAATTTAAGTCTGGTTAGTAGATGATAATTTTTTTATTGTCATAATCTGTCTACTCTGATATGCAGGTGGGCGTAGTGTTACTTCTCTTCTCAGAGCTCATTGTACCGCCTTAAATGAAATGTGAAAGATTGTTTTACTCCTATTATTACTATTAATGTCTGTATTATTCAATATATACAACTTGTAGTTTATTGTTGTATGAGTGGGAAAGTTGCTTTTTGTGTTGCGCTATTTTGAATTGGATATGAGTTATTTTGTGACGCTCTCTTGGACGCTGTATTTGACTTCAGCAGAGTGGAGATGGTGCCGATGGCAACTCTTTTGTGGTCTGTGTTGGTAGGTTTGCCTGTTTATGAGTATTATCTCTGTTGTGCATTTGGTTTTGTGTTCTCCTCTCATTAAAATAAAAGTCAGCAACAATTTTAAAAGCAAAAAGAAAATGTAATGGTTCCTGTTGCAGTGTGGAAGAATTTGACTGCAAAGTATCGTGACCTCAACCCCTCAACACCTTCATGGATGAACTGCAGCCTCAACTCTGAGCCCCGCAGTCAGCTTCCAAAATCTTGGTTGTTGGAAAAGTGGGCTGAAGACAGTTATAGCAGCATATTAATAATGCACATGGTTTTGGTATCCACACATTTTGCTCAAGTGTTCACACACTGCTTGATGTTATGTAGTGCAGGACTGGCTTGAGAAATACAGGAGTGTACTGACCTGTGGCAGAATGAAAGGTAATGTTGTTTGCTGTTTAAAAAGGGTGGATGGTGACAGGCAGAAAGAAGAGTTGTGTCTTTCTTAATTATGTTTAAAATGCTAGAAATTGACAGAGAAAGACATAAAGAAGAAGGAAAATGGGAAACAAGCTTCAGAGAAGGCAGAGGTGAAAGCTGGAGGATGTTTCTTAAGGCATGCACAGAGGACACCTCTCCATCATCTCTCTTTCCATCTCCTGTCTCTTCCTTTATCCATCTTTCTGGAGAATTCCCAGTCTAGTCCTCAATGTTCTCTCTCTCTCTCTCTCTCTCTCTCTCTCTCTCTCTCTCTCTCTCTCTCTCTCTCTCTCTCTCTCTCTCTCTCTCTCTCTCTCTCTCGCTCTCTCTCCTCCAGCTTGATTCAATATGAATGAGCACCCCTGTCTCTTAAACAGGGCGGGACAACGGGGGAGGAGGGGTTAGCTCCTCGATGAAGTCATGAAGCTATATCTGGAGCACTCAGCAAGTCTGAAAACATGTGCACGCTCACTTGCGCGTGCACATGTTTGCATGTATGTGTGTTTCTAAATTGATGAAGTCATAGGTCTATATCCAGAGCACTCTTTTTGTATGTGTGTGATGGTGAATGAGTGGGTGTGCATGTGTACCCACCCACCCACCCACTTCTCTAACCCATCTTTCTGTCTGTAATGCTCTTGTGCTGTTTCCACTCTTTGTCTCCAGCGCTCTTTCTGCCTCACTCTTGTGCCATTGGCTGCACAGCTTTGCTTCTTCTTCTTCTTCTTCTTCTTCTTCTTCTTCTTCTTCTTCTTCTTCTTCTTCTTCTTCTTCTTCCTCTTCTTCTTTCTTCTTCTTTCTGCATCTCTTTGTTTGTCCCGCCGTTGCACTTTAGTGCGGTGGAAGCCTTTCCCCCCTTTTTTTTCAGTGTCAGTAAAGCAGGAGAGGCAGAGACAAAGATAGGAGGAAGAGGAGAAGATATTCAACACAAACAGGGGCAGCACAGGGAAGAAAGCGTGGCAGTGCTTATGAGGGAGAGTCGGGTATAAACAGAGTGATGGAGAGCCAGTGAGAGAGGAAGAGGGAGACATGCCTCCCTGATTGCACTGAGCAGGACACAGCAGGACCTCGCGGGAGACTCTCCGGACCAGGCGAGCAAAGCAAGGGAAGCTGACTGTAGAGGAAGATAGGGAGAGAAAAGGTGTAGCAGAGGGAAGGGGAGGAGGAAAGGGAGAAGCAGGGGGAGGGGAAGGAAAGACGGAGAGGAGAAAGGGAAAAGGAGCCCCAGTGGATTTTTTTTTTTTTTTTAAAGGATAAGAAGAAAAAGAGAGGAGGCAGACAGGAAGAGATTTACCCCGGGGTACCGTGGCGAAAGGGCTGAAGCAATGTCACCGTGGCGTAGGAGCTAACAAGGCAGGGAAGTAGTTGTCTGCAACGGGGCGAGGATGCCTGCCTGTGTGAGTACTTCTGTCTTCAGTTCATTTCTCTGTTCTCCATCTATCCATCCCTACAGTCATCCATCACTGCCTCTCCCCCCTTTTCTAGCTTCTCTGTTTATTTCTAACTGCTCTGTTTGTGTAGAGGACACGACACATGTATACCGACCCTACTTTCATTCATTAGATCTCCTTTTACTTTTTCGCTCATTTACTTCTCAGCTGCCTGCTGTGTGTTTGACTTCAAGCTGTGTACATTGTCTCTCGCTCTGGGTAGCCTGGTCAGGTGTAGGTGTGCAGGCTACCGGCGACAGGTTTGCAACCGGAGTCACTGAGACTGTTGAGGGAGTCAGTCGTGAAAGAAAGAGAGAGAAAAAAAAGAGAAAGACGACGAAGTAAGCAGAGGAGGGATTGAGAAAGACAGGATTAAAGGATCTGGATGTGCTGCAGGGATTTTTCAAAGTGTGTGTCACGGCTGTTTGGAGCTGTTTGATATTGCATTCGGTGTGTGTGTGTGTGTGTGTGTGTGTGTGTGTGTGTGTGTGTGTGTGTGTGTGTGTGTGTGTGTGAGAGAGAGAGAGAGACAAACTACTGTATGCGTTTATGGAGTTTCCCTCTCTCTCTCCTATCTACTATAATAAGCAGAGCAGCAGGAGGAGGATGAAGGATGAGCAGGGAAACACTAAGCGAAGAACAAAAAGCCAGAGTGAAATGATTTACAACACCAGTGGGTCTGTTGCTGCTTGTTTTCTTGTCCTTGGCATGTGACACTTATTAAAATTGAGACAGCACAGTTGAAAATTTGATGGTGTACATTTGCAATAGTGCATTTATACAGGCCTGCTGTCTGCGTGCTTTTCTTCATGGACGACTGTTACCGTTCTTCACATATGGCTCCACAGCAGATGTGCGAGTGCACGCACAAACACAAACACAAACACAAACACAAACACAAACACAAACACAAACACAAACACAAACACAAACACATAATAACACATTTCTACAAACACACCTGCTGGACTCCACATCCCATTCATATTCATTAGTGGGCAGCAGTGGGACTCTGCTTATTCCCTCCAGCTCCCCCACCCCCAGCTGACCTTCTGTGGACAGCTGTGGCATGTAGAAGAGGAAGAGGAAGAGGAAAAGAAGGGGGAGAGGAGGGAATTGAGAAGAGAAGAGAAGAGAAGAGAAGAGAAGAGAAGAGAAGAGAAGAGAAGAGAAGAGAAGAGAAGAGAAGAGAAGAGAAGAGAAGAGAAGAGAAGAGACATGCAAGCCTCTACTATCATACATTTTTTAAATGCTGAACACACTCCTGCGATCTCCTCCATTTATGTCAATGAAGTGAGTTTGCATGTGCATGTTTGGCTCGTGGCAGCCGCTCTTCAAGTCCCTCCAGTCATAATGCCCCATTATAACCTCAGCTTGTTTGCTAATGTCGAGGCCCCTGCAGCCTTAATTAACATGCAAGGCTCCTCTGATGGCCCTCAGGGACAGGCCACGAACACCTAGACCCACTCGATAGATGCCAAAGCGATTGATGGCCTTTCCTCCCCACCCCTGCTCTGGTTTGAGCCCTATACCAACATCTCTCTATCCCTGCAAGTCATCACTCCTTCTTGTCAGCTTCTTCCATTTACCCACAATCCATCACTCCCACTTCTGCACACCCGTACACACAGCTCTTGTCAGGATATTTTCACCCAACCTCCCAGAAACTCTCATTCTGTAAAGGGTCATTATGATGGTAAAAGCTGTGTCTCCAGCTCATAATTAAATGTCAGCACACACACACACACACACACACACACACACACACACACACACACACAGAATTACAACAAAAAACCCATCTCTTCCTTTTATCTCACATTTCCTTTCCCTTCAGTCTCCTCTCTCTCTCTCTCTCTCTTACATTAGCATTGTTAGGCACACCTTCTGTAATCCTTGTCTTCCTGACAGATTACTCCTCCTGTTCCTCCTATAGATTCCCTCCCCTGCCCCACCGGCCAATAAATCGCCTTCCAATAAAACCCCCTGTGGTCGTGGTTCACGTTTATCAGTTTTAATGATTGTGATGCAACATGTTTCTGCAGTTTAGGACCAGGACATTTTTACTGTCACAAACTGCAAAAGATGCAAAATTTTGAGGTTGACACAGTCAAACACAGACAATCACAACACCACCTCCTCTAAAACAAACGAGAGAAACCTGATGACTGGAAACTTGGCTTCTTTTTCACTATTTATTTGGAAGGACTTCAACAATTGATTTTTGAAGCCTAGCAACTAAACTACTTTAAAAATAGAACATTTAATTGAACAAGTCAATAAAACCACACTCTCATTTCTGTAGGTCTATAACTAACAGTTCTTTTCATTGTAAATTAATCTGCTCAGTGTTTTCTCAATTAATCTTTTTTTCAACAAGGTGACAGAAAATTATGAAAAAAAGAGAAAAAAAGGGTCCAATATCACAATTTCTTCGAACACAAAGTAACAGCTTCGGATTTCTTGTTTCTAATACCCCAAAATATTCAGTTTACTATCAAATAAGACAAAAATCTCTCACAAAAATGTGGCTACTTAAATGATTAATTTCAACACTCATTGATGACAACTTTCTGTGAATTGAATAACTGATTAACTGACTAATCATTTAAAAAAAAGTATCTGTATTTTACCTTTTAGTGCATCTGTTCATCCAATTTAAAAAAAAAAAAGTATATATATATATTATCTTACTGATCTACTGTGTAATGTTGTGCAGCCATATTGACAGTTTAGATATATATGTCTCTGAGATTTCTGCTTGCAGCCAAAGACAAGACAGCCTGATGGCATTTAATCCGGGGTGTTCCCACTGATATAAACAATACACTTGCGAAATTCAACAGCAACATTTCTTTCTACAAATATTTATGAAGTGTGGATCGTCCACAGAACACACAAACTGTTTCGTTTGTATGCTAGAGAGAGAGCGCGAACACATATTCGTGTGGTTTTAGTGGACCAACCCTTTAAAGAAATCAGCATATCCACTTCAGAGAGAAAGGCTGCACATGTGTGTGCAGGAAACGTAATGATTTATCGCACATGCAGCTAATTAGGTTACACGCAAACGGTATGATCCCAACTGCATTGAGAGTAGAGCTCAGAAAAACTCCGCACTAACTCGACACCAAATCCCAGCGCTTTTCCACCCTCTCTCTCTCTTACCCACACAAACACACGCACACATGCACACACACACACACGCACACACACACGCACACACACACACGCACACACACGCACACGCACGCACACACACACACACACACACACACACACACACACACACACACATACATGAATCTCACTGAAGCTTTGTCTGAGTCGAGAGTATTGGCTGTTATGGACAAAAACAGACGAGCGCACACACACTCCAATGCTCACACACCCCAGAGCAGTGTGATGTATAAATGATCAAGAGCAGAGAGAACAGCAGGACATCATCTTTCTCCCTCTCTCGCCCACCCAGAATCCCTCTTTTTTCCCCCCCCCCTCATCCCTCATCCCTCGTCCCCCCACACCCATACTCTCTGTGTCTCTCCATCTCACCCACCCACCTAACTGCACTCTTGAATATGTAATGAAATATGACGAGTGTTGACACATGGGTACTGTGTGTGCTTCCTCTGCATGTTGCCCCTCCCTTTCTCCTTTGCCTCTCTGCCACGACAAACGCTTGGAATTGGGTCACAAAGCTGCATCAACATAAACTGGGGTCGTGTGTGTTTCTGCCTTTTGCTATAAAACGCCACATTCACCATCAGATTTGTAAATCTGCGAGTTTTCGTAGAAATAACGTGGAGGTACAGAGGATGAATCAAATGAAGGCATAGCTGCTGCTGTCAACAACATCAACTGCATGCTCAAATCACACAAGGAGCGTTGTGTGCTGTGCACGCTGTTTAATATACTGTAGACAAAAGTTTTATTTTTATTTTGACTTGATTTCTGTTCTAGTTCTTTGCTGCTTCTGGCAATATCGGTGATTGTGTAAGTGTTTCTGTCTGTCTGCCTGCGAGTGTGTATGTGTGCATAGAGATAGCGAGTGTGTCATGTGGTACCAGTGATGCAGAGGTGGGGGGGGGGCCTCCTCTGGCCTCGGGTGCTCATTTTGCTGCTCATCTTGGAGCTGTAAACAAGTTTACGGTGTGGAGAGGTAATTACGCAGACATTTTACATTAGGCCTAATGGCTGTGGGCCATGACTAATTCACCAGGCCGCGGAGGGGTTTACCCTGTTCAGTTGTCACACAGACTTTAAGTACTGCAGTGCTGCTGTGGCTGGACGAGGTTTTACTGGTGCTGCCTTCGGTTCGCGCCAATATGGCTCAAAAATTCTGTTTTGTGGACTGCTCCATGTATTTTTTTTGTCTTTGTTCGGCCTTACTATTAAAGGAGTAGTTCAAAATTTTGCGAAATAAGTTTATTTGGTTTCTTAGACAAGAAGATTGATACTACTTTTATATCAGCTCATTATGATATGGTTAGCTTAGCATAAGGACTGGAAGCAGGCAAAAAAAAAATGTATACGTTGTCATCCATTAAATAACAAGAAATTGACATAAAAATGCTGAAGACATATTTAGGGTGATTATACCTCATACAACAGAAAGTCAAGTAAAATCTATTTTAGTTATAGTATGCCTGAAATCACAAATATGTCTCAGACTAACGTGCAGTTCAGTAAATGCTATACATAGTAGGCAGAAAGAGCAGAAGAAAAATACAACACTGACAAATAGAATGACAATAGGCATACAAATGCAAAGAAATAATATAAAACATTGAGAGATATAACACAAATAATATCAAAAGAGTGATAAATGTAACATTTTCTTGACCCCAGATTTGTTAAAAAATCTCTCGAAATTGCTATTGGTATCAACCTCAAGAATCCAGTATTGGCAAGGCACTAACTAAACTATTGGCTATCTAACCTAAATACCCGACTGTGCACCACAACATAGCATCAAAACTGCAGTAAAACAGGGATCATTTCTGTTAGCAGCTCTGTACACTCCTGTTACTGGTTCAGTAAAGTACCCTTTCCTTCTGCTCTCTGGTTTTATCTTTGGCTTTTATGACCTTTTTTTTTTAATCACAATATTTTATATTCCATTACAATAAACTACAATTAACTTCAGTGATGAGCAACATTTGCTGTTTTCTGCAAACACAATTAGCGTGACTCAGGGGTCCAATTTTAAGAAACTGCTTCTTCGCAGCAGTGTGTTTTGATGTTTATTGAGTTTGGACCAATGAAAGTACATGTAGATTACAATGGTCCATTAAAAAAATGGAATTAATATGAAAGCCTGCCAGCAGAACTGTTTGCTCACTTAAAAAAGACACTTAGGGTGGATTTCTCTTTCACTAAGATTAATAATACTTACTACAGTTGTCATGAATATAGTTAAAGCTATGATTATAATACTCATAAAGACTAAGTTTGTTCTGTTAGTTTTAGAGTGCTTTTCTTTACTGATGATGATTTCATATTGCATCAGGTTTTAAAGGAAGCCATCAAAGAGTCTCGCACAACTGTTGCAAAAACAATGTTTTAGGTTAGGTTAGGTTAGGTAGTTACTTTATTAATCCCCAAGGGGAATTTTTTTCGCTACAGCAGCATACAGAAGCAATAAGATAATAATAGAACAATAGAAAAGCAATAAAATAGCAGTAAAAATATAAAATATAAATATAAAATGCACAGTATATACAGTACAGTATATATCTATATATATATCTATATATATATAGATATATATATTATACACAAACAACCAAGATATACAAACAACAATAAACAAAAAAAAAAGAGTCATTGGAAGTGTCTTGATATAAATCTACCTGACAGCTGTTTTGATGTCACACACCTGTCAAAGTTCAATGTTGAAACTGGATCAGATCCACACCCACGTTGGACTTCAGCCGGAGTCACAACACTGTCAGTAATAATAGTAACCAGTTTAGCAGAAACCAATAAGTACAGCATGATATTTCCCTGCACACACACACACACACACACACGCACGCACGCACGCACGCACACACACACACACACACACACACACACACACACACGCACAGTGTACAGACACAGTGTACACACACCTTGTCCTCTCTGCCTCCTCGTTTCCTTTTTGCTGACCGCAGAGTCACACAAACTTCCCTCTCAGATATTTCAAATCAGCATTTGGCTTTGCGGTTAGCATTCTGTATGTACTTTAAGTGCATTAGCATAGCGGGCAGTGCTACCCAGACACTCTGTAAAGCCGTTTGATAATGGAAGTCTGTGTGATGCCACCGTGCTGTGTGCGGGTGACAGATGGTTTGGAGGAGACATGAGTCTCTACTGAGCGATACTTGAAGTTTCAGACCAGAAGAAGGAACGATAGGGCAGGTTGGGGACTACTTACATTTGTGTTGTTTTCACTGCCTCTTAAAAGCCTCTTTTACAGTACCAGTAGTGGGACGCGTTAGTTTTATTACACCAGTTTAGCTCCTGAAGATGCATCAAAGTTGTTCTCAATAAAGTTTTAAAAAACATGAATTTAAATAATACACTACAATCTGCGGAAATAGTGTTTTATCTAAACTATTGAGCATTTAGATTCCTTATGACAAAAAATGAAAAGGCAATATAAAACCATCAACACAATAGTAATTACTGATGTGGCTCTACTCCTTTGTCTTTTCATTGATTTATTGTTGTAATTTCCGTATCATTGTGGATGACCTGGCACAAAAAGTTTGCATTTGTCGTCAGATTCCTCGTGAAAATAGTTCCCTTATTTTGTGTAAAATGCATGTTTTGTACTGCTCATGGTCAGTATTTGTACTTCACTAACTTAAAAAAATGAATAAAATCATTATATTTTACTGCAGAGTAAAATAAACTGTGCCTTACCTGTCCAGAAGCAGTACAGCTAGCTGCACATCACTTTTCAAACTTTTCAAAACCTAAGGTTTTTTTTTTTTATTGATCGAAGGCCACACTGATATAAATGTGAGTCTTGTCTTTTGCTGGCACCTCTTTTTTTTTTCTTTACTTCAGCCACCTCAATGCAGTTGGCGTAATTGTATCAGTTGTTTCTGGCAGTAGTGGAATTGGTAGCTTCCTTTGCACCATCATGGGACAAATGGTTAGCGTTTGGAAAAATAAATAAATAAATAACCTCCCCACCTCCTGGACTTGGACCCTGAACTCTAGAGTGAAAGAGTTAAGCCACCAGGTCCCTCCTCACACTTACAGTATAAAGACTTCAGGAGCATTTATACTTTGTCTTTTACCTCCGTCGAGGGAATTTGTCGCATGAGCTTCATAGGTGACCTAGTTCTGTTTACGTACATGTTCCTCTCATGTCTGGATGATGTCAGGTGTGTTAACACACATGTGATGCACTTTCCTTTAGTGTGTGCTTATTAGACACTTTGCCATGATACTGGACACTTACAGTCATATTTACAATTGATTATTAAAACCAGTGCAAAGGTTATAACGACAGCAATTTATGAGATAATCGTAACAGATTCAGAGGATCTAAAAATATAACTGGCACCAAAATATGTGTAAATGATTCAAGCCTTTATTTTGACAAGCCTGAGCCCTGTTTAAGTATGCGAAGGTGGGGTTCTCCTTCAGCTGTATATACTGTATACTAATGTTTCCACTACTACACACAGAGCTGTTGGTACTACTGATAGTGGGTGACTGATGGTTTTGTGCAGCTTTGTGAAACCCTCTCCGTACATCTGCAGCCGTGACCTCATTTAATCTCCAGGATCAAAGAGAGATTGGTAGTAGTGAGGCAGTCATCCTTTATTGAGCTCTGGAAATATGTGGACCACAGAGAGAAAAAAAGAACACATGAGTGGTGGGAGTCTTGCTTTAACTCATCTCTCTGCTTTGGTGCGTTCATACCTTTCATCTCCTACCTTTTTTTAACTCTTTTTTTTTTTTTTCTCCGTTCCTCCTCCTCCGCCATCCAGCCCCATGTGGGTCTCGTATATCGTTTCCAATCCTTCCTGCTTCACTCCCACCTTTTCATTTTGGTTTTCTGGCCTTCTGCCTTTCTAACTCAATGTCTTGAGATTTTGTCCATCTATCCTCTCTCCTCACTTTCCCGCCAAAATCTCCTCCGACATCTCGGGAAGTCTGTGTGTCATTTATCCCGAGTTGTTGGTTGATTCGTTGCCTGCTTCTCTTTACCACGATACCAAAGTAAGCCAATCACTCTCTCTTCTTTTTCCTCTCTTTCTGTCGCCACACAAAGCTGCGTAAAGACAGACTCAACTAAATAAAGTGTAAAATATCCACATTTTCATTTCAGGTTAATTCATGAAAATCTATGTGTACCCTTAAAGAGGGAAATTTCTAAAATTGTTTTCCTTATTTGATCAACATACGTTAAAAGATGGCCTTACAGTCAACAATGTAGGTACCGGCTGGGCCCTGAGATCATGTTCTTGGTAATAGTTTGTCAGTAACACACATATTATATGTTATATGTAGTGTTTCTCAAACCTTGCTCAAATTTATTTGACAAACTGTTTGTTTTGTTGGCAAAAAGACAGGATTTTTTTTGGCTGAATCTGTGCTGGTTAAATGTCAACTCTGTTCTCTCTCACTCTCCGTCATCTCCTGATACAGGATGATACATGTTGTACGACAGACCAATTCACTCTTTAGTTCTTTCTGTTTGTCAGAAAACCGAATAACTATAGTGCTTTGATAACAGCTCATACATGCAACTCACATGACGAACTAAGCATAAATAGGACTTAATGACAACACCCAGCTTTGTATCACCGGTTTTATTGATTTTTTTAATGTTCACGCTTTGAGGCCACAGAGAGATAGCCTTGTAACATACATAACAGTATACTGGGATTGCCAAATTTAAATTTTCCAATTTTTAAAAAAAGAAAATAAGGTGCAAAAAATGCTGGCTACTTGGAGAAATGCCAAAACAGGCAGAAAAACATGTCTCACTCTTGCTGTAAAAGTCTAATTAGATTAGCGCGATCATGACAATGCTGCAGGTTTGATGTGGTTCTTTCATCGGTAATAAAGCATTTGCAACACCTTCAGACAGACATTCACATGCAAATTAGTTGTAGAGAGAAACACTTTTTTTTTTTTTTTTAATGTAAATGGGGAGCAGCTTTTCGACACCGAAATCCAACTCCACCAAATGAAAGATGCTGAATAAGGCATGGAGCCTGAATTAGAAACTGAGCAGAAGGAAGTAGAATGGAAAGTTAAAAAAAAAAAATCATGAATGAAATCAAAACGCAGTGAAACAGAGAGAAGGAGATGCATTTTAATACTACAAGTGCACACGCGCACACACACGCACACACACACACACACACACACACACACACACACACACACACACACACACACACACACACACACACACACACACACACACACACACACACACACACACAGACAGGCAGTTTATATACTGGAAATGTTGAAGTAGTCTCCATATGTCTCTCTGCCTGTGTGTTAGTGTGTGTGTGCATGTAGGCAAATATACCGGCTGTTTGGAGAGCAGTTGTAACAGCAGTTGTGATGCTCTGACACCGGAGATAAAACTCTTGTTTGAAATAATCTGCCAGCTGCTGCCACACACACACACACACACACACACACACACACACACACACACACACACACACACACACACACCACACACACACACACACACACACACACACACACACACACACTACACACACACATACACACACACACATACACATACGACTGCCTCTTACTGAGTGGATCATCAAAGAATCAAAGACAGTCAATGTTTGAATTAGTGCTATGTTCTTTATTCAGCCTGTGCCTCCTTTGTAGTGATCTGGATAATAGAGTATCTCAGAGTATACGGTGAGCGGCTGGGATGAGCTACAGTGTTGAAGTAAATCACTCTTGGGTTGCATCGCCTTTCTTTTTTGGGGGGCTTGTCCCGTTGTGGAGAAAAAAAAGCAGTGAGTAGAAGAGTGAGAGGGGAGAGAGCTGAAATGAAGATTAAAAAGCAAAAAGCAAAGAGATGGATTAAAGACATTTAGAGGAGGAGAAGGTAGAGGGAATTGGATTGAGGTGGGTATGAGGAGAAAGCTGCAGTAAGAAGGTGTGTGTGTGTGTGTGTGTGTGTGTGTGTGTGTGTGTGTGTGTGGTGGGTTGGGGTGTGTGTGGGGGGGCAGGGAGGGGCACAAGGTATCCTGTGTCATAATGTAGCAGAATGCTAATACACTGACATGAAAAGTACACAGAGCTGAGCTCCAGTACACACACACACACACACACACACACACAGGAGCACCTCACGGGAAGACAATAACTGAAGTGCAAGAACTTTGTGTATGTTTCTGATTCAATATGTTGTGTGTATTAATGTTTTTTCTTTGCCTTCCCAATCACACCGTCCTCCCTTTCTTTTGTTTTTCTTTCCCCACAACACACATTTCTTCCATTCTGCCTGTTCTCATCCCATCATTCTCTTAACACATTCATTCTCTCCGTACTGTTTCCTCCACCACCATCATCGTGTCATTTCTTAATCCCTACCACCAACAACCCCCCTTCCCCTCCCACATCCCCCTGCTTCCCGGGACACAGAGAAAGGTAACTGCTCTTTGTGCTGCGCTCAGATGTGATCTTGCTTCCCTCCATTGTTTTCAGATATCGTGTGTGCAATCACATCTGTCACTGCAGGCGTCAAATCAGTGGCTTTGCTTCGCCCAGAGTCACTGTTGCACTTTACAGGAGTGCAGCAGCAATCTACTGAAGGTCTAAATCAAAACTGGCCACAGGCTATTTCCTATTAAGAGTTGCATGCTGTTTTATAGCATTTTGATCCCCCAGAGAGGGCACAGAAGTCATAAAAGAACCATTTGTAGTGTGCGAAGCAAGGCCACTCGTGCTGCTTTGGAGACGCACTGCTCAAATGTCCCTGAATGAAGTGCAATGGACACCACACACACACACACACACACACACACACACACACACACACACACACACACACACACACACACACACACACACACACAGTCAAACATCGTCAAACATCCTTCCTGGCCACAGGCGGAGGGCATTATCGACCCAAAGTGTGTGAACGCACAATTAAGCGGAGGAGACAGGCTTGATAATGGACTCATAAACACAAAGAGCCTGCTGTAATAAATGCCAGCTGTGTTCGCCATATTTTTGTTTGTGTCTGTGGTTATTCTGGAGTGTGAGAAGTATGTGTGTGTGTGCATGTGTGCATGTGTGCATCTGGTGACACTGCCCCCCCCCCCCCCCCAAAAAAAAAACACCCTTCACTCTGTATTGTCTGATTATTCAGTCATTTCTGTCCTGGCTGGAAACGCATCTTCCTACCTTTTGTTCTACAGCTTGTCTCACCTGTTAATGAGGAACAAATGCGTTCATCTAGTCTCTCTGTGTGTGTGTGTGTGTGTGTGTGTGTGTGTGTGTGTGTGTGTGTGTGTGTGTGTGTGTGTGTGTGTGTGTGTGTGTGTGTGTGTCTCCCACATGCAGCTAGCTGTTTTCCATCTGCCACCCACACTCCTCATTTTTTTCTGCCATGTGGCGCCACTGTGAAGCTCTAGGCATGTAATTTCCTTGGGCACTGCGATACACATCTGCCTCCGTGCTTGCATATGATTGTGTGTCTTATCAGTAAGTGTGTAATTGTAGCCAAAATAGGCAACCATCACTTTCAGTTCATAAATGACAGACTTGTTGTTTATGGCTCAGCGACACATCTCAAATGTTAAAGGGGCTTTAAGTAACATGGTAAACCCTGATTGGTGAATAATGTATTGCAACACCTGCAAAGCTTAAGGGCAGCTGCTATTTAATGAAGTCATTACTTCACAATAAATGAGTGAGATAATTAAAGCACAGCTCTAACAAGAAACATCCAGACATGAGGTAAATATATCATGATGCAAAATAGGGTAATAATGATTCTGTTGTCATTTGTGGTTTTTTATTTCTTGGAACTTTTTCTGGCTGCACTTTTTCTCCACTGCTGAACAGATGTCATTGGAAACAGGTGCAAGGAGAGGATTGGAAAGTTTGTTTGTGTTCAGAAAGGAAGACAAGTCCAAGGACAAACTATTTTTGATGTTTGCAATGAGTCACACCCGAATAGCACATATACAGAATATAGAGAAAAGATGTAAAACCCACACCAGTCGAGCAACCCTCAGAGGAATATGAAAAAAATGGGTGAAGGAATTGCAATTGGAAAGTAATCAAGATATTTCCAGAAACTATAGATAAAGACAAAATGTATCCCAACAAGCTCAAGAAAAACTGCCGCAGGGAAATATTAGACATAAATTGGCAATCATATCTGCATATTGTCTCGAAGCTAAGTGTCTGTTGGGAGATTCCTGAAGCCCTTAAAGAAGTGTTTGATCACCAATATCTAACAATGTTCAAAAGTGGCTCTCCAAGGAAAAATACCAGGACGCTTTGAGATGAAAACTATAATTTATTTGCTGAAAATCCAGCTTGCAGGGGCTATTCAGTGCATTAAACTTAAGTGGATAAAATCCTGCTCTCCCACTTACAATATATGGAAATGAAATGTATTATGAAATGGAACAAAAATTATTACGGCAAAAATTTAATTTACAAAAAGATGGTATAATCTCGTGATATAATTCAAGGATTCTTCATGTTATTAACTCAATGATATGCAATTATTCTCTCATATCCCTTTTCACACATTCAAACACACTTACACCAAGATACAAGCTGAAGTTCTATAATTCCTTTCTCATGGGGGAAACAATGAGCCTCTGTTTTCTTGAGTTTCCTTCTTTTTCTCTCTGCTATATTATCTTTTGCCTCCACCAGTTAAATGTTTGGTGTGTAGAATTTATGAAAAATAATATCATATTTATAACTATGTTTTGATTCATTTAGAATCATCTAAAACTAAGAATTGTGACTTAGTTAGCTTAGAATGAGCCCTTCATCACCATCTCTACATTGGGGGCGGGTATTACAGTAGCCCAGGCAGGACAAACCAAACACTGGTTTCATGGTCAGCATAGATTCTCCCACACTTGGAGGCATCCTTATCACTCGATGCCACCAAATCCTGTGCACTACTCCTTTAATTGAAAAGTTTATCTTCCTTGTATAATCATAAACATTGGAGGGCAGCTGAGAAATTGAAAGAAACCCAAATTATTCACTGAAATTGAAACCAAAATAAGTTTACAGGCTGGAAACACAGTGTCTCCTGTATAATAGGACAACAGAGATTTTTACTTACCGCCCCTTTAACGTAGAAAAGTGTTTGGTTCACCTGCTGTGAATGCGCTGAGATAAACATTGAGTTTGTGTATTATCTGCATGGGAAATTCATGCGATGACTCCTGCGTCTTCTGTCTGCGCTCCAGGGATTTTGCCTATGTGGCCAGAGACAAAAACACGCGGGTGCTGAAGTGCCACGTGTTCCGATGTGATACCCCCGCTGCAGCCATCGCCACAAGTCTACACGAAATCTGCTCCAAGGTGGGTGTCATTACCATCGCCGTCTCCACATGAATGAGCTCATCTGCTGCTCTGAAACAAGTTATCAGGCTTTAATCAGTGCCACGACTGCAGAGAGAAAAGAAATCTATTTATGCTGATGTGGTCATCCACAGCTTCTCTTTAATGCTGTAACTTAGATGATACTTTTACCTGCATATTTTTGAAAGCGAATGGCCGTGGCTGCAAACACAATCTCTGTTATCTTTGAGTCGGGAAGTAAAAGCTGAGAGGGGAGATACAGGGGAGTTTTAAAAGCCTTTACAGTCAGGAGATTCAGGTTACAGAGCATATGCAGTGTTTCTTGAAAATAGTTTTCTGTGTGTGTGTGTGTGTGTGTGTGTGTGTGTGTGTGTGTGTGTGTGTGTGTGTGTATATATATATATATATATATATATGGATGTGTGTTAATGCTCAGTGAATCATGGTTTCTTAAAGGTGCAAAAGATGCATCGTTTGATTCACACCCTCTCTCTCTCTCTCTCTCTCTCTCCCAAAGATATTGCACTATGCATATAAATCTTTCAAAATCTCTTAATGTGCATATAATTTTAATAGATATAAAAATAGATAGAGCTATGATTCATGTATGATCACACATTTTTTGCTCCATATAAGTGGATGCTGATTCTTTATCCAAAATAAATGTCCAGAGCGGCCGCCTCAACCAGCAGGATGAGAGTGAAAGGGAAAATAGTCCCTAATGAATGCTCTTTTTACCCTGTTTGAGTAATGTTTGATGAACAATACAGCACCCAGCTGTTATAGGAAAATAATGAGCCTTTTTCTTGAAAATATATATATATATTTTTTTACATTAGTGACCTGTTTTTAAAGAAACCTGTCCTTTGTAAGATATAATGGACAGAAATGGAGAGTTGGACTGAATGCCGGACTGTTATTGATGATAACACCTGATCTTATTAAAAGCCTTTCTGATGACTTCCTGTCAGGCCTATTCTGATTTCTGTAGTTAGTCTGGAATATTAATGCTGTCTGTAATACAATGAAGGCCAGTAAAAGATGTTCTATTGAATTAGATTTAGGCTATTTATTGATTTTGACCACTTTATTGGATTATTGTTGTAAATTTTAGTCCTGTATATATGTATTTTTCTTTGTTTTCCCATGTGAAGCACTTTGAGTTGCATGTTTGTACTATATTTACAAGCCTAAGTTTTGACATAAAATAGATGGCATAAAAACCACACAACACAAAACTTTTGAATGCATCCACATGGAAAAGTATGGAAACATGCAGTGCCCTCGGAGAACCTGGATGGTTGAGTCAAAACGGTCAAAATATTGAGTCTGGGACGCTGGACACTTTTTACCCTTAGCAGTCGCCATCATGGCTTCATAGTGGACAATAGCTTACTTTCAAACTGCTGGAAATAGTGGCTGAGGAAGCTGCAGCAGTTGCAGAATGCCATTTTATACCAATCAGTATATTTATTGTGTAAATGAAACAGAACACATGGAACAATTTATTTTTAGGTAAAATAACCAACCGCAGCCGGCAGATATGTTTACAGGTGATGCATTCATATCGTATAGTTATTTCCTGTAAGTACAGAACAACAGTGTAAGATTCAAGACTACCCTGTCAAAATGCACAACTTAAGTGTACCACCTGTAAGTGTACTAAATTTAAGTGCACTAACAGAAGTACACGACTGAGACACAGCCACACACTTCTGTATACAGAGAGAAACCGGTGTGTCCTCAGACCAGCAGTGCCCTTGCAAAGGATGACTCTACCTGGAACTACAGATATTCTCCCTTAGAGGCATCTCGACCCATTTAGAGAGAAAAGAGGTTTTTTTTTTTTTTATTTCTCCTTTAATTTCTTCTTATCTCTAACCCCAAACTGAAGGGAGAGTGTGTATCAGTGGATCTGTATGTGTGCGCGACCATGGCTCTTCACACCTTCACACTGCCTATTTTAAACGCAGTGGTAGTTTTCTCTTTACTGCAGGGGAGAAACTTGGTGACCTGAGTCTTGCAGCTGCGCAGCGTGCTGATTGGGCCTCCTCGGACTGTGTGTGAGGGAGTGTGTGAGTGTGTGCGTCTTCTTGCATGTTCCCCTGTGAGCAGAGTTGCAGACTCACCATAGACTTTGATTAATGACACCTACAATTAATCAAATATCTGTAGCAGGAAGAGGGTGCAGTGGCTCAGTGCAGGGGCCATGCAGAATATTCAACACTGTTTAAAGTGTGCGTGTTGCAGAAGAGCAGGAGGAAAGAAAATCGAGAGAAAAGAAAGAAAATCGGACACTGGGATATAAATATAGCATTTGGAGGAGAAGGATTTAAAGGACAAAATGTTTGAAAATGTTCAATATTTTTCTTACCGTCAACAAATTGCATGAAATGGCCAAAACCAACAACTGACTGATTCTACAACAAGTATTACCTGATGAAGATTATTCCACCGTACCACAGACCTCCATTGTTGTCCAAAAACGATTAAATACAGATCAATGTGCCACACCAATATAATCTGGTGATGTTCTTTTATTACAGTGAACATGAACACTGTAGTCTATTTGGAATCGATCCTATATACGCTCTCCTGCTGCCGTAAATATTCAGTGTAGTGCACCAAATCTGTGGCTGAAAATAGTCCTTCACAAATCCATTATTATTTACCCCTGTTGGAGAAGCATTTGCTAAAAACGACATCACTCAGCTATTTTGGGAAATGACTTAGCCTTTTGAAGAAACACTATTACATATTTTGACTCGATTTTTATGATTTAGGTCTTCAGTAGAAACAAAGTTCCTTCAGTATTTACAAATGGACGAACATTGTTCTTTTTCACCGGTATTTGTTGACAATAGCAAAAATATAGCGAATAGCAAGCTTCATCCTTAAAAAAAAATTTCATCATTTGTGTGCTTTAACTGTTTATTCGTCAGATAATTTAATCTTATTTGAACTCTGTTGTGCCTGTTTGTAACCAAACCGTTCCTTCTCTTGTTCATATTCTGATCGCTTTCCTCTTTTAATTTTCTTCTTCACCTGTTGTCTTCTCTTTCTTCCCCCCTTCTTCTTCTGATCATTTTGGTTTTCACACCTCGAGTTCTTCCACCTCTCTCTCTATTTCTTTTCTTTCTCCTTCTTTAGATAATGGCTGAAAGGAAAAGTGCCAAGGCTGCAGCTGGCAGCTCCTCCCAGAACGGCTCTGATGTACCGCTACAAGGTACACACACACACACACACACACACACACACACACACACACACACACACACACACACACACACACACACACACACACACACACACAGTCGGGTTTCCATCACTTTAGAGGACATTACAATGACATTCACTTCCTGGAGACTTACAATAACCCTAACCATAAAATTTGTTTGCTACTACTAACTGTTATATATTAACTGTAACTTAAGATGTAATGATTTACACTATAGGGACTTGTTTATTGTCCCTAAAAGGGAGGCTGGTCTCCACATTGTGACTGTGTAAACAGATTTATATCTCCACAACATAAGTAATACAAGGACACACACACACATATATTAAACGTATTTCTTTGAGTCTTGGTCCTTTGTAGTTCCCTCGTGAAAGAATTGGATTTGTCAGCCGTGTGCTATCTTCCCTGTTGTGGTTCCTTGCCTCCGATTACAGTAGTCTTCCACATCTACAACCAAGTATATGCCTTTTTAAAAGATGATTTTGTTGCCTCAGGAGCAACCATGAACATTTGTTAATAGAAAAGATAGCAGTGTTTGGTTCAATTACATACATATAATGCTGACTCCAGAACAACTCCTTGCTCAACAATCACACAGCCTTATCCTCCCAGCGCTAATTCTATTCACTGTTTTCTATTTTGCTAATTCCCACTTCTTGTTCCTCTCAGTCCCAAGTAATTACAGTAGGAAAGAGAAAAAGCACCAGCACAATTCATCCGCGGCTATGACTTCAGCTGGCGTGCGTATCTGCTGAGCGTAGGGGAAAGGAGCTCCGGCACCAGAATATAAAACAACTATATCGGCTCTTCACTTACAGAGGCAGTCAACCTCATTAAAACCCAATTAGTGTTTCTTTGAGGTAAGGCCTGGTGCCCCACATCCCCCATCCCAACCCCAGGATTAAAGAATTTATTGGTTAAAGATCTCATATCTTTCATAGATGCAACTTGCTTGAAGTTTTCATTCAAAAAGCATTTGGTGTCCAGTGAGAGGTGTTGCCCTTGCAGTGGATAGACCAGTCCACCGGAGCTGGTTTTGCAGTGAATGGAAAACAGTTATTGCTTTCTATTATTCTATTATTATCTATTGCTTCCTGTATGCTGTTGTAGCGAAAAAAAATTCCCCTCGGGGATTAATAAAGTAACTACCTAACCTAACCTAACCTATTGTGCTTGCCTGAAGTAGATCTCTTAAGGGGGGCTGGTAGTGCACAATCTCGTGTTGGGACACAATTGAGGAGATTAGCACCAAATGTTTTGGGATGAGTGCCAACATCATGATAACAGCCCTGCTGTCCTCATTGGATCCTGAGTGTCTGAGATTTACTTTAATATGGAATTGATGTTTTAAAAACTTTCCACAACTCGTTGTTCATGTAACTACAGTTTGTAGAGCTTTAGCGCTAGACACTAAAATGATGAGATATTTTGGGGAAGAGTAAACTGCTGAGTTGAGTCCAGGCAAAATCCATTATCCCAACCTTTCCATACTTCATACTCACGTAAACCTGAGTACTCTGGTTTTTGAGTAACCAGGTTACAGCAATTTCTGATTTCTGTTGTAACCACGTTACTAAAGTTCATGAAATCATTGTGGGGGGGAAGTTGCAGGTGTCCTACCTCTGACCGGGGTCAAAATCCACATCAGAGAGGCATCAAAACATTCCTCGTTCTTATGTTACACTTTAAAGCCTCTGTGTGTAGAAATGTAATATAATACACATTTTTTCAAATTACTCTATGACAAACATTCAATCAAATAATACAGTATATGTTTACTAATTTCCTGTTGCAGTTGGCTCTCATTTATGATATCCTTGCTAACAAGTAATAGAGCATGCTTTTCCTGTTTTTCCTCAAACGCCCCCCCCACACATGATATATCCCAAATGATAGAGGTTTTTCTCCCTTAAAGAGGAGGGTTTTTTTTTCCCCCCCCCTAGCTTATGTGGGAATTGTTAAATTGTTGGGTTTCTCTGTATAATGCTGTAAAGTTCTGCTGTAAGGACTTTAATGTGTTAAGTGCCATGAAATAACCTGTGTTGTGATTGAATTGATAGGCAGTATCAAATCACCATTTCCCAGCATGCTTTCTTCCCAGCATGGTCTAACATTTCAGAATAAAGGAACCAAGTGATATAGGTCGAAATTAGCCCAGCTGTTCCAGACTGTTGCTCACAGCATCAGTTTTCTTTGCTGTGATTATAGTCTGGAAACCGTGCTCACATCAAGGTTTACTTTTACGGGTGGGCCAATCAGTTACCAGTGGGGGTGGCTCATTGCTATGATGTTGAAGTCAAGCATTTTTTTTTTCTCAATGTAGTTGCAGTGAAGGTAGAGTTTCAGCACATATGGAGGTCATTTCCAATTGGCTGAAGGCTGCTCCAATAGTTTCAGAATTAAACCCAATGTCTACACTCAGTAAGATGCAGCGACTGGAAACAATTTCATATGTAGAGTGCCAGGCCATAAACCATAAACCAAGATGGGAAGATGGTGTAAATACCAATCACAATCAGTAATGTTTGTCTGTGATATAATATGAAAGAAAAATTAGCAAACTGAAATGGTCTGTGACAAAAAGCCTACTTAAAAGTCTTATATTAGTAGCTTCTTCTTTTAACATTGTGTTAATTTTTCCTTATTCTATCTTGTAGCACATTGAAAGATTGACAATCCCAACCAACATCTAACAACAGTCAACTACTTTTGGTATTGACTATCAGAAATCATCCCAAGCTTGTAGATCTAATTGTGTGATGTGTGTTAAAAGTCAGGTCCTGAGGGTAGAAGATGATAACATCTGCATTGACTGAGATGCAGGTGATACAACATGTTAGATCACCCTCATTCATTGTGTGCGGCAGTCTTTTCTGCCTACCAGCCATCTTATAAAGAGGCACAGCTGGGTTTTCATACAGAACCATCCACCATCCCTCTGAAATCCTGCATGCTTCTGTGGGTTGTTTCATGCCCGAATCATGTCAACAGCACCCTAAAATATTAAAATATTCATCAGGGTTTGTTTATTTCTGTACTTTAAGCCAATTATCCTGTGTGGACTTCTGTTTTGAAACGTTGCGTTAGATGTTGTCGTGTGATAAAAATTTCCCTCAGGCGATATGTGTGCGAGTATGTGCGTAGTATAATGTTTGTTTGCCTGTTTTCTCTCTGCAGAGTTTCCCATGCCAAAGACTGAGTTGGTGCAGAAGTTTCATGTGCTGTATCTGGGTATGACTTCTGTGTCTCGACCTATAGGTAAAACTGAGCCCATGCACACACCATGAGACATTCTGCATTATGGGGTGAATTCCTCCATGTACTGTATCCCTGTTCACACTCACCTGTGTTTTGACCCCAGGTATGGACATCATAAATGGGGCCATAGAAAACCTTCTGTCCACCACAGGCAAAGAAGACTGGATTCCCGTCATACTGAGTATTGCTGACACTACTGTGGCTGTCATCAAAGAAAAGGCAAGGGGATTTTTGTTGCTATCCTGAGGACTAACAAATAAATAAAAGATGTGAATTTGCTTATCAATTAGGGAGGACGGTCTAATAAAGTTCAGATTTTCTTTGATGGCTGTACAGGAGGAGGAAGAGGAGGCACTGGTGGAGTGCCGTGTCCGTTTCTTGTCCTTCATGGGCGTGGGACGGGATGTGCATTCATTTGCCTTCATTATGGACACTGGGAGCCAGCATTTCCAGTGTCACGTGTTCTGGTGTGACCCCAATGCAGGCAGCGTGTCTGAGGCTGTGCAGGCTGCTTGTGTGGTAAGCTCGGGAAACTAAAGTATGAAAGTAAAACATTGTGGTTTTGTTAAATTCTGACTGACCTGAAGTAACTGGCTGCAGCGAGGTTCATGCTTTTTTTGGGGGGCATTTTTGTCTTTTTTGTCTTTACTGATTGGAACAGTGTAGAGGTAGACAGAAAACAAGAGAAGAGAGAGGGACATGGCATGCAACATGTCATCAGCTGGATTCTAACCGTGGCCCTTGACCCCGGTTACATAACTGTATCCTCTTCTCCCTCAGCTCCGGTACCAGAAGTGTCTGGTAGCACGGCCGCCCTCCCAGCGCGCTGGCTCCTCCTCCTCGCCTTCTGCGGACTCAGTGAGCCGGCGGGTGACCACCAGCGTGAAACGTGGTGTCCAGTCTCTCATAGACACTCTGAAACCCAAGAAACAGCCGTCAGAACTCCCCCAGCAATGACCGTCACCACTGACCACTGCACACCCCCTCCAGCCTGGAAGCCACTCACACTGTCACCACGACAACACCTAATCAGAACCAGCCATGGTAACCAATGATGTACATACAGTATAACAAACATCACTGCAGATAAAGGAAAAAAGAGTGATCCTTAAATATGCCTGAAGATTCAAGAAAAAAAAAAAAGAAAGAAAACTCACCTGTTTTGTTTGAAGGGGTGGAAAAGCTGCTGTCACTGGTTGAACTTTGACCTTTGAACTCTGCTTTGTCCAAGTGGAACACACCTCCTATATGTGGATTTCTGAGGTAAATGGATTACTCAATCAAGCACTCTACAGAGAGGATTACCGAGAGGAAAAATAGAAATATAAAATTTCTATTCACAGAGTGGTTAAGGAGCCACTCATGGGTTTACTCGTTTTTCTTTCCGTCTCTGTTCCCTTCTGAACTCCTGGACTAGATGAGCTACAGTAGCCTTCCGGGATAGAAAAGGTGTCGCTCTGCTGTCATGGGAATTTGACAGGTGAATGAAGAGAAGCAACCAAGACCAGACCAGACGAAGAAGACCTGGCAGCTGCATGCAGCTGCCCACCAAATGGCATAAACATATTTTAGTCCCTTCAATGTGTGACAGACTTAGAAAAAGACAAAAACTTAACATCTCCTCAAAATGATGGATGAAGTGATTGTAATAATGAAGTGTATGTAAATGATTGTATGTAGGAAGAGAGAATTTAAGGGCAAAAAACGTGTAAGTATGAGGGAGAGGTGAGATGTTGGTGACAGAAAATGGGACAGAAGAGGGGTTTGATTTTGCATGTTTTCTTGATGGGGTACGTTTTATGTTGATTGATGAGTTAAGGGTCTCGATAAAAAGACTGGTGAAGACACAAAAAATAGATGCACAAGTCATCTCCACTTGACCATGGCTGGATTTACACTGGCACAAAAATAAATCTGGCCAATCCCCAACCCATACCTAAATACAAAGTACAATGAAGGATTGTAATTCAGTGATTTTTACTTTCCCTTCTTTAATAGATCAGTGAGAAAAAGTTAACACTTTTTAATGTATTTTTAAGCTTTAAATGTGTTCAGATTCAAATTTGTTTTGCAGAATATTGTAAAAAAAAAAAAAACCTTGACTTTAAAAGCTCAAGAATGTTGAATTGCTTTGGTTCAAACTTTACAAATTCCTCAGGAATCTGCAGATGCCCAAGATTTATGTAGGAACAAGAAATTCCAAATTCCGACTTTGACTTTGGCAGATGTGAAGCACTTGTGGCTATTTGAACAGCAGTAAACAATAAGTGTTCGCTGCACTTAGACTAGCTCAAATCTGTGCCATTCACTAAGGATTAACTACGTTTTCTCTTCCTCAGTAAATCCAGCCAGTTTACTCCTACTCACTGACTAAATAAACACACAAATACGCACTTCTAGCAGTAAAAAAAAAAAAAAAAAAAAAAAAAAAAGGCTGCTGTCACTGCTGTCAGAACTTTTTACAATGCTCCTGTTGCTCGGGGCCACCACCTGCACTCAACATGAACTCTGTGAATGCAGTCTAATCTAAATGGAAAAAAAACCTACACAAAACAAACAAGAGAGACGCTCTAAATCATTTCATTTCTATTCTACACCCATCTCTACACCGTGTAAATGTAATCTGTTGTGACAATAAATGCATTACCAAAAGGAAAAAAAGGAGCAGCCTTTTCAATGTCCTTTCAATTTTCAGGTCAGTGAAACCCCATGTAACAGTTATTCATTGTGTAGTGACATTGAAATGACATTGGCCCGGCCCCATAAATATATACAGTTTGATTAGAGTCTTACTGTGGCAAGGTTGTTCTTTATGGCACACAACGACACTATAATAATGACCTCGTAGTATAACAGGTAATAATGGCTCTAGAAGCACTAAAATTCACATGCTCTGTGTAATCTGGCAGTTCAATAACACTGTATACAGTTTCATGTTAGATTTAGATTCTGATGACTTTATTTTAGGAGCATTTGACATGCACATTTGCACTTCCTTAATAGTTAGTGAGATTTGTCTATGCCATCTTCGGAGTGACCACCACTGGAACAGGAGGGGGAAGGATTTTGAGCAGTTGTCTTCCAATTGCTGTAGCTGAAGGTGGGCCTGAATCCTGTTCGCCTGTGCTGGTGTGGGACGAAGTCGGGGAAGTGAACGGTAGGCAGTACTAGCACCACGGGCTTCAGCACCTCCTGTTGAGGTCGACGTAAACGGACAACTGGGACCACGGGGGTGGGAGGAGGAGCGGCAAGATGCAGGGCTGTGGTGAGGGAAGTAGTGGTGTCGAACATGGGGGTGTTGCTTTTAGGGGGTTTGTTAATTCCTGGTTTGGAGGATGAGTTGGCGTTTTCTTGTTTGGAGTTAGAGAAGGAGCTCGACACAGTGCTCCTTAGGGGTTGCTGAACTTTGGGTTTTCCTGAAGTGCAAAAGCACAATGAGAGAAGAGGAAGAGAACCAGATTTTGTAACTAAAGTAGAGAAAGCATTGTAAAAAGGGGATGAGGGACAATATGACATTACATGTTGAAGTATTTATCTTCAAACTAAACTTGAGTCCTTATTGTTCCTTATTGTCTGGTAAAATATCTAGTTACAGTCAGCAGCCAGTTAACTTAACCTAGTACAAAGACTGAACAGTAGAAGACAGCTAGCCTTGCTCGTCAAAGGTGAACAAAAGTCCCTTTCTGTATGTATTTAACAAACATATTCACTTTAGAGGTGCTTATGGCCGTGTTATATATTATAGTTGTTGGGACCCTTACAGAAAACCACATGAAAATCACATGCAAAAACATTTGTAAACACATCTATGTTTCCCGTGGGAAACGTGGTTTTGGAACATTTTCATGGTGTAATGTGTGAAGCCCATGTAGATTCCCATCTGAAAACTTTTCCACATATTTTCCTCAAGATGTCATATGTTGCACCATGTGATATACATGTATCATACATGTGGTCCAGGTGGAAAACATGGGACACTCATGTGTTTTTCTGTGAAGGGAGGCAGGCAAGCTGTGTCCTCGGTTCTACTTGTCATGCTCAGTTACTGTAGCTTTCATTAGCTTGGTTTTTAATAGACACATAGGAGAGTGGTATCAATCTTCGCTGTAAGAAAGCAAATAAGTGTATTTGCCAAAAATTGCCAAAGTTCTCCTTTAGTCAGCTGTATGTACCTTTAATTACATACAACTGACTTCAGAGACTGAAGTAATCGTACCCACCTTGTGATGACGGCCATGTGTTTGGAAATCCCTGATGTCCACAGAAAGCAGTGGCACTGTTACTGGTCTTGATCTGGTAGTTTTTGGACTGAACACCGACAGACAGGTTGGGCTGAGAGGAGCGACCATGGGCTGCTTTTTTCATCCTATTGGTGTGTCCGTTGGGCCCCTTTTTGTTGAGGTGGTTGGAGCTGATCCGGTCCAGTATTCCTTTGGCATTTGCCCTGGCAATGACTTTCTGTGGTTCCTCTTTGACCACTCTCTCAGGCTGTTGAGAAGTGACAAAGCAGTTACTTTAATTTTCTGAGAGATGACCAAATAATTGACCTACAAGGTACCAGATAACCTTAATAACTGTCATGACCACCTAAAATCCTGAGTCTTATTTAAGCAATATTACCCATTATTAGTATAGGGAGGAAGAGGAGAGGAGAGGTTTTCAAAGTCCTTTTATTTCACTATTGCAGGGAAGCAGAAATCACTCTTCAAGTAAAAACAAACAAACAAAATAACTAAAATAACGCATCAAAAAACAAATGAACAATCAATCACAATGATCAATATGTTCAGAAAGTCACCACCAGGTCTCCACCAACACCCACTGAGCACAAAATGTCCCCAATAGTCCACCTGTCCCTGAAGGCCTGTATGTTGTCCACCGTCTGATAGTAGGCGTGCTCCACCCTGAGTCGGGCCTTCAACAGTCCCTCCAGAACATTCACTGGATCCTCACTACCGGGACCCCGAGTCCGATTCCTGCGTGTCAGCCAGATAGCCAGCTTGGCAGAACCGGATAAAAGGTTCACCAGTATGTGGACAGCCTTCTTTTTTGTGCAATACTTTGGACCAAACATGAACAAAGTGAAAGAAAAGTTATCTCCACACCTCTGAAACCACCTTTTTAAAAAGTTCAAAGAGTGCTGAGAGCCGAGGACACTGAACAAATAAGTGTTCCAGGGTCTCAGTCTGACAGCAGAAACAACACTCCTCCCCCAGGTATGCTCTGTATCTGTTTGTAGCTATTGCCCCATGCACAACCCTCCGCTGGAGGTCTGCTGTCCGCTTTTCAACGGACAGTTGGTACAGGCACCTCCAGCTGCCCTTCGGGGAAACATCTGGGCCAAAGAACTCTGTCCACCTCGACTCCTTCAACCCCGCCAAAGAGCGCAAGTTCAGAACTTTAATGTAGATTTCATACATTACAAGAACTGCAGACAGAAGAAGAGAGAGGAGGACCAGTCAAGGAAAGAATGGAAAGATAATACTCCACTTCACGATGATAATGGTTGTAAAATGTCAAAGGTGAGGAAAATGAGGGACTGAGAATGAAAGAAGAGGAAATAATTAAGAGGGCGAAAAACTGGGAGGAGGAAAGGACGGAAAGATCAACTCAGGTCAGCTGATGGTTAACAACATATCAAGGGTCGTGTTCTGCAGGGGTCTGAAAGTTTTACTGTCCCCCTTTCAGACCCCTGTCTCCGACACAGACAAGCCAGCAAATGGCCCTAACATCTGTATTCCTACTTTCAGAAAGCCACCATGTCTTTGCTGCTGGCTGCAGGGTCACCTGCTGTCTCAGCAGCTAACTGCTATCCTCAATGACTGAATTATTCACAAGCAGAGTGTACACTATGGGGACAGGCAGCCTGTGTGAGTTTTGTGTGTATTTTGATGCAAATGCATAGAAGTGTTTATCTGTAAATCTGTGTAAACAGGTACGTTTGCATATATGAAGTGTGAAAGTGCATATGTGTGCACTTCGCACACGTGTGTAACTGTGTGTGTTATACACACTGAAGGTAAGGTAAATATGTTTTAGAAGCATCTCTGTGATGCAGTCTTTGGTGGACGCCCTGAACTTCATTGATGCTAACTCATACAGACAGGGGGCGCTGAATTATTCAACAGACACTCTCCCTTGCCTCCCTTTCTTCCCCCTCACCCCTGTAAATCTCACTTCCCCTCCATCTCCACGAACCAACTATGCCATACTCTGTAAATCTCTCATTTCCGTCCACACTCTGCCAAACTTAGCTGCCGCAGCATTTCCTGGAGCTGAACCCTTTCTGTTTCAATATTTACATCCAAAATCATTACATCCAATGTGTCTTGGCAACGACTTCCAAATTTATAAAACTCACCCTAAACCAAAAAGAAAACAAAGCCAAAATGAAAAGTGTAGGTCTCTGAATTTCCTATTAATGTTATACAAATTCCTTCTTAAGTAGGAGGGGTCACTGTGCTCTGCTTCTTCAGGCAATTAGGCCACAAACACATCACTTGAATGTCTTTATTGTCCCCAGCTGTTCCTGTATGGAGGGCTCATAAAGAACATTACTATGACAGACGATATAAGCCAGACAGCATTCAAATACTTATATAATTGCTATTTTTATGGCGCTTTTCAGAGTGCCACAATAACTTTTGATTAGCTGAGTTTATTGGCGGTAAGATGAAAAAAATCCTGTTTGAGGCACCATCACAGCAGTTTGATTATCTTTTCATTCCCATCTGCGGAGGAATAAAACATGATGGATGGCCAGAGAGAAACAGACGCTTCAGCGCGAGGGAGCTCCGTCACACCTCGTGGGGGTAAAGATGGCTTAATAATCCCATGCTGGCATCAAAAGCATAAGAGCAGATTTCATAATATTAGGGAGTATGCCATAAACGTGGCTACGCTGTGGATTATGAGGACATGGGGAAGACCACAGTCACAAAAACTTCATGAGACTCACTGCTGCACCTCGACCAACCCTGTAGATGGACTGTAACACACTGCACCTATTAGACCTGGAATCAGCTCCTGTAACAATCTACTATCTCTCTTAACAACCTGCTACAAACATTATACAGGCAGAGCAGGACAGCGGGACAGGCAAAGAGAGGAAGATGAAAGTAGATTGGAGAGTGGATGAGTTTGGCTGAAATAAAGGAGTGAGGGGGAGACTTTATTAAGCAATGAAAGCCTGTGACTAGAAAATACAATGGAGTCAGAGACAGAGAGTCTCCCAATCACCAGTGTTCATAAGAGCCAGAGAATTATCAGAAAGCTCCTCGAAGACACGGACATTGTTGAAATTGCCAGAATAAACTCAAATCCCTTCAAGGACACTTCAACTTCTTTCTTATTGTCAAGAGTAATTCACAAACATCTTTACCAACATATTCACACACAACAAAGTAAACTAGATCCAGTTTCTCGGTTTCCTCACTTGTTTTCTCCTTTTGGCTACAAAATCCAAGACCAACTCTTTATCTAACAGCATTCTCTGAAAGCCTGTCTCACTCCGTTTGTACACTGAACCTCATGTGGACTTAACCGTTTCTGTTTCTGAAGCTGTCCAAGACGATGCGCTCTATCTTCTGCTTTTTTCCCCATTTCAGCATTCATTCACGCTCCTTCTCCACCGACATTGTGGACCTCTCACTGTCACACTCCCTGTCTAGTTGCTGATTGGACAAGACACCTGAATCTGTGACCCAACATTCTCATTTTTCTAGTAGCCTGACCTCCTCACTTCTCTCCCTTGGTCTTTCTCGGCAGTTTGGCCAACTACCGGTCACAGGCTGCGATTTTCATTTTCACCTGATCTCGACTTCAATAGCGTGGTTCCCTCTGTACCTTCATCTTTCTGCCCAAGCAAAATAATAATTCAAAGGGTTCATGCTTCGGTTTCCCAGCGGTTGCTTGTTTTTGACAGATAGCAGGCAGTCCAGCCTGCCGCCATCATAATTCCCACACTTCACCAATTAAACTTACTTCACCCTGACTCGGTTGTGTCTGTTTGTATCCATAAGAGAGCCGAACCGTATGATAGTATTTCAGGACTCAGGGAGAGAAGAACGAGTGTTTCTGAGCAGACATAAATAATGGCTCATCCAGTGTTTCATTTCAGTGTATACGGTTTGTGTGTGCAAGAAACTATAGTCACATAAACTCACTGCACAGCACTTCGAAGACTGAACAATTTGTCAGGAAATCTTACAACAGTCAGCCATAAAACATCCGTCACACTGGAAAAGTCCACGGTCAGGTCCAGAGCTAATGATGGAACTTTTCTTTCACTTTAGACCGGATAGTTTGCTGTATTTTCTGAGGCAGCACCTAGAGGCCTGTAAGGAAAGTGCAGCTTTGTAAAATCTTATATTGGCTTCATCATTGAGCCCTGGGAGGTTGCTGCTGCCTGATGTGACATTTTATTTTAGATTTTTATATTATTATATTTACATTTTATATACATGTGCATGTGCACTTCAGCTGGCATCTTACATCAATCTTCATTTCTTGTGATCACAAATGTACTTAATAAAATATTAAAACTAACCACATCTACATGGTAGATCAGTTTAATGGTGCAATATATAATCATTTTTAAAAAAGACTACTGGGGGTGCAGATGTCATTTTTTGTTTGTAAATTCCTTAGCCACTGCTTGTTTTATGAGGTTTCTGCTTTAGTGATGCTTACCTCTCTGTTAAGAACAGCCAGAAAGCAGCCGTTACTGTGTTCTGAAGCCTCCAGTATGAAGAAGGGATCTGCGTCACCTGTGGCCTCTGCTTGTTCAGAGGCGCTGAAAGGGGAGGGGCTTGGCCTAGAGAAATCACACATTTCATACATACGCATGGGGGTACCTGCTAAAAATACAACTTCATACAGGAGTAATGATAACTGTGTATTATTGTTTAATACTTGGATTCCATAGTTAATTAATCAATTTGATCCAGATGTGTAGGTAAAGCCATTGTGATCCATACCAATAATACTACTTCTGTTCTATTTATGAAAGCCGGAGGCATTGCCAGCACACCAGGCCAGCTAGCTGCAGAGAGGAGTCAATCTTGATACATTCAAGTCAACAGGAATAGTAAACTTAAACAAGACTCAAGTTCTTAACCTCACAGCCACAAGGAAAAAAAAAAAAAATATTGAAAAAATAGGAAGGCAATATGTCTGGAAGCCGTTTGTTTTCTGGCTCCTACACAGCATTTAGAGGCATCAAATGGCACCTTTGATTATATTTTCACTGAATCTCCTTCAGTTCTTGCCTTGTGCTGATGCTTTGACAGAAGCCTCTCTAAAGGGAGGCAGACAAACACCTCAGAAAGCTGACTGACAGCAAGGCAAACAGACAAACATGAAAAGACATTGACTGAGATGGATACAGAAAGCACACTAGGGTACGGAGACTGACGCTGACCTGAAGATCCCTTGTTTTGGTTCCCCCTCCTGGTCTGAGCTGACTTCGGCTTGCTGCAGGGCTCTGCTCACCACGTCCACGTTCTCCTCTGGACATGACGAACAGGTGGAGTACACGACTGCCACAACTTTGGGGACTACACACAAAAAATCAAACACGCATCAACTTCAATTTTTTTTTTTTCATCTCTTTAAAAAACAATTACATTTGATTATCATACTGAGCCACACTCCTCATCAAGTGCTCCCTTTGAAGAAATGGGCTCTTGAATATTAATTTGCCATTCTTCTTTTTGCATGTACGTTGTACATTGCTCAATTTATTTAACTGCTGCTGGCTTGTAGATTTGTTAGGCTGTTGGCAGTTTGACTTTTTTCATTTAGCTTTGATTTTTTTCTAGCTCACTAATTATAGCCAGACAGAAACAATTAACACTGAGCTGATAACAAATAAAGCCTGCTTAGATGCAGCAAATCAGGTCTAAACAAAAGTGAAATATAACTGGTTGGGAAGAGAGACAAGAAAACAAAGGGACTGAGGCATGAGACCAAAAAGTTTGTCAGGTGTCCTGAGGTGGGTGTGTTGCTCCACAACAGACATTAAAAGCTGCATGTGTGTGTGTGTGTGTGTGTGTGTGTGTGTGTGTGTGTGTGTGTGTGTGTGTGTGTGTGTGTGTGTGTGTGTGTGTGTGTGTCTGCATGAGCATTAGTCTATGCACGTGGCTACATGGAGACTCTAAAATAAGACCATTGACTGAACCGAGCCATGGCACTCAATACACACCACCCATTAATTAGCAGTCCAAATAGAACGTATTTACACTGGCAAAAACTAGACGAGGGCTGATCGATGGCAATGTGATTAGAGAAGCTGGTTTACATTGCCCCCAACCAAGATACTCCACCTGTTTGATGAATGTAACCCTGACCAGACAGACAGGAGAGCACAGAACAGTACAAGACAGACTGAAGCTACTGAGTGTAGCTCATGGATATCGATTAAAACTAAATGGAATAACATTTAACTTATAGAATAGAACTGAGTAGAAGTGTAACATCTGCAAAAAATACAATATGATATGACTTAACAAAGCAGGTGCTTCTACCATGTTCAGTTTTCTACACAAAGCAGAATTACTAATTACTTGTTTAGAATATGCAAAAAAAAATGGTGCAGAAGACTGTGGCTGACCAGCACAGAGCAACATTAGCATTCCTAATTAAGACTCAGACGATCTCCAAGGAACCCAACAGACTTCAGGCTAGTGGCATATGAGATTAGATAATTAGGAAGTGTAGGCTTCATTGTGTCAGAGAGGTGAGAGAGGCTCCACGCTTGAGACTGAGTGGTGTATGTGGTGCACATGTGTGTGTGTGTGTGTGTGTGTGTGTGTGTGTGTGTGTGTGTGCGTGTGTGTGTGTGTGTGTGTGTGTGCGTGTGTGTGCGCGTGCGCGTGTGTGTGTGTGTGTGTACATGAGATCCGGTGGTTGTACACTCACACTTCAAGGCATGATCAATATCCTTCCTCTGCTGTGCTACCAAGGATTCCAGTTTGCTCTGCGCTATGGTGCCTTGGGAGAGGTCCTGCAGCAAGTCTGTGTCTGAGAAAACAAAGAAGGAGAGTAGAATATCAATTTTATGAATTGCCTTTTTTAATAGGGTGCATAAACAACTCGAATAAAAATTACATTCATATATGTCGATAGACGGGTTTGACTGGAAATGTAAATTGTTATACATAGCAATGCTCTCTATCATCTCTTGTAAATGCGTAAAAAAAAATATTTCGGTAACTAATCCTTCTTTGACAGATTTTTTTCAATGTGAAAATGTTCTCTTTTTACATTAAATGAGCAAAATGATGCTCATCAATACATTTTGCTGCATCTAAACCCCTTAATTACAACTTTGCTCTTAAATCTTAGTATTTTTTTTGCTTTAGACAAAAAATAACACTATTACTTGAAAGTATTAAAGTCATATTTTTCTGACAGCCTTTTAATGGATGCAGTAGTAAGAACTGTGCAGGGTAAAGAATATGTAAAATTAACATTTAAAGAATATGAGTTTGCATACTTAATTTCTTGCAGTATGTATGCACAGCATGCTGATTTTTCTACCCTAAGACACAGTATGTTTCTCTGCTCTGTTCCATTATGGACACATTCGGGTGTCGTGTAGACTAGGTTACAATGTGTATTTCTAAAATTCACAGTTTATGTGCACAGATCACTACCTCGATGTTCTTGCAGTATGAACTCGATCGGGTTGCTGACTGCAGACACAGAACATCTGGGGGTCAGCAGGATAACGCGCACCTTTTGAAGCCGCTGGTCATCACCATCCAAAGACTGGAAGACTTGCTTTATCAGCTTCACATCTAAGGAGCACACACACACAATGTGATGATAATGAGCTCAATCAGTGACCCACATTTTCCCTGTGTTTATATTCTATTCACAAAGTCCCACAATATATCTATTACCCTGCCTGAAGGCATGTTTTGCAATTATAAAAATGTCAGTTTTGTACTGTACCATAATTTTCCTCCAGACAAGCCGAGCTGTCAGTATAAAAATATTTACATAAAGCTCAGCAGACACTACCTGAATTAAAGCACACTGATTACATAAACTGTAAAAGTCTCTGGGAACAACTAACTTTTTTTTTTTTTTTTTCACCAAAACTCAATCAAACTAAATCATTGTTGTAGTTTGTCAGCCCCCAAAAACACCTGTCAACATTTGAATTAATAACCATTGTGACAAGACCAACATGCCACATTCAGTCAATATACTGTGCTCCCATCTCTCTCTGTTTATCTCCTCTTTTGTTTTGTAATTCAAACACACAAACAAATACTGGCAACGCTCTTATGGAAACATCCATTTTGTGCTTACTCTCACAGCCCATGGCGGAGACTGCGAGCTTTAGCTCCTCCCTCTGAGCGTCCGTGCGATCGCTGACACAAACGTAGACTGTGGGCCTGTTTGGGCCTTTGCCTTTATGTTTCTCCGCCATTAGGGAGGCAGTGTGGGAGACTGTGAGGCCGGAAAAGGAGCCCACCATAAGAACGTCTCCTTCATCTGGTAACAGGCAGCACACTGCATTTGGGCCCAGGCTGCAAGACTTATCCTACAGGCACAGTGAGTGAAAGCATTAGACTTCAACCTAAAACTTCAAGATCCAGATTTACAGCAACACTCTTAACAGACGAGACATAAACTAAGATAAGATGGACAAAGAAGGGTGGATGATAAAACAGGAGAGAGAAAGTGTGATGGAGGCACATAAACTGAAAGAAGGAGAGATGATTAATTAGCCACTGGTGTTGAATATGATGATTGAATTTGGCCGCAAAATCTGATTTAATAGTGTTGTGGTGCTGTGCGCTGCTTAAAGTTTGTGTGGCAGATTGACTTTTATGGAGGAGAAATTGAATCATTTAACTGTCCTCTGCTCCCAAACAGGATAATTCTGGATGGCTCAAAGTGACGTATGGTGATATAAGTGGAAGTGAGGTGAAATATTTGTATCTGGGCAAACTAATCTTAGTTGACATGAGGGATCTCAAGCTTATAATCAATTTGAGCAAGTCCATTACCGAAGTGTGAGCATGTATATCAAAGAAGATTGATGGGGCTGAACAGATTTCCACGGCAACATTAAAGTCTACAGAGAGGAGGCTACTCCTTGTTAGAAACCTCCTCTCTGTGGGCAGCTGTTGTACTGCTGTTGTACCTGGATGATGAGTTTGTGGTCACTAAGCAGCTTGGTGGAGTACAGCTCAGCTCTCAGCTGAGCAGGGAATACCAGTGTATCCCCACAGTGGGGATCCTGGCAGAAGGTCTGGCCCTCCAACTGCCCGATAGATTGCACCTGGGAGAAGCCTGCACTCTTCAGCACACTTTGAATCTCATCAAGACTGGAAGCAAAGGAGAGGAGGAGCAAGGAGAGTGAAGCCCAAGAGGAGGGATCAGGGAAGAAGGTAAGAGGTGGGAGAAAGAAGAAGTCTGTCATCATAGATAATAATAGTGTGTAGAATTGCTTAGCGGCCTTTAAAAAGACTTTAAAAGTAATATGTGCTGTAAAAGCCACACCATCAGTCCCAACAGGTGACCTTTACAGTCCCAGAGCTGGGCGAGGGGTGTCGCTGATTGAATCTGTCTACAGCAGCAGGATTTACACCTTACTGAATCAGCCTGTTGGGGCGCATGTAAGAAAACTCATTGGCAAGCGCACACACACACACACACACACACACACACACACATATACACACATTTGGTCATTTAATTGAATGTCAACTGGGCACCTGGCCCATAAAACATTGGGCAGCACCCAAGTTAAAGGCCTGAGTGTGAATGTGTGTGTGTGTGTGTGTGTGTGTGGATGCTTGCACACACACATCCTGTATATGCTTACAGTGCATTCCTGTGTTTATGTACAGGTGTATACGTACAGGTGAGTGTTATGTGCTTCTGAGTGTGTAAGTGTGCGCTCTCTGTATGCTCAGTTGACCTGCTTTTCTGTGCGTTGACCCATGTGTATATTGGAAGGTTGCTTGATCGCTCCTGCTTCTTCCTCACACTGTCCGGCAGGATGTATTCAATGGACGGGAGATCACGTTTGATCCTGCAGCGGGCCAAAGAGGCTGCCAGTTTGGTTTTGAACCTGTGTACAACACAAACAAAACAAACAAAACAAGATTTTTTTTTTTTTTTTACCTAGTCTCTCAAATTCCTGAATTTGTACTTCATTCAATCCACCCCCAGTTGAATGAGTGGAATTTTTTTTTATTTTTTTTTTTTTTTTTTTTTTTCATGCGCTCTGTTATTTCTCTTCCCCTACCTGAGGAGGTAGTTCTCCACATCTCTAACTTCCTGTATGATCTCCCCCCCCTGGAGTTCCCGTTGGAGGAACTTCCTGTCCTGGAAGTCACAGAGCATGACGGCAACAAGGCTCATCTGATCATCTGGCTGGAGAATGAGAGCAAAAGTTACAGTTAATTGGTGATTTCCATTTTAAAACGAGAACAAAAAAGCAGGAACAGAAATGGAAGCGACAAACTTCTCATTTTGATAACATGGCTGAGGAACGAGTATGTATTTTTTGAATGGTTACATCTAAAAAGTCAGCATTTGGTCCATATTTAGAATTTCCAACCAATGGTGAATTTGAGAAAGTATTTTAATTACCTCAGCGCAGGTATAATGCAGTGATGCTATTTATCTGTATTGATTTCGAGACTAAACTGTATCTACTACAAAAAGGTACACACACAGCTCAAGGATGTCCTGCCATGACCCAACTTCTGCCACTTAATTAAACCTAGGAAGAAGCCCTGGTTGTGCCTCTAGCTCTCCTCTACAATTATCTCTCTCCCTTCAACTCTCCAACTTCTCCCCCTCTCTCTCTCTCCCATATCTATGCCCCCACCTACACCATGCCCCCTCCCCCTCCTCCCACCTCTCTCTCTCGCTCTCTCTCTCTAACTCCACCTCCCTCTCCCATTACTTACTGCCAGATGGTGTTCCATGACAGCAACAGCTTGCCACATCCTTACTACTGGGTGTAATGGGCAGGGAAGCTAGAACCCTACATGGGTTTATACTGCAGCTAAGAAATTAGCCAGCACTCATTATTCAGTCCAGAGGCTTTCGGTTTAATTTTTGGAAAAGGTTGATTTCTGAGATGGGTTGTGGGACTCCACTTTTCCTCTCTCGTCTTCCCTCACTACCTAAAGCTCCACTTGCCCTTTACCAAGGTTAAACCGTTGGGTGTGGGAAAATTCCCAGTCACCGAGCTGCCTGGCAACTGTCCCAAGATGGGAAACAGGCCGAAAGTAAACATGCCAGCTCTGTTTAGCCAACTCTCATTCAAGGCACGTACATAAGAATTTGACTTTGGACTCACTTAATCTGCAATTTAATTTTAATGTTAGTGGTATTGTTAATGTTAATGCTGAACTCAGGACGAGCTTGGCCAATGGTTAAATTTAGCTGGGTATCGTGAAAAAAATCAGTTGAGTTTTATAGCTAAGGCAAATGCAACACATAGTATTGTCATTGTCAGAATAACGACTTAATTGTCAGTTAAGCAGACCAAACTCAGTATAAAATATTCTGGATGTAAGTTTTGACGTGATTAAAGTTTTATGTGGCTCATTTTACACAGGGAGTGGACCTATGCAATGTTAAATGTGGCTTTCTGCCTAATATGTTTGCCTCATCAGATTTTACATCATCATTCAGGCTACAATAATTCCTCCATTCACGGCATGCAGACTTCATTTTCTCCCTTTATTGTGATCGAATGTGCTTCAGGCTCCAAGTCTATCTATATCCTCATTTTTCATTCTACTTCTCTTTTTTTTTTTTCCTACCAATACCCTCATGTTCCCACTTTTTTTACGTCCGCCTATTCTCTCTCATTCACCTCTGTGTCCTCTCTCTGTCAAGGTTGAACTTTATAGATGCCAGCAGTGTAAAAGAAGGTGAGAGCCAGTTCTAAAAACAGTCTCACTGTGTCTGGGTTTTATTGTCTAGCTAGAGGGATGCAGAATAACGACCTGCCACCAACACATAGGGGGAGCCATTCATTTCACCCAGGACCATATTTCATGTGGCTACACTGCAGGCGTACATCTGTGTGTATGTGGGAATCGCACCGCGAACACACATCGGTGTGTATTGATGTGTGTCTCTGTGTGTTTAGGCTCTCGCTGAAGTAGACATCGGTCGTCTACGATCTGTACCCTCAATGACAGCTCTGTTTTCTGTTTACACATCCACCACCTCTTTACTCGTCTCCCGTAGCAGCTCGCCAGGCACACAGTGGATCTGTATTCTGTGCATGTTTTATCACCATCCAGAATGTTAGCGAAGCAGCTTAAGCAGCCTTCCTCTTTCCACAGCTTCTTTTATGTGGGGTGTTAAAAGTAGAGCAAAAGCACATGCGAATCTCCTCCAGAGGATACCTCCTCATTTAGGTAGCAGGGTGTTCTTCTGCTAACAGCGGCAGGTTCACGGTCATACTAGGAATCTTTTTCTTTTTCTTTTTTTTTTTTTACGACTACACAACATCATAACATGCGTTGGTTCTAAGACAGATGTAGGACAGGGAGCGCGGAGAATACACGCACACGCCACATACAAACACGCTGTCTCCGGGTTGTTACAGCATTTTTATTTCATCACTCATTAATAGGTTGTTTTGCTTGAGAGTAGCAATAAAGGAAAGGCACACAGCAGGATGTGTTCTGCTACATAGTATCTTTTTTTATACAATTTTTGTTACTCCAAAGGGGGTGATTGTCAATGATTAGGGTAGGAAATATAGACCAAAAAGGTGCTTTTTGAGTTGATGAAAGGAACATATGAGTGTAATAGGTACATCAACATAACTGTTACTGATCAGAAATCTAGAGAACAGAACAAAGAGCAGGTGGAGTACATGAACGGCAAGATGTGAATACAGGAGAGTGTTAAGGAAAACAGTAAGATAAATAAAACTATACATGGGGGAGGGGGGGGTAGCAAGGTAAACTCATAACATTTTAATCTAGCCTTTCTCAGAATTAAAAAGTCATATTGAAAGTAACATAATGTTGACATACACCAAGGGATTATAGCCTACATGTTCACTTCACCTAAACTACTGCTGTATTAAGAAATACTGCCCCTATACAACTCACTTACCATTGGCTGAGTGAGGTAAAAGCAGCTGTCAGTCATGATGTCCTCCAGCAGTTCTTGATCTGCACAGAAACAGAGTAAAACAAGGTTAAATAGCGGGATGGAAATGTAATAATGGGGGGAGGGGTGTTCAATTGCTAACTATGTGTGAATAATGATGATGCGTATTAGTGCATCTTTTATATCAGCGTCTAATTAACCATGTAAACCATTGAGATAGAGGCACAAGAAATTACTCCTATTTATTAATTGGTCCAATACATGCTACAAAGGACAAAACCATATCGGATGATGAAAACATGTTTAGCATAAGAGTGAAAAGAGATTAAGACAGAGAGGAAGAGAGGCTCCTAAAGGCAACCCCAAATGATGGTGATTTCATTTTAAAAGATAATTCAATTAGATGGGGGGTGGGGTGGAGGGGGAAGGGTAATTTCCCGTGATTAAATGCTTATTTGGTGCTTAATTAGGCCTAATTCGATTCTTCGTTTTGCCTCCTTTCTTTCATGTATTGTTTCTGTGGTGAATGGGTTTTTAAAATTGAAGCGCTAATGACATCAAGGATGGCTGAAGTGATAAACGGGATACATCTAAACATGATGAATGGAACCAAATGCAAGAGGCTTGCATGCTTTTTATACCATGGAATGTGTTAATGTGATTTATGTTGCCTTCTTTATTTTATTAATCACCTGTTACTTTAAAAATGATACTGTTGTGACTTGTGGGACTGACGTGACAGTCTTATTTTACACTTTTATATTATATACTGTAGATGCAGGCCTTATTCTTAAAACAAAATCTATCATCTGCAGAGTTTCTTGAGAGTATTCCTTTTTTTTTTTTTACCAGACTACAAAATTAAACTTTGCTTGAGCTCCTGTATCAGTTGAAGACTGAATGAAGAGACTTTGAATTGTTAAAAGGTGAGAGCTGCCTATCAGATATTTATGTATGTGTGGCTTGTAGCGTTTTTTTACTCAAATACCCTGGCTTCATATCATAAAAGCAGCAACTGGCTTGCGAACCAACAGGATACTTTCTCACGAAATATACATAAAAACTAACAGACTTTTGGCCTCTCCTATTCGATATGCAGAGACAGCAACACTATCCAGTCTATCATGTCAGGATCAAGGAACAGCTGCTTCCAAAGTTACTCTGCAGGTAGTGTATTTGCTCACTACACACTGTAAATGGAAATAGGATCATTTCTCTAATGTGGATGTGTGTCTAGCGAGATTGGAAAACTCCTCTTTTATGTTACTGCACAGGAGTAAGTAACAAGTGGAAATTAGATGTATGTTTCTGTATGTTTGAAACCACAGGTTTTGAAATTGATATGCAGTGTGTCTACCATATGTGGGGTTGCCCGTTTGGGTAATTCCTATTCTTAACAGGCTGCAAATAAGAAGTAAGCCCAGAGCCCATCCACCACAACACCATGGAAATCACAGATACTGCTGTTAACTTATCACATCACAAATCATGCCAAATGGTGCTCTGGGTCTCAGCCAAGGCGTACACTGGGCACCCCTGTAGTGTGTAAACACTACAGACAAACACACATATCTGCATGCAGGTACACACACACACACACACACACACACACACACACACACACACACACACACACACACACACACACACATACACACATACACACACACATCTGGGTACACAAACAAATGTTTTCACACAATACAGCTTATCTTTGATTGAAGAAACACAGGCACACACAATCAGCAGTGCTCTAATTTATAGCTGATATAAGTCAATAAACTTTACAATTGGGGCCATTACTGCAGAAGGCCTTAAAGATAAGCCCTTGAGAAATAAACACAGTGCACACTGCAAAACAGATCCTAGAGGGAGCCATGACGGTCGGGTATGTAGAGGTCAAAGTCGTCCACACACTATGAATCACTTACAGGAGACGCCTTCAAACAGCAGACGCAGGGATGAATTTCTCAAATCTGACATTGACATGCAACAATTTCACAAAAAATGTGCCCTCAATCAGCAGGAGGCACTATTCATCGCAGAGGTTGTGTGTTGTGTGGCTTCCATCCAGTTATTACACAATGAGCAGTGACTGATGGTGGCTCTGGTCAAACGAATCCTTAGTGTGAGAGCCAGACCTGAATGCAGTCTCTTTTTCTCTTCTGCCAGGTCTTTGTCTCACAATGTTCTGCATCAGTACACCCAATTGCACATTAATCTATCAGTGGACAGGCCAAAAAAAGGTACCGGTCGTAAGTTATACATTCACCTTTAGGCTGAATGGTTAATCTGTCTCACACATTATGCACCTGCACAATTTAATATTTGCTGAAGCATTCTGGTCGTAGCTGCTCTGATTGTGGTCAAGGACAAAAAAGACAGTCTTTCTCTCTCCCATGCTCCCAAGTCCAGCATAACACAAAGTGGTCCAACAGCAGCCTCAGTCATTTGACAAGTCAGGCTGGACAGAACGGACAATGAGGCAGAAATACTCAGAGGAGTAGCCAGCAAAAAGAAAGAGGGAAGCAGGGAAAGAGGAGGAGAGGGGAGGGGGGGGCTTTCATGGCTAGCGACAAGGTCAGCTCAATTTCTGCCAGTAAAGACTCACAAAAATGACTTTACCCAACTTCCCATTAGCATATACTGCACCTCAAGCTATGAGAGCACAAGGTATGGCCAATCAACAAGATATGAAACCTTGACAATATAATCTGCCTGTAGGTCAGTAATCTAGCAGATATGCACTCAGATATGGAACCAATGCTTCTTAAAGAGACAAATGAGGTCACAGTGATAGAAAAACCCAGAAGATATATATATATATATATATATAGAAAGGAGTCAGATTGAAGTGTGAGAGGAGAGGGAGGGAAGGGAAGGAAAAAAAATCAGACTATTTGTCATTTGGGTAACTTCAGCTTTGTCTTTAAATGTCAAATATACACCAGGGAAACATCATAACCAACTCCAAGTCCATATTTCATTAATAGCTGACAATCACAGTGGCAGACAAGTCTGTGTCCTCGGCCACCAGCATGCAGCTTACAGAGTAACGCTTTTGTTTTAAGCAGATAAGAGTTTTATAAGCACAAGATCAATATCAGTGCTCATTGGCATTTTGCTCTGCATGTTTTTTGCTGCTGATGCATTTTCTTCTTTAGGTTAACAAATGACCTCAGCTCAATTTTGGATCAGTCTTTGCAAGGCAGGGCACAGATGACATGTCTTGTGTGTGTGCGTGCGTGCGTGCGTGCGTGCGCGTGTGTGTGTGTCAATAGCAAATCAATTTCTGCACCAAAAGTCGGCATATATTCCAAGAGGAATAGGAGGAAAGATAAACAGTTGGCTTCCAGGCTGTCATTTCATCCACACCCAGTTTCACCACACAGAAAACGAGAGAGAAATTACTCACATGTGACCAAAATACAAATGTGATCAAGGTAAGTCATGTATCTATAAGAGAATTACTGTATGAAACATTAGCACAAGTTACACTCTGTGTTGCAGTGATGTACTGAGAAATTGACCAAATTAATCTACTGTAAAAGTGATTCAGCCTCTGAAACACATCACAACTCTGTATGTTCCCAACACAACCATGGTCATTATAAAAAAAAACAACAGTAGAATTAGAGAAACCAGTGGATTAATCTCTTCTATAAATAATCATTTTATAAATTCCTCAGTGGTGACTACTCGGCTTTTCCTCTCTTTAAATTATCAGAATTGTCTGGTTGAAATTCTAAAACTGAATACCAGAAATGTCTGACACCAGGGATGGGAACTGTAGAGAAGGACTGTACTAACAAAGCACTGATAAGACTGAGGAATGTTTGTCTTTGAAATAAGCTCTTAACAAAAAAAGGATGCAGTTTAAAAGAAAATGAGGCACTGTCATTCTTCTGAATTCCAGCAGGTCATCTTTCCACCGCAGAGTTCGTGCTCTTATCCGAATTTACTTCTTTCCTACAGTAAAGCCAAATTTGTGGATGAGTGTATACAGGCATCCTTTCAGACAAAGAAAAACCAGGATGAAGGATGGAATCAATGTTCTGGCAATAAGAACTCCGAGTTCTCTCTTATTATCCTTAGCAATCTGGTCAATTTCACCTGATAATGTAAGTACTATGACCTGGAGCTGTAAAACTAATATAAGTTCCTTCGACGAGGTGCCGGAGCTTGTGATGGTGGATATTTCTGAGGTGATCTGCATTAACAGCGGGACATGTAGGTCTGAGGTTTATCAAGGTTCAGTCGGAGGATCGCGAGAAGGAACAAAATCACTCATGGCTACGGGGTGTTCCTACTACCTGACCTCTCCATCCACTGAGAACACATTAAATCAATTCCAGCCAGCTGCCTGCATCGCCACTTCGCTCGCCTCCACCTCCCTTATCGCCATGGTGATTACACACCCCTGTGACTTCGGTCACCCAGACCCCACCCTAGTCCCTGAAAACAGATTATGGGCCAAATTGATTTGTAGCATCACACAGAATTCCCCCTGGTCATTCAAGCATTTTTTTTTTCTCTTATATTTGCCCTTCATCAATCTATCTACATCCAATTCTACCTGTCAATTAACTTCACCAGCGCTATTCATTCTAATTTCAGGTGGTTTGTCTGCCTGGAATCAAATAGGTGTTACTTGCAATTTCAAGCACCTGAAATGAATCAAAATAGGAGTTGCTGAACAGCCTCTCCTGATGTCTTCACTCCAGACTTGTCCAAAACACAGCACGTAGGCGTATAACAGTTAGCAGTCAGCTTCACCTGTGAGCCAGTTTTCATCACGGTTAAGCCAACATAGTTTTAATATAGGCCCTGTGGAAATGTAGTTTAATATATGGTTCTTTTTTTTCTTATGTTTTATTTTTGTGGGGGTTTTTTTTATATTTATTTTATCAATAAAACAGGTTGGTTGTTTTCATATTTTATCCAAGGGCAGATTTCATATTATCTCCGAGACAGTTACAGCAGCTCATGATCGTATTTTTTCACACAAAACAAAGAGAAAAATGTATGTTGTATGTTTCACTGACAGACTTAAAACATTATACAGAAGGTTATCCACCCTCAGCAAACTGTTTCATTTGGGTTTGAAATGCAAATCATTCTATACTCAGATGTTACAAGGTCATGGTTGCTGGTATTTACATGAACCTTATATTTACATTTTTACCCTCAGTAGACTTGTGAAAACTCAGCTGAAGGTAAAAAAAACAAACTATGAAAGGAGAAACTTTAGTGGCTGGGGTGCGAGTATTTTTTGTTGACGGGCCAGATTTGGCCCACGGTCTGCTTCTTGCCTTTGATGCTTATTAGGTTGTCGATGTGGGAAAAGTAATAAAGAATGAGGATTCAACAAATCCAGGAACCTCGGGCTACCAGTGACTAACAAACTTACATTTAAGTGTGCTGAAGGCCAGCTCATAAGCTGCACGTTGCGCCTCCTCATTTTTGACATCAGGCAAGGGGAGCCCTCTCCCTGTGCCGTAATTCACCAACCGTTGTGCAGCAGGCTTCGCTCGGTGGCTATTCTGGAAGATAACTGAGGCCACCAGGTAGACTCTGTCTGGGAAGCCCAGCTGACTTTGGCCGGTGATTTTGGGCTCTGGAGAAGCGACAGGGATGTCACTGTCGGCTGGATCATCCTGCGAGGTCAGGTCTCCGCTGCCTGCGGTCTTGGAGTCAGCCATTTTTGTCTTGCACGTGTAAGGTCGACTGAGAGGTCGTCCAGGGTTTTTGTTTTTCACCATCTTCTCGGAGATGTGTTTTATCTCTGACACCTAAAAAACATGGCATAAAATTAAACCATTCAGAATTTGCGGCTCTGAGATAAATTTATGATTTTAAGTTTGCTTTTCTGTAGTTTGTCCAGAAATATGCAGTGTGAACCAGTGTGCAATTATGCTTAAAACAATATTTTTACATAATAGAAATAGATTGGACATTTGACTTCTCCCTAGTAAGATACATTTCAGGGCATAATTGGGTTAAGAAGTTAAATAAATGATTTTGGAAATTATAAATATTATTGCAAAACGTGTGCAGCCCAATAGGTGACACTAAAAGCCAGCAGTGGAGTGTATCTAAGTACATTTACTCAAGTACTGAACTTAATTACAGTACTACTTCTACGCCACTACATCTGAGGCAAATATTGTACTTTTACTCCACATTTGTCTGACAGCTTCAGTTACCATTACTCTAGAATACAACTTCTGACATTAATCATGAGCCACTGAAAACCATCTACAAATTAATTTTGAATTGTTCTGATAAACGGAAGTATCAAATATTTGTTCATGGGTGGAGAAAATTCTACTACTTACGAAATAAAAAAAAATAAAAAACTTGGATTAGCAGGAATATGCATCTTCACAAAGCTGAAAACAAGAGTTTCTCTGAGCTTTTTGACATTTTAAAGATACATGGTTCTTACAGGACATTGACGCTACACTATTTTACATTACTGTAGATAAACTAACCAACAGTTAAAGTTACTACCTTAAATTCTGCAGCAGTAAAATGCCCATTAATGCAGCAGCAATATTAATCCAAAAACATCATAAAGCATTTGCTGCATCGCTTTTGATACTTTAAGTAAATTTTGCTGATAACACTTAATTTATAGTAGATTAATTTTATTTAAGAGCGGTTCTGAATGCAGGAATATTTACTTGTCTATATTCAATGTGATATCAGTAGGCTACTTAAATAAAGGACCTGAATACTTCTGTCCAACACTTCTAAAAACTGAGATTTATAGCCGCGGTAAAAAGTGTAAAGTTTAAAACTTGTTTGTTTACAATGGATTAATCTATATAATGCTTTTGGCATTAAATTTGAACAAACATTAGCTGATCACTTTTGAAAATGACAAACCAAAGCACACCACGACACTGATTCAACCGCGTTACTTTCTGCAGCAGCACAGCTGAGAATAATTCCGTGTGATGGATTTTTACCTTATAAGAAGCGTGTTCTGTTTTCTTTTTGAAAAATACTGTACTCGTGTGCATGATTCTCCATATTTTCCATCTGACCGTTTCTGGGAGTTTCTGTTGTTCCTTCGCAAAAGTTTTGACCGCCAATAAACTATCTTCTTAAAAAAAACAAAAACAAAAAACCCCGGTCCGTCATAAGGTGTCCTCACGGATGTTTACTGCAAGCCCCGCTCCTATCCCTCAGCTTTCTTTATCGGCAATGCGGCCTACTATAAAACGAACAGGGCAGCGTCTCCACTCAAAAACAAACTTTCTGAATGTCTGTCAACATCGCGGAGCACTTTGGGATTAGCGCGTTTCTGGTCACCATGGCAACCGCACGCTCATTTTCAAGGTCCCGCTCTTCACGGATGAAGAACTAATCTCTTTAACGCCGGACGGTCCTCCGTCTCTGAGGAGGCACCGGGGGGGCTTTGTCACGAGTTTTACACAGCGTTATGTCAGAAAGCTAATGACAGAACTGTAATGCTGGTGGATCACTTGCAGATGGCACACAGCTGCTGTTTCCAAACTGCGGTTCATGAAGGAAGGGGGCATCCAAACCTCTACGATCCGCAGGCAGGGGCGTAACTAAAACGGTATGGGGCCCCCCGTGCACAGTGGCTGCCACTAGGCCCCTCCACTTCCCTGCTGCATCCCTCCCGTCTCATTTATTATTTAGCTATTTATTTAGCCAACCCTATTATTTATGTACTCAACATTTCAGTTTCTACATCAATGTAGCCTGTTGTTAATGTAGCCTGGCACCGAAAGACTTATCGCTCACAGCTTGTTTTCTTCGCTGCGATTATAGTCTGTAAATCATGTTCTCACGCAGCAACTCTGAAGGACGGACCATTCAGCAACTAGTGTCGGTGGCTCTGTGCAATGATGTTGAAGTCAAGTGGCATCAGTGGTAGAGTTTATGATGGTGAATACTGATTGGTTAAAGGTGGCTTCAATATTTTTTTAATTTACCCGAAGTCTACTCCCAGTAGGATGGTAACGATTCCCTATGGAGGAAGGCCAGACCAGACCACCATATATTCATGCAGTGAATTTGTGTCTGATAATGCCATGCTGTTGTGAACATGCCAGAGTTAACAAATTACCTAAATTTCCATCTGTAGCCCCTAAACAGGTTATTATGCATTAATGGCCTAATGTCAGCAATTTTATTACGTTTCATCTGTGTAATTTGCCACGTGTTTGCCATTTTGTATATTTGAGAATGCTAAATGTCCTTCCTTTTTAATTGTCAAACTGCTCTCAAAGCCCAAATATTTAAATCTCTTCCTTGTGTTAACATATTAACCCCTGCTGGCCTATAAGTGAGTGCATCTGTCTTTTCAAAGGTTGCAGAGTGCGGCACAGTGATGGAAGATGCGTTCTGTAGCCAAAATGGATGTAGCATCTGTTGTGCTTCATTTCTGTTGCAGTTGGTAGTTTTTTTTTTAGAACAGGTCAAAGTACAACTGATGTACTGTTATAAGGCTGTTTTGGTGGAAAAAAAAAATATATATATATAAGCATGAAAGTAAAGCTGGTAAATATATATATTTTTTCCAGTATATTAAATTGAAAGAAAAGATAAACAAGAAAAACCTTAATAGTTACTATCTTCAACAATTTTATATATTTTTTTTAACATAAAAAAAAACCCAACCAATTTCCAGTCAAGATACGACTCTGTCTTTACCAGACAGAATAGACAGCTTAACATCACCCACAAAATGCACCACATGGGCCCCAAATAACATTGCAGCATTGTCCAAATCCAATTGGTCACGTTATCTGCTCCATAGTTCAGATGTTTTGGTCAGAGGTCATGAACAAGCAAAGATCCTCAGCTTCAGCATCCCTCCCTGCCCATTCATTTGTCTTCTGGCTGATCTCTCCACACTTCGAGCCAGATACCAGTTCACACCATTACATTTTATAGCTCTAACACTAGCCAAGAATACTATCTTTTAACTGGAACAGAGCCTATTTTTCCATCGCTCACTGGCTCGATATGCTGACCAAACATTGCAGAAAATCAGTCAACCTCACAATTATCTGGAATAGTCCAAAAAAAACATTTCAAACATTTTTAACCTGGCCTTCTTTCTTGTAATTTCCTTAAAGCTAATCCTCCCAAATCCACCGAAATACCCCCCACATAAAAATATTAACTTTTATGATATAAACAGTACACAAACATTTGAAACACAAAGTGCACATTAGTGAGGGTATTCAGATTTTATATAAGCTTCTCGTGTAGTTTGTATTTTGAATTTCACTTTTTCAGTTTGATCTTTAGTTTTGTCCTGCGTTTTATGTCATTTACTGTCTTGGTGTTGTTATTCTTAAGTGTTATTTTTTTTTTTAAAAGAAGTAAAATGAGTACAATACTATATTATGGCATTATTGGAATACATAACCAGTGTATTAATGTTAGAGTTATGGCGGTGGAGCTAATTTTAACTGTTATATCCTGTGTTGGGCAGCTTAAGATGACCATATGTAAAGCTCTACTATCAGATATACTTGGTGCAGTCCTTGACATGTTGTGGGTGTAACATTAGATTTAAGTGCCTCAAAATTTGGCTTAAAATTGTGTGAAAGTGGTTCCTCTTCATCACTGGTTAATCACTGGTATCATCACAGTGATCCTCCATGTGAAAATTTAAACAACGATAGATAATAGATCTGGAGTGACATTTTCCCAGCAGTCTTTCCCTCAGTGGCTGAGCTGCTATGCCTGTCCAAATTACACGGTTCACACCTCTCGTGCTTCAGCATGACAATCATTTGGAGAGGAGGATAAGAAAAAAAAACTAACACCATCTCTCCATTTCTGTCAGACCTCTGTTGCTTAACAGAGCCCACAGTGGACAGACTCAAAACAGAACAATCCCCCCCAAAAAATATGAAAAGAGGGGAGCTGGGAGAGCATGCTGCCTGCTGCTCAACCATTTTTTTTTTTTTAATGACTAACTCAATTTCATCCAAATTTCATCATTGAATCACAGTAACCCAGACATAGTTTGAGAAAGTTTCATTACTGTATAATATCCTGGAGGAATCGACAGTCTATAAATCTATTTTCTTCTCCCAGTGGTAAAATTCTGTGAGTGGCTCACTGTACAAAATGAAAAGACGGTGGTAACGGTTCTGAGGCACAAATCCTGTGCACTTATGATGTTGCCACATGCAGCTTCCAACAGAAAGCTTTGGGGCCTCCACAACCAGAATGGTATGTGGGAAATGGGCGCCCTCTACTGTAAGATTAAGATAATGTGGTTAAAAATCAGAGGGGACATAATGTCTTTGGTATTGATCACATTTGGCTGTTAGAAATATGTATGGGAAGAAGAAAAACACACATGAGTATATGCTGGTGATGGAAGAAAAATGCAGTTTCTTTGAATAAGTAAATGTTGCAAAATTTTTTTTTTTTTTTTAAAATGCTCCATATTTCTTTAAAAAATTATTAAAAACACATTAACGAGCCTTTCCATTGCACTGGGTGACACATTGCAGGGAGCACGGGCACTGTAGTTTATTTTAACTCAACTCCCCCATACCCCATCCAGCTGATATAAATACTCACATGCACACCAGCTGAAAATAGCCAACAAATACACTAATGAGTAAAATTTCCTAAAAACTGCGGTACGTGGCTAATTTAGAAAATTACTTCTTTTTTTTCTGAAAAATGAAGGTATATGTCTATCACAATTTTTTAAAGATTTTATATGGAATGAATTGACCTGGGCTGAGCCTCATAGATAGGCTAGGAAAATTTAAGTATTGAAAATACAGCGGGTTTTTGATTTAGTTTTTTTCACGATAATTCTCATCAATTACAAAAACATGGAATTGCCACTATATCTTTTGGAATCCTCTAAAAAATATTTGAAAGTAAATGAATGGAAGTTTGAGCAGCAAAATGTATTCAAATACTAAAGAAAAATCCTCATCATGAAGAACTTTCCTTTTTAAGAGTACCGATATATAAACATTTAAGCACTATTTTAATGTTGCTGCTTGTGTGGTATTACAACTATTTTATATTACATTTAGTATTGATAATTCTATGAAGATATTAGGTTCACATTAGGTTGACTTTCAAAGTTAAAGGAATGGGGCTTTTGGAAGAGGGGAGGGTGGTGTCAGAGTGTGCACGTTGTGTTGCATAATTGATGCTCCATATTACCTTACATCCCCGCTGCCCTGGCTGTGCTACAAACAAAGCTCGCTCATTAACTATTCACTGGATGATTTTGAACAGAAAAATGATTCTGCGGATCCTGAGCGTGCACTGACGCCGTTTCTCTCAAACCCAGGCATCTGATTTCACAGTGGTGAAGACATGCGCTGCCTCCACTGGTGTTATCCTAACTTGACAGCAGATCCCATCACTTGTATTCAATGGTCAATTGAGTACCCTTGGTTCAAACTCATGATTGACGTAGAGAGTAGCAGGCTGCACATTCAAAACACTGCTATCAATGGAGATGCTAAAGACTGTGCAGGTGGCAGAGTAGCCAGATCAAATGCATTAATAGGAATGCAGGAAACTAAAAACTCAATAATGTAATGTTGCTATGCATAGTACGCTAAATTATTGTGTTAAAACACAAGTTAAACATATTGTTAATGTAAAGGAACAGAATGTGTTATATGCAAAATTGATTTTGTTTATTTTTACGTTGTTGTAATCTATAATATACTGTGATTAATAAAGAAAAGTCACAAAGTTAATATATGTCTATATCTACATGTTCATAAAAAAAAGAAAAGAAAATAGTCCCTTTGACTTTTTGTATTTGACCAAAGAGTTCACTGAGTCAAACATTAAAAAAAATATATATATATCTGCTTGGTCACGGTGCATTGCCAATGATGAGGATGCTCATGAGGAAAACCATGATGAAGAAAATCCACATGAAGAATCGGTCCATCACCTTGGCTATCTTCTTCCATTCTGCCCCCTTGGCGCATGTGGCCCTCTGCTCTCTAAAACAGTTGGCGATATATTCAACATTGCGCACCACCTTGGTGTCCATACCAGGGATGCTACTGCCGTAGCTACAGAACACACACGGGCCAAAGGTTACGGTGGGACCTTGAGGTGGGTTTTTTTTGTCTTCAGGGCAGCAGGGAAGCTTCTGGTCCTCAAGATAACACGGGACCTTCTGGTCTTCTTTACAGTACTCACTCATAGGGATTTTACCATTGGAGCTTTCATACTTTCCAGGTGCAAAGCTGGAGAGGTGGCTGCTATCCTCTCTGGTGATGTGGTGCTGGACTTTCACTCTCGGATGATGTTGTTTACTAGTCTGATGTCTGGGATATTTGTGACTCTGCCGGTCCTCTCGGCTGCCGTGGTCCCCGTGTTTACCATTTGCATGAATGTGGTGGCGGCCATCATCCAAGGCAGAGTGAGAAGATGAAGAAGAGGCAGAGGCACAGTTCTCACCCACTTCATAGACAAAGAAAATCTTGGACATGTAGTCAATGATGAGGACTTTTGCCCAGTGTGGAACTGGTTTGGCCTCGGCACCACAGAAGTGGATGTTCATGATGAAGATGGTGAGAGCTGTGGAGGCTGTGACCATGGTCATAGTGGCAATATAGTACTTCCCTGTGTAACAGATAGAGGAAGAGAGGTTTCTGTATTGAATTCTGACAAATACTTTTTTGTTTTTTGTCATCATTTGTTTTGAAAACTCTCACTTAACAACTGCTACCAAAGCAACGGTTCATCCAGAGATTTGATTCAAATATAAAGCCACGTGAGACCATACATTTATATACAGTCTCTGGTCTGGACTGGCTCGGCTCTACTGTACTTTGAGCTACATGATAAATTCAACTTGCTGACATCATACTGATGTTTAGCAGGGATAATGTATCTATACTACATTCACCTAACATTGTTAACATTGTAACATTTGCTAATTGGAAATATAAACAAATTTTGTCTGAATCTACAGAGAACGATGTTAGAATTTTTACATACTTTATGTATTAAATAAATATTCTGTGATTGACTGGCATTCATTCAGTTTACCCCGCCTTTCACAGAATATCCGGGAAAAGCTCCTAGATAGGCTTATTAGACCAAAAATATTTTTTTCTAATGTAATATAATATTTCTAATAGACTTCAGCTTGTTCTGTGAAAAGTTACAGGACCACTAAAGCTATTATAGTTCATCTCGAGGGGGACCTGAGGGGATTTCATTAAAAACCGCAAGTGTCGGCCTCGTAAGGTCAGGGCATCATTAGACCATTACATTATATTGTACTGTTGTACTTCTTCACATGACATCTGTCACATGATCTTCATCACAGGACCACCTTCTTCATCCCTTAAACATGACACTGACACGGTATCCTCTAGTGGACTAACTGGTGTATTAAACACTTTGCCATCCTGCTGGGCGACATTATAATGACAGCAATGTAAGCCACTATAATAACTCTATAGATGCTACAATCACATTCAAATTCTGTAACACCGTCCTGAATAAATACTCTCTTACCTATAAGAGGAACACTCTCTGAGGGTGGCATGCTCTCAGCCACCATCAGCTGGAACACAGTGAGAGCCAGAAGAACCGTCACCCCAAGGGAAACCTTCTCCCCAGAGTCTGCAGGCAGGTAGAAACCCAAAGGAGCCAAGAAGGAGATGAGGAAGCAGGGGAGGAGGAGGTTGAAGATGTAAAAGGAGGAGCGGCGCTGCAGGAGTACTGTGTAGGTGATGTCTGGATACGGGTCAGAGCAACAGCCATACATGATGACATTCTTGGTGGCCGGCATCCCATGGCACTCCCACTCGACATTTTCCACAAAGTCTGACAGGTCACCGCTGTCCATGCCCATGATGATGTCTACCTAGAATTAGTTTGAAGGATGAGTAAGCGCGGAGGAAGGGCGCCACCAGCTCCACCCACATAAACTTATTCCAAAACAAAACAGTCTAAATCACCAACAACTCAGAAAATGTAAATACACACAGAAAAGTATAACCACAAAGAAAGACTATACGATGAGTGTTTCTTTGTACCTGGTTGCCATTGTAGGTCCAGGAACCAAAGGTGAGGTTACATTCCTGGCTGTCGAAGGGGAAGTAGGAGACGTCCACTACACAGGAGCTCTTGGTGATGGCAGGAGCATCCCAGGTTATTTCTCCATTGTACCACAGTCTCACGTTGGTGTCCATCGGCCCTGAGAAATCATCGTCAGCTCTAGAGTGGGAAGAACAAGTGGAGACAAATTTGTCACATGTGCCGATTGGTTAAATGGTGGTGAGCTTCAGTATCCTCTGTTATAACAGAGGTGGGTGTGGGACCTGGAGATTACAAGCAAAAATGTAGTAACAAATGTTTTTTTTGGTTGTGTCCATATATGTGTATATTGTCAGCACACAGTTATCTCTGTACTCTATTATCACTCAATACAAATTATGTCATAAAACCTATTCTTATGAAGTAAAATATTTTTACGACAAGCTACTAAAGAAAAATGTTCCTTTGTTGACTTTATATTTCTAATAGATGTTGGAGATTATTTCTATTTTAATACTTTAATACCTACCTTACATACCTTTGTAAAACTGCAGTTTCAAACTGTGATTTAACCAAGCAGCAACCAACAGTGACGTCACCCATTGGTTTGTGAACTGCTTTTTGAGGTTTATTTTCTCATTAATGACGTGATTATTTTCAGATGGACGGCCAGAAAATTAAGAAGAGGGAGCGAAAAACCAAAATAACATGGAAAAAATGTATTGACTTTGTATTTCATGAGAAGTTGAATGGGAGTCTATGGAGCCGGAGGCTTTTAGAAGCCAACCTCCAACAGCACTCAGTGGTTTTGCAGTTTAAGGCACTTCTGCATTGGCCTCATTTTACACAAAGTAGAGCTACGTCCACTTTTATATACAGTCTATGGATTTAATTTAAGCAGAGCCTTTCAGAAGAAACACAAGTTTCCCATGTTTTCCACATGGGACATGCGATCACATGTATAGCGCACGTTTACCACATGTGGCAACATATGATAACATGGGAAAAATATATGGAAAAGTTTTCACATGGGGAATCTACATGGGTTTCACACATTACACCATGAAAATCCAAAACCACGTTTCCCACGGGCAAAATATATGTTTCACATGTTCTCAATCACGTGTATGTGGTCACTGTGAAGAAGTATTTTATAAGAACTCTGTATTACAATAAAGTTTTAAAGAGAATTGAAATGCCAAATCCCATTTTCTCAGATGGAGAGGAAGACTACAAAATGAATATGTGCATGTGAGTGAGTGAGTGTGTGTGAATGTGTGTGACATACGGGCGTACTTGTTATAGAGGACGAGGTCGGGCCTCCACACCAGGCTGCTGGGGATGTGGATGACATCCAGTCCATCATAATCATCTTTATTCCACCTCAGATAAGCATCATGCCACGTCTGCCTAATCCACAGGTAGGCAATCAGCACCTGGTTCCTCTCATCCTTTACACACACGGTCACGATAATACTAATTAGAAAAAGCATTTCGCAAAAGCACTCATGTAAGAATCGAATGCAACGGTGTTGGTAACTCTGGGAAAATAATATATTTTGTTTATATTTAAAGTAAAATAAAGGAAATGCAACTTTTGCATAAGACATTAAATCAGATGTTGATGCACTAAAAGTTTTTATTTAATGAACTTCAGAATAGAAAAATAATAAGACAAGAAATTTATCATGTCCAAGTTTATAGGGATCCTGTGAAGTTAGTACTCAATAAACTAAATTACAGTTTACTAACGCTTTTTTTTTGTGGCTAAGCATCTTTCTGTTCTTGATTTAGGAATCATCAGTTAGAAATACTTTAGGTTGCACATCACTTCAAGTTGTGAGCTATTTATTTGAGCTTTCTGGCACACAGCATGACAGATTTTGAGTAATATTTGAGTCAGGGGGACTGAGAGGGCCCTTTCAGAAACTGCAGGTTGTGGATCCTGAAGCAGATCCTGGTGAATTTTGAGGTCTCCTTCTGGTCATTATCCTGTTCTAAAAGGCAGCCTCCTTTAAGTGTTACCCTCTTAACAGACTGCATGATGCTTGCATCCATTATTTTCTGATATCTTGTGGAATCCATCATCCCTCTATCTATGCAGTGTTTCCTGTGTCACTCGAGTTGTTCTTTTCATCCAAAGCTCCTCACTTTTTCTTTTTTTGCTGATTGTAAACAAAGCTCAGTTTTTAACTCCATCTTTCCACAGAACTTGTTTTGAGATTACTTTTGTGATGAGGCTCCAGGTAAGTTTTCCCTTTGATGCCTCTTTCATGTATATAGTTTGTACTGCACAGTGGAACATACTGTACTACAGCTCCTGTGTTAGCAAACCTTCCTGCGGCTTCTTTACAGTCAGAAGTTGCTTTTCCGTTCTGCCCAGCACATGTGCAGTTTAATCTGAAAGTCTTCTGTCTTGCAGATCTTGTCTTGACTTCCACAATTCCCCATACAAGCTTTTCTTACAGTGATATTTTAGACAGTGCAAACTGCAAGTTAGAAATGCTTTGATATCTTTTTATATCCTCCCTCTGCTTTGTAGTCGTTGATCAGCTTCATTTTTAGATCCTCAGTCAGATGCTTAGAGGACTGCTACTGCAAGGTTTGAAGAGCCAGACAATTTTTCAGGCTCTGCAGTTACCAAAAGCTGACTCACAATAATAAGTGTTGACCTGCCTTGCAAATAGAAATATTGGCCTACAAATACTAACCAGGTCTGTTAAGGCCTATAATTAATGAATTAATGAAGAGTGTTTTACAAGTAGAAGGAGCCCAAACATTAGTGTTTTTAAGTTACTGTAATAAAAAAGCAAGAGTGTGTGAACATTTGTGGAAAAGCTTGTTTATTTAAAGTCTGTATTTACTTTTCTTTTTATTTCAAAAATAAATATAAATATGCCGGTTGCCCGCGGGGTTCCCAAAATCTTGCACACAACTGCGTATCTACACACAACAGACGGCCACTGAGAGTAACAGATCTCCTTTTGATCTACTTCTCACTTCTCTGCTGTTCATCGGCACTGCATGGACAAGATACACCTCAGATTATCACAACAGCTGAAATATAGACCTGTCTGTCAATATCAGGTGGATGAGCGGAGAGACCAGAGGTGGAGGGTGGTGGGGGGAACACATAACATAAGAACACATAACTGCTTTGGGTAATAGGAGACTCATACACACACACACACACACACACACACACACATAATTGTTGTCTACATCCTCGTAAACCACAAAGACATTACACTATTACATTCAATAGGAGAGCTAGTTTTTTATCTCCTTAAAACACAAACACATATTATGCAAGTGCTAACTCACTGTGGGGTGACACAGCACTGAACCTGAACTGGAACCCGAACCAGCTGAGTAACAGTAGGCCTGGTCTGTACTGTAGGAGGTCTGCCTGTCATTCGTGAACATCAGCCCCTACAAGACACCGGTCACTGCAGCAGAAAGCTGGATCCATATTCATCATCTCATCTTCATGTTTTGGCTCAAAGTTAATTGCATCCCTGGTGTCATTTATAAAATACAGCTCTTTTGTATTTGTGTGCATTCTGCCATATAAGGTCTTAAAACGAGGAAGTTTTAATATAGTGTGACTAATTGATCTGCATACATTTTTTGTTGAAAAATGATTTTGTTACAGTGCTGTTAAACAGAATGTGCTCTTAGTAATTGCCAAAAAAAAAGGTCACATATTAGACGTATTTACATATTATATAATAGGCTATATATCAGAGGCACTTTGATATTTGTGTGCATGAGGTAAAATAGAGACACTAGTCCACAGATTCTTCCGTTAAATCACATAATTATTTTGTCAAAGAAAGTCTAAGACTCTCGTCTCAGGTATGTTTTATATATATATAGCGTTTGGACAGCAGTAATATCAACAATTTTGATAAAGCTTCTTCCTTTAATATGCAGGACACTATATGTAATGAGACTTACTGATGAGCTCGTACCCACCATGTCTTTGATCTGAGAGAGGGTGATCTGTAAGGTGACGTTCAGGGCTCTGTCTGTGTCCTCCACAGGCCGCAGGGCGCTGGAGTAATTCTCCATCAGGTCATTCAGGAGCTTGTGGGCATAGTGACCCTGAGCAGAGTGAACCACTGAAGAGAGAGAGAAAGAGAGAGAAGCGGTCATTTGTCATGTTCCAGTTTCATGACAGGACAATTAGTACTTTATAATGCAGTTTTAAATCATACTTCTGAGATCATCCTGGTGTTCAGCACCAGCAGACATGCTTTTCAATTAATCTCAAAAACGTTTAAGAAGAACCTCCATGATTTGTTAGCCTTATCTTTTATGTGATATTTGATTAAAGTCACATTGCAAGGCCACAACTGCACCATGAAAACGAAATATTTCTGTATTTAATTATGGAACTACTGAACAAATACTTCTTTTCATTTTGATAGGAATTTTCATTGTGTCACAGAAAGTTTGTAGATTATCAAATACATTTTTTTCACTTCCATCACATTCGCTACAGTAGATGTTTAAATAGGTTTTTTTTTTAAAACCACAACCTTCAGCGTGCAGTCTACGTTCTGCTCTTTACTCGGAAGCTTGTGCGTAATTACGCACACAGCAATGCATTTAACATTGATCAAAGTTATTTTTGTAACCAAAAATCATGAGCGCACAAGTTAAAAGACGCAATCTGTCAAACTCAGTAATGACTCACCTTCAGGCAGCAGCATCGCCAAACAGATTAGCGGGATCATCTTGAGCATTTCTAAATACCTACAAGACAAAAGGTAACCTCAACCAGCAATCTAACGGCCCCGGGTTTCCTCCTCCGATAGTCCTACATGACGCCCGTTCAACCCCAATTAAACTCAGTTGCAGATAGCGGGGCACCGTGTCACCTCGCCGGCTCCGCTGTAAGGCCAGCTCTTACTGATTGGCAGGGGAGGCACCTCGTCTGCTGACTGAGACGCGGAATAAAACTCCGGCTATCACATGGCAGCAGCAGACCGAGGGGAAACAGGATGCCCACAAATCATCGCCTCGCCACACGCGGGGCTGTTCACCTGTCTGTGAATTCAGGTTGGCCGCTCCTGCGAGCACCGCGCCTGTACCAGGAATATATGGACGAGGAGAGACGGGAATTTAGAAATCAATCTATTTTTCGATCGCTCAATCAAGCGAAGAGGCGATTGCCTGATGTTACAGCTTCAACTGTTGTAATTATTGAATAGTAACAAAACACGTTATAAGCCCCGTGACATCAATTTATGTCAGAGTTTTGTTACTACCCGAGCCATATTGTGCAAGTTTTATTTTCTACTTTAAAATTAGAATTTGTATGTCAGCTGATTAAAGCACCAAGGTACAGGTCAGTCAGGCCCAGGCACAAAAAAAAACACCCCACTGTGGTGGGGACCAGAACTGAATGAGAAAGGCACATTAATTGTAATTTACACGGTTAAATAGAATGTTTAATACCTACTCTATAATTAGCCTATATACAGTACATGTGGTATTTTTCAGTATTGATCAGAGAAAATCAGTTATTTAAATAATGTTGCACATTATAGACTGAAGAATTCATTCTAAATGCTAAAAACTAAATAGTTTGTGGTCCTGCCAGAATTTACAGGCTCTAAGCTTCTGAGGTCATCGTGAAGGTCATAATTTCTCTTAACAAAAGAGCCATTACACCATCTTCAATGTGTCTCCTTTAGTAATGTTTATTGGAAATGGATTCTGGGCTTCTTGCAGAAAAATGGGGGACAAACAGAGAACAGCTGGAAGCCTTCGTACAAAAAGAGCCCTAAACTAGTTTGCTGAGGAAGCTCCTCTGAAATAATTGGTTTACAATGGAAAATACAAAGCTATCAACTTGATTGTTGATTTATAAAAACCAATGCTTTCAGGATTTCTCAAGTGTGGTCTTCACTTATGCAATAAAATATTAAATAATCCCGTAAATCACTATTATATCATAGACAAGAGAAATCTCAACAGCAGACATTTTTCCAATGCACCCAAACCTTCAACTGGTCAAAATCTATTGTAGCAAGGCTGAAAGAAGCTGCATATGAGGTAATTGTGGTGAAGTCTGCTCTGGAACCTAACAGGACTTCAATAATGCAGTAAGTTCATGTATTTTGTGTCCATTTTAATTATCCATAGAGATGATCTCAGTGCCATTACATGAGGCAAGAAGCCAACTTTTCCCCAAATTTTTATTCAGTCTGGTGTAGTGTTTAACTGGGATGCTTGAAAGAGATCCAGATGGCAGATATAAAAGATAAGAGAGGCTAACACCCAGTGAAAAAATATAGATAGAGCTTTTGTCACTTGGGATTTCGGGGACACTTGAGGCTGGTTTAACATGCAGCAGGCGCAGTGCTGTACAGTTAAATCCACTGCGATATGTTGTCACGGAGGTCTTTGATGCGGCTACACATAATACTTGCTATGGATTAGTAAACAAAACACATAGGCCCTGTTAAGTGCAAGTGTGCAGGCTGAATTAGTGCTCGGATTATTGCCAAGGTTTCTTGGATACGTTCAACACGGCGCAACATGCTCCCGAGCAGGCCATCTGTTATTGTGCTCATTTTGTTTCCTTCACAATAAGAACGATGATCTTAACATTATTACGAGTGCCTGTGTCACTTCCTTGTCGATGGTGTAAATGCACTTCAAATGTGCTTGCTCAAACAGGAAGGTAACTCAACCACAGTGCAATAGTACTGCATAAGGTACTACTGTACAGAAGGACAGGCTCCAATAGGGATATCCCGTTGCATTCTTCATCTAAATTGGCTTGCGTGCTCCATTTTCACTGCAATACAATTCCCAGTAGTTTCAATTTCTGTTGGTCTAGTAAATTTAGCACCTCACCCTGCTTTTTATTCAAATATATGCAGGAGCCAAACAAGCCAATAAACAAAGGCTGGATCCGACACAACAGGATGCAGAAACAGTTCGTCTATTTATCAATATTGTGACTGAGGTTAATCTTTTAAGAAAATGGCTGGGATATACTGAATGTCACATTAATGCCAGCTGGTTTCTTGTTGTTGCTTTAACAAATACCAAACAACAGTGTGCGTCTTTGTTAGGCAACACAAAAAGGAGAAAGTATGAATTAATTTACACAGACTTTAATATTTTTATTTACAGATGAATCATTGACATATTTATCTGTTGGCGTAGTTAAGATGATGCAATATTTTTCAAATTCTTTTTTAACCATTTCCATTCAGACTTTTCAAAGGTTGTGTTACTGCTGAACATTATTTTATTTATTTCTTTTCTCTCAGTTTAAAAACAAGAATCCAAATGTATTCCTGTAGGGGGCCGAAGCCAAATAAATGTTTTAAAAATGTGGGGAGAGGGACGGGTCAAGTAAGCCAGGTTTGGGAATTTCCTGCTGGAGCTTTGGGCCGGTCACTTGTCAACTGCTGAAGAGGAGAAACGTGGCATGAAAATGAATATGGCTCCGGCATGAGCACCTCTGACACTTTACGAGCTGGTTTTCTGGACTCGGGATAAGCCGACCTACATGGTGTGAAATAATTGTGTGGTGTGTATTTCCATTCTACTCTTTCACATCAATTTTATGTGCTCAATTCGTGTCATGAACAGTCAAAACCTCCTAAAAAAAAAATGTGAACAAAAATGTAGCATCCAAAGCACTGTAAAACAAACCTAAAAAAAAAAATCCACCGTCCAATAATAAGTTTTGCTAGCGAGATGCGTTTAGTAATTTAACACTATACCTGTCATGTCAAAAAACAATAATGATTCAGAGAGGTGTAATGCAATGTACAGAGAGGTCCCAAATTAGAATTTTCAATTCATTAGGAGTACCCTATACTGCCAAGAGAGCACCCTAACCCTATTAAGTGTTTATATTTGGGAATTACTGAATGATTGAACGTTGTGATTTTGGACACGGCGCAATAAACTTTTAACAGAGACACCAATTCAAAAGTTTAGGACTCGGCTTAATCCGGGTTTAGAACACAGGCCCCAAAAGTGTAAAATCAGGACTACGTCCATAAGAGCCTGCTTGAATGGCTTGACTCTCTCCTACAGGTTATCACAAATGAAAGTAAATGCACTGCATAGGCAAGGATAAGCCGCTGACAGCCGCTTCTTGGACAGAGCCAGAAAAGCTGGGAGATTGGCGGACGTGGGCGGGGTCTTAAGTCTGGCATTTGCTTCGAAGGGGGTGACACGAGGTTGGATTTCTGATTGTAGCACTGAGTGGAATGTTGAATGAACTTAAAGAAACCAGAGATCAGAGCTCACAGAGCAGTTGATTGGAGTGTGGTACAGCAGAGGTGATGAGCACAGACGGGATCAAGGACAGGTTGGAGAGGAGGGGGGGGGGGAGTGTGGAGGCGGGGGAGTCCACTATGAAACAGAGGCTGTGACGGGGGGGTGGGGGGTGGGATACAGAGGAAGATGAAAAGGTGTCAAAATTCAGTTACTGAGCAGTAGCTCTGTCGCCGTCTCCACGTCCCAGGATTTCGACGACAACGCCACTATTACTGCATTCTGGGGGCAAAAAGAAAAACTGTCAGAGCTACAGTTTTATTCTGCAGCAGGTTTCAGCAACACAATTCTCAAGTTTCGAGATGCTTACTTTTTCAAAGCCCATGGCACAGAGTTTGTCTATTTTGCGTGTGTACTCCGGACTGGAGACAGGAGCGCCTGCGTAGACGTGAGACCAGAGTCTCGCTGTCTGTTTAAACATCTCTGGATTCTGCTTGTACTGAGAGAAACAAACATGAAACGCTGCGTTACGTCGGTGTAAAAGAGGCTCAGCAAGCGCCCGTGAACAACTGAAACTTTTTATATTTGTATCAAGTTGAAATTAAGCTGTGGAGATGTGGTTCCACTTTCTTTAGATCACTGTCAAGAAAAAGAAAAAAAAATTAACCAGATTCAAATTACACAAAACTTTTTTTTTTTTTTTTTTTTTTTGATATACAATATTCGCGTATCAAAAGTAGTGATGGCAACAATTATTTTGTCATCCTTTATAAGTAGTGCATTCAAGACTGATCTACAACAAAAACCCATTTCTGGAAAAACTGAAACTTTTTGAAAAATGACCAAAAAAAAAAAAAAAAAAAAATTTAAATCAGTGATTTGGTCGTTCTCATCCATCCATTTTCTTCCACCTATCCGGGGTCGGGTCGCGGTGGCAGCGGGCCAAGCGAGCAGGCCCAGACTTCCTACTGGATTTTCCAGTTTATCCTTGGTAACTCTCTTGAACCTTTATTCAACTGACCACAGTTCACAGACAAATTCTATTTTGTAGATATGAAATGGTGGTTTTGATGCCCGCAACACTCCAAAAAAAAGTTGGCACAAGAGGCTAAAGAAGAGTGAAAAGTTCATAGAATATTCAACATTACTGTTTTAAAACATTGTATCGTGTAGCAGATGAAAAAGTAACAGGTCTGGGTATTACGACTGGAGCGTCCTCCACAGGCTCAGTCTTGCAAGCAAAAAAGGGTTCAAGGGTTAGAATTATTTTTTTCTTTCACCATCTGTCATAAATAAGAGCGGAAAGTTTTAGGGAATGGAGAGGAATCTTTCTCGAGCAGGGCTGGTAAGCACAGTGTGCAACCTCCGAGACCTCAGACAGCACTGCACGAGAAACCATCACACTAACTGCGATAAAAATAGCCAAATGGGCCCGGGAGTACTTCAGCGAACATAAAACGGAACGCTGCTGCATCAAGAAATGCAACCTGAAACTCTTTAAAGCTCTTTAAAGCTCTACATCAACTGCAGAAACACTGCAGAGCTCTCCGCTTCAGCTTGTTGGCGAAAGGGAGTGTCCGGACTGTTATCAGCGAGGTACAAACTCCAACATCCGTCATGGTATGCGGGTGCACCAGTGCCCACGGAATGGGTGGCTAACGTGCGTGTGACGATACCGATGATGAATAGATGGGTGATTTCAGAGAGATATTATGCTGCCGTCGAGGGTTCCTTTTCACGGGAAGTCCGCGGGTTTTTCAACAAGACAACGCTCGGCAGCGGTGGGCTGACGTGGCCCCAAACAGAGGGCCTCACTCTGCATGTGCGTCCCGATCAATATGTGCTACTGACAAGTGTGCTTTACATTGTGAAGAGGAGAATGGGACAACATGGACATCCGAGCAGCTGAAATCTTGCATCAAGCAACAAGCAAAAATCCCACTTGCAAAACTGCAACAATTACAACATTTATCTACTGATTAAAAAGCGTAAAAAAAAAAAAAATTTAAAATGAAAAGGAGATGTAACAGAGCACAGACATACCTGTCACATGTTTTTTTTTTTTACCGTGTTGCAGGCATAAAATTTAAAGGTTTTTTGGGGTTTTTCTTACAAAACACAATTAAGTTGGAAATATATGATTTATACTTTTGACTGTTTAATAAGGTTAGAGAGAATTTTGTATTTATTTATTTATTTTAAATCACAAGTTCTTGTTTCTGTTACATTTGATAAAATAGACCCACTTCACTGTTAATAGGGTGTTTTTGTATATCGTGCTGTACGGCAGATGACTAATTTGATTTCAAGGCTGCTGATATATTCAGAGCTTGGAGAACTGGGAGGGCTGCCGTCTGCCAGACAGCCATTTCTACGGTGCTGCCAAACTCTCGCTCTGTCCATGCTGCGTGGGCATTCTTTAATTGTAATGCAGGGTGTAAATTTCCCTCATCATGAACTATTAGCATTAAAACAGTTACGTAAATAAAAGATGAGCAGGTTGTAGTCAGGTTGTGCATTCAACATACCTTATTTAAAAAGGAGTCATTAGGCAGTAAAACAGCCAGAGTCAGAGTTGTTGTCAGTGCAGCTGCGGGAGAATTTAAATGCCACACTTTCCAAATCACATGAATAACCTCCAGTTTCGATTCTACACTTGATCTCTGACAAACACTTGATAATATAAACATGTGAAACTCACTGGTCAGAAACAAAACAACAAACAAATCTTTCTACTACACTCACTCTTATGTAACCTTGCTTTATTCCCTCGTACGCTTTGTTGAGGTGTGGGTTGGCCACCAATAGATGGCTGTTACTCACCTCACGGGATTAGTGATTGTCTGTAGGTGTGATAATGTGCTCAGTGGAGTTGGATAATCTTTTCAATAAGAAAAGCTGGCAAAGGGCAAACAGCTCCCTGCCTACACACAATATTTTAGATCAGTGTCACATTACTGGTACACCTCTGAATAATGATAAACCTGTAACAGTAACTGGCTTTTAAGGCGTTTAAGGGGCATAAAATTGTGGACCAGACATAAAATGTGTGAAGAAAAAAAAAAATCTAACTTGCCAAAGCAGTAAATGTTAGAGGTGCAAAACAAAATACTCATCACAACATATCTGAGCCTGAGGTGACATCATCACTTGTCTTATTTTGTCCATCCAACAACTTCATGATTCAATTTATTATAATATTATTAAAAAAAAGATAAACAAAGAAACGGAAACTTTTTCTCTGTCCATTGATCGAGTCGTCATTTACAGCTTTAGAGTTACCTTTCTTTCAATAAGTCCCATCGATCAGCTAAAAAACAGTTATTTGTATGAGGGGTATGAGCATTGGTTCATTACATAAGTAGTGGTTCACCACGTCCGAGCAGCTCGAGGAATTCAGTTTAAAAATGAATACAAATACAAATGCACGCCCACCTGATTGGCTACCACTGCATCTTGTGGATCATCTGGTTCTGCGGCTGCCAGTAAGGCTTGTAATGACAAGAGGACCGTCCTCAGTGTCATCGCTGCTGCCCTGAAACGACACACGTGCTACTCAGTGGGGGATCCACCGATACGGCTTTTTCAGGGCCAATACCGATTATTGGTAATCAAGGGACACAGATAAACCGGTATGTGAAACCGGTATGTGAAACCGATATACATTTGCAGTAAAAAATAAAAATCTGTATGTCAAAATTTGGAATCACAAACTCCAACACAAAACGTTAATTCAAATGACTTTAACTAAATCAATGCTGCCACCATATAATCTTCGTATAAGGGTATATTGCAATTTGGGCTATTTATTGTCTCCCCTCTGTTCTGCTGTGTGAGCGACAGCGCCGTCCTTCACGATGCACAGAGAGCGAACAGAAGAGCAGCAGCACAGAAATTAGCCGCAAGTTTCAGTTACAGAAAAATGCACGAGCGGCTCTCAAACTGAGCTGAAATGAAGCGGGATCGCAGGGACTCGGTAGATATCGCAATATCTCCCGTTAGCAGGGCTGCTCGCCCCGGAGAGTGGTGGGAGAAACACGGGATAACGAGTCGCTACGGTGTGAGACGGACTTTAAATGAAACACAACGCGTGGCGTTAAACTGTTAAAAAGACAAAAGTAAATATGACATGATTGTGGCGTTTTTGCAAATTAAGCGTAGAGGACTGTGGTGCTTTTAACTTCTGCCATGTCTAATGTTTTACCTTTGAAACACCAGTCCTCTGAGCTGCTGAGAACTTCTCCGAGACTGAAGCGAAGCAAAAGCTTCTTCTGTGGCAGAGAAGTTCTCAAGTGTTGATTGGCTGTTACTCATGAGATGTAACCAATCACATAAAGCTGTAGGCTGTAGGCAGAGTGGTGACTATAGACCGAGAGCGACGCTTCATCGGAGCCAAAGCAGCACATTCTTTAATTCATACATTTTATCGGCTATTGAATAAAAAAAAAAAAAAATACCGATACTCGGAAAAATGCTAAATATCGGCGACGAGAATCGGTCGATCCCTACTACTCAGGCTCAGGCTCTCTACATCAGCTATACTGATCCAATTCACATCATTGTACCTCTCGTTTATATTCTGACAATGTTGTTAAAAAAAAAATTGGAGTTTCTAACAATCAAAGTTTAAGCTATTTGTGTAATTTCAAAGTGGAAATTCCCGACAACCGGGGCTATGTTTCCATCGAACTGGAGATGGGGTGGGCTTTGGAGGCAACTTTAAACTGGCTGCGGTCGGGGAAAAAAACAGTATTTCATAATGGATGTATGACAGCTGAAGAATGTGAAGAATGCAGGAGCACATTTACTCACCATTGGTCTTTGAGAATGTCCAGACATATTGCACCTGTGACTGAGCTGATGTTGGGATGCCAGATCTTTGTGATAAACCGCACCTGAGAGATGAAATGAATAATGGGTTAGAAAAAAGATATAAAAATTAAAAAAAAAAAAAAAAAAAACAGTACTGGATTAGTAGAGTAATTAAATATTTCTGAGGTCAATGCAAACAAAGGAAGGGATAGTTATCAGTAGCAAATACAGCAGTAATTCCATACCTTGGGTGGATTGAACGGATACGTCTCTGGAATTTTAATTTCTAGCTGATATCTACCCCCTGGAAGAAAGAAAGGGGTTATCACAATATCATTTGAGAGTTGTGAGGGGGGATATTTCAAGCATGCAGCAGAAGGGTGAGTGTTAACCCTCTGGGCTGCATGTGGATGTTTTGACGACAGATTTGAAAAAATAAAATTATAAAATAGGACTTGCATTTTTCAACATAAGGGCAAAATGATGCCTTTAAAACAATACTCGAGGTCAAATGGGTGCTTCATTACAGTAAGATCTGAGATTGTCCTCAAAGTTTTGAAATGAAACACTTGAAGGGTAAGATTTGAGATAAAAGTCAGACCCAAGAGGATCACATTGCAACTTGTTTTTATCTCACACTGTTAAGGATTAAAAGTCTCGAGATAGTTAGTTGGCGAGGCCTCAAAAATCAAGTGGCGACGTCTAATATCACACAATAAATATTGTGCAAGCATGCGTTCAGATCAGGAGGCGGGTGTGAGGCCCTCACCTTCGTACGGCGTGTCAGGCGGCCCTGCGATCTCCCCTTTAAGCTCTGTGAAGTTCTCATCCACCAGATCCACTTTTATCTGGTTTTTGCTCGTCTGAAAAGGGTGGAAAAAAGCAAAGAAGCGTTACGACTTCAGCAGACAGTCAGGCTGCAAAGGGTTAAAGGTTGACAGGCTGTCAAACCTGTCAATGCACCAGAAGTTCACATCCCTCCTCCTCCTCCCTCTTCCTCCCCCCGCAGCATTAGCCAAAGTTGACCTTAACTTGTTGCACACAGCTGACAGTCCTACATATAATAGTCCCTCTGACGTCAGCAGAGACGAGTCTATACGGAGCGAGGAGGTCACGTGTGAAGAGTGTACCTTCAGCACAGCACGCGCACAAACACCAAACTACCTTTGCCAGGGCTATCTGCTAGCCCAGCAGGCTAACGAGGCTCAATTTAATTCCAGTTACGCCTCCAAAACCTGATAAAACTTCGTTCAAGCAACAGCAACTTTCATGTCCTGAACTTCCTACAAACTGCCATTTTACCAGCAGCTCCGTCTCTCTGTGTGTGTGTTGCTGCGTCTGACACGGTTAGCTTAAAAAGCTAGCAGCGACGCGTCACAGAAACAACACGTAAAAAAAAAAAAAAAGCCGCCGCAGCTCCGAGGAGGTCCAAACGTGACAACCGACCTCTTCGCTTTTGAGCACCTCCTTGAATTCCCGTTTTATCCTCTGAACCGCGATGTTGGCCATGGTTTCCCCCCCCCACCGTGGTGTCCCGTCCCGGTTGGGGCCTCGTCGCCGTCCGACCCGACTTCACGTTTAGCTCGCGCTTAGCTCGTCTCGGCCGCCGCACTTTGTGGACACAAAACCGCGACGATATAAAAAAAAAAAAAAAAACAAACAGCAGCAGCAGCAGCGGCGACGTCGTCCGCCGTGAGAGCCGTCGGTCCCCGCTGTCGACGATTGGAGTTACGATGCGTTGAAAGAGCTCAAACGTGCACCGATCATGTCAAATGTGTCACAACACAATGGTTGGTGGGACTGAAACATTTTAATACCGAACTGCATGCAGTCTGGAGGAGAGCGGGTCATGTGACCTGTATTGCCATCCTCGACGCTTCCTCCCATTGGTTGATCTGCTCGCGATGAATAATTCATTATTATTATTATTATTATTGTTGTTGTCGTTATTTTATTGATGTTGAGAGGCTGAGTGAATTTTTCTTCCGTTAAAATGTAAAACAGTTCCTCTGCCTCGTTGGACACTTTTTTGTTTCAACATTGATATTTTAATGAGGGTTGGAGGTTTTGTTTGAAGTTTGTGTTTTTAAAGTGTACTGGGATCATGTCCCGAGGTGATTTTACGCGATAGATAAACTGAATTTAATTGAGTAAACAGGTTTCACACAATGGCAGATTACATCCAGTCTATATTTTTCAGTCAAAAACGCGAGGCAGCACTGCTTTGTGTTTCATACACAATCTGGCAACTTGGATGATGTCAGACAAACATGCAAAACTTACGGATTTATGTCCGATGTTAAGACAATGCATATATAGAGTTTGAGGGCCATGTGAATCGAGATTTACACAGAAAGCGAGAGTGCTGTCAGGTGTGGTTCTGGTGAGCAGCTCTCAGTGTTACAGCATGTGTCACATGCAGTCTTGTGAAGACTCAGTTGCTTTCCAATGCTTCCACAACAGTTTGCACAAGTATACGTAAAAGCAGAGTGTGTGTCTCATTCACACTTCAGACATTACATTTCATTTAGCAGACAAATAAAAGATGGAAGTAACAGGGTATGTGCTTTTAAAGACTGACCACAATATCCCTCGAGAAAAAAACTTTAATAGAGCAATTAAGGCCGCTGATTTGAACACATGGAGATGTGGTCATACAGATGTGTTTTGCTGAACTGTTTTCTAACTGTACTGGAGTGAACTTCAAGCAACAATAATTATGGTAACTTTTGAAATGCACAGTTATCCCATTAGTGAATGGTGGTATGGTATTTACTTTATTAATCCCCGAGGGGATTTTTTTTTTTATTTTTTTTTTTTTATTTTAGGTATGGTATTTAAATATCACAGATATAAACTTAAACCTCTGGACCCATGATGCTTGGTCACTGGACACATATGAGCATAATGTACCTTTTGGTATTCTTCCCTTCTTTTTTTAACAAAAGACAGACTCATGTTTCAGTGTGGCTCATCAAAGCTGCAAACAGTTACACTAGGGGGCATCATTGTCACATGGAGATCCACATATTATGAAGCAAACAACACAGTACAATGATTCATTTTTAAAGACCATTTGAAAATACTTTCAACTTTCATACTACAAATTGAGAACAACAATTAAATCTGAACTGAACTAATAATACATTATATCAATGTCACTGATGTACACAGCAGGTTATAATCACGACTGACTGACTTAATTACGACACTAGAATCATGACTGACACGTTTTCTCTAGGTAGGGTCAGCAGTTAGGTAAAACATGTCTTCTTCTTTATTGTAAACCATATAACTCACATAATCAATTATCTTTTTTGTATTTATTTTTTTAAACAGCAACATGTGAGCTAACCAGTACATCTGTTGCCATGTCATGGTCATTTAACTGTGGAAACATACAAACAAAATAGCTTTCACAAATCTCCTAATGGATTACTCTAAATAACCTGAGACCCTTTGTCTTAACCCTTGTGTTGTCCTTGGGTCAAAATGACCCGCAGCTGTGTTCAACCAAGTTTTATTTTATTTCTATATTTTCATATTTTTTGGGATCATTGGTCATCATTCTTTAAGGAAACCCTCACAGTCTCCTTGTCACCAATGATCCCAAAAAAAATGTGACAATAAAATAGAACTTGGTTGAACACAGCTGCGGGTCATTTTGACCCAAGGACAACACGCAGGTTAACAGTTATTGTGGGTAAACTGATCACATGTTTGTCACAAGAGCAAAAACAGGTAGTAACAAAACAGAAACAAGTACAGATTGTGGCACACTTTGTCTGCGACATATTACTGAGTCAATCTTTCCTCCATTAACACTTAACAACAGTTAAACACAAACACATTGGTGCGCCTTCCTTTTCTCTTCTCCTGTTCGCCCTGCTCTTCACTCTCCCTCTGCCTCGTGTTTGGTTTCTCTTGGTGATGATGACAAAGAGGACAAGTGCTGCCAGCATAACAGCAGTTATGAGAAGGCAGCCTCCAAAAAACAGCATTGCTTTGTTCTTGAACATCCATTCGCATACAGAACAAAACTTTTGCAGCTCATGAAACTTGCAGGGCTGCGTCGTGTCATTGTCAGGGAAACCGCTGTGAGTGAGGATTTCTCTGTATACAGCAATGGAGGCTTTGGCTTTGGACTGGTGTTGGGTTGAGGTGAAGAGGCCAAACTGGGGGACATCTCGATCTTGGAGCTTCCACACATAGAAGCCCTGCAAGTTGACTCCGTCTTGATGGCAAGCTGAAAATAAAATAAAGAAGTTAGAGGTCAAATTTAGATTGTTCAACGCTAGATGGCAAGCTGAAAATAAAATAAAGAAGTTAGAGGTAAAATTTAGATTGTTCAGCGCCTCTCCAATTTCTCTTCCTCATCCAGTAATATGAACACATAATTGAAGAAAAAAACAGAAAAAAAAACTTTGGAGGCCTGCTGGTTAACCAATGTAAGAAAACAACATGCTTGCATGTGCATTTATGGGAGAGCCATGAAGGGCAAAGTGTGAACACAACACTGTCGCTCCAATTGTTTTTCTCGCCCCTCTTCTCTGTTTTTATGATCTTCGTGGCTTCTCATTAAGCCTTAGTTTTATAGTAGAAAGCAATAAAGTCATTAAACCTGTATTACCTGCTGGGCTGTGCCTCTATCTCAACATCCTGAACCCTGCCATTTAGTTTCTACTAAAATATGATTACACAACACATTTGGGATTGAAGAGGAAATTAATGCCCTACCTTTGAGAGCCTCCTGCAGGTAACTCCTGAGGTAGTGTTGTCTGAGTTTATCATTGACAGGAGCCTGATCATCAACCCCACTGCCTGTGACAATAATAGGTAGAGCACGTCCGTATCTCTGGTTCACCCAGCTCAGCATCTTCCGGAGGCCCCAGGGTACAACAGCCTGCCCTAGATGGGAGGAGGGCCAGGTGGGATCAGAAAGGGTCAAACAGTCATGATCTGGGGGTGTTTTCTGCTGAAAATGTTCTTGTGACTGGGGATTTGGAGAGACCAGACGGGTAGTAAAATGGTTCAGCGCGATAAAACTTAGTGCCCCTCTCAGCTCCTTCCTCTCGGACTCAGTAAAACTGGGAAGAGGGGATCCAGGGAGGCCCATTACTCTAGCTCTCTCCTCCAGGTATGCCTTCATTTCCAGTGGGTAGTCCCCCTTCCTCTGCTCCTCCTCATATCTAGTCCCCAGCAATGGATCCAAGAAGCGACCAAGTTCAAACAGAAGGAATCGCTCTGCTGCTGCTATATGTGAATTCAGAAAGGGGTTGGCAGGTTTGGCCCAGTCGGCATGTAGCGCAAGTGATACCAGCCCTCGCTGCTGATTGTAATGTTCCCTCTCATATAGCCTCCAGGCTTTTGCATGAGCCAGAAGCAGGTTATGGGCTGCTTGATGCTTCTCTTTCCCACTAGAATAAAAATCTACCAGTCTGTTGGGCTCATTGATGGTGATCCAGTATCGAACCCAGGTACCGAGCTCCTGGTAGCAAAGTGCTGCATATTCTTGAAAAGCTTTCACTGAGCTGTTCTTGAGCCAACCTCCAGAGGCATGCAGTGGCACAGGCAAGCCCAGATTCGGAGCTCTGTGTGTCGGATAGTACATAATAACCATAGGCTCCAGGTCCAGCTTCTTGAGCTCCATCAGGACACAGCGGTAGTACCTTTCAGAAGTATAGAGGTAGGAGTTAATGTGTGCGGACAGACAGACAGGGTCAAATTAAAGTATAGTGGGCATCCACTTTATATTGTTCTAAATCTATGGAGTGAATCGAGTTGAATCCTATGGATTCGCAACAGAAATTCATCAAATACCTCTGAATTAGGGAGAACTGAAATAGTTAATGTTTGTGTGTTTGTGCATTTCTACCTCAGAGCTTCGGTGTTCACATTAGAGAGGTCTCCCTGGGGTAAAATCAGAGACCAGTTTAGGGCGAAGCGGTAGTGAGATGCCCCAGTGGAAGCAAACAGGCGAAGATGACCGCGAATAGCCAAATAGTCAGTGCATTGGGCCCGTCTGGTGGGGAGCCTCACCCCTGGGACTGGATGAAATGATCCGTCTCCTGTCAGGTTCCATCTGTACAAATGAGGGTCAGTAAACTGCGGGGAGAAAGGGTAGAAGTGGACCTACGAAAACAAACAAAAAAAAAAACTGTTTTTTTTTTTAGGCGTATTGTATTATTGAAGTCGTATTATAGTTATGAAAATAAATTGCCAACATATGGTTCATTAACACCTCTCATGTCAATTTCTCGCCTTTCTTACCTGTAGAGTGGAGTCAGCAATGCCCCAGTGGAATTTGCAGGGGAAATAACCTTTGACCTCTCTTGAGGTTTTGTCACTTGGGAAACCATTGTCACTGACAACACGCTTATAGTACTGAGCAGTAGTCTTGGGAGTCCTGGTTCGGTTTGGTTGGCTGAAGTCGATATAGAAAAGTCCTCGTCTGACAGTGTATCCATAATTCCACTCAAAGCCATCCACCAGCGACCAGGCTGAGTAGCCAAACACCTGAACACCATCAAACTTGATAGCTGTAAAAGATAACATAACAAGTAACAGAGTGATAAATACTTCTACATTTGTTTTATGATGATTTGATTGTACAACATATTTTCTAACTCATATTTGTTAGTTCTCCCAAGTTTTCTGCTCACCTTGCAAGACTTGGTTGATAAAGCTCTTCATCAGATAGATAGCTACCGTGTCCTCCCTTCCCACCCTGGCTTCAGAGAACCAGCCTCCCTCAGCCACCAACACCCTTGGGTCACCGTACTCCAGCTTTATCCAGCGCAGGAGGCGTCGCAGGTCAGGGGTCACAGTCTGCCCATAGTGGACCAGGTTCCGGCCCAGACGGAGGTTGTTAGGCCCAAACGACAGAGCAAAAAAGTCGGCTGTTTTCTGCACCCACAGCTTCTCCTCGGGGGTGAATGTGGGCAGGAGAGCCCCCTGTTCCATTTTCAAAGAGACTGGGTAGTCCCCATCACCAAAGATGGGGTTGGCAAACCAGCCAAGGACTGCCTCTAGTGATGTCTGGCACAGTGCAACACTGGCAGCTGTGGTTTGGCCTCTCTGAGGCTCGACCCAGTGGGAACCAAAAACAATGGATACTTTACCTCTCTGAGTTGGGCGGAAGTTGGTGTTGTAGGTGTGCCAGGCTTTGGCGTGGGCCTGGCAATGACAGCAGACACATTATTTTGACTTTACTCACTTCTCTATACAACATTATCTTGGTATAATGAGCCTGTTCACTGAAGACATTTTGATATGTCACTGTATGAAATACAGTGGAAAATAATATGGTTGCATTTACTTTTATCTACTTCAGTTTCAGGGTCCTGATTCTGTTTATTCTGGCCTGTTGTTACACTGTCATGGTTTATTGGGACACTTGAATCGGTACGGGGAACTCATTATTATATTTCATTGTTATATTTCATACAGTATATAACACCTACACTTTTCCTATGATGTCAAGTCATGATTTAATCTGTGAAACATGTCTATGAGGCTTTATAAACACTTTAAACTTTAAAGCCCTCGCAGAACCCATATCTCTGCCAAGGCTATGCAATCATCCAAATTTGTAATTTTAATTACAGAAAATGTTATGAATATTGAAACACATCTGGATCCAGATGTTCATGAAAAGACAGTGAGAAACAATCAAGTACTTGACTGTTTCCATTTTATTATTGAAGCTGTTGTAGAGAAATCATCACTTGCTAATATATGGCCAAACTTTCCACAAAGTTTAGTTCAAATTTACAAATAGGTTATAGCAGATGTCATGCCAACTCAGATAAAAAAATCAAGAAAGTTCATATGAGAACTTAGCAGAAGTAATATAGTAATAATTAAATTAATGTATTCAGCAGCAGTAAGTTGCTTTTTGCTCCCTCTTTCTGCTCAGCATTAGCTACACACAGACCATCTGTGCTTCACTGCACAAACATAAGTGATTATTAATGAGGCGTAGCTGTAACTTCCTGACACACACCGTTTCTCTCCAGCGCAGAAGTGCTGACACGGTGGACTTTGACCTTAAGTTCCCTGTTTACAAATCACAAACTTATCAATAAGCTATAAATATGAGTGAGTTGTTTGCTTTTTCTACTCTGTTACCTAAAATCATTTCAAAGATGTAAATATTCATCAAGCATCATGAACTGATAAAGCTGTAGTTCAAAGTTTACAGACAGTCTGTGCAATTGGAGAAATTCTTCATGGCGCTGTTGTTACAACCAACGCAATAAATTAACAGTACAAACTAATGTACACACTTATGACAAGTTGTACAAAACCTGTTGAGTGAGCCTGTATAACTTACCCTGATCAGGTTGTGGGCCACAATGAGAGAGCCAGTAGGACCCCCTTTCTCTCCAGGAGCGTGCACACCTGTCCTGTACCCCTGCACAGCCACCAGGTATGGATTATGCATTGTGAGCCAGTACTTAACACGACTCCCAAATGTGTAGAAACAAAATGCAGCATACTCCCCAAAGAGTCCCACCAGCGTGTCATTTTTCCAGCCTCCATATTGCTCTTGGAGCAGTTGCGGCAGGTCCCAGTGATGGAGGGTGACGATGGGCTCAATTTTCTTTTCCAGAAGCCTCTCTATAAGGCGGCTGTAATGCTCCACAGCTGCTGTATTGGGCTGGCCTTTGGCATTACCATCAGGAAAGAGCCTGGGCCAGGAGAGAGAGAAGGAGTATGATCTTACACCTAGATACTCCAGAGCCTCCACATCTTCTTCCCAGCAGTTGTAGCTGTCACTTGCCACATCGGCAGTCTTACTTGCTAAATCACCACTGCCAGAGAAGTGGGTGAAATGGTCCCAAATGGAGGTGCCTTTTTCATCCTGGTTCCAGGCTCCTTCTGTCTGGAAAGCAGAAGTCCCTGAGCCCCAGAGGAATCCCAAAGGGAAGGTGTCATGAAGAAAAGACTGGTCTTTGATGATGGGGTCCGGCTTCGGCTGCTGCCAAATATTCCTGCCCTCCCCAAGAGAGCAGACTGCCTCGTTCCAACGACACACCAACAATAGTAGTAAAAGTAAGCGGCACTGACGAGTGGGAAGAGAAGGATGGTTCAACATCCTGAAGGAGTCTGTCTTGTTTCAGAAATCCACTTTAGAGCAAGTGTCAGTCAGCGCAACAACTCTTTTTAATATAACATACCGTCTTGTGATTGACAATAGATCCATAATGTTGGTAAGGAAGAAGGAGAAATGATCACATCCAGCAGAGAGGAACATTTGAAGCTTCGAGGTGCTGCAGTATCCATCCGAAAACCTGCCTAGTCTTCCCTATCTCTTCCTCAGTGTACTTGTACTCCCACTCAGCCCCTCCCTATAATGTTCACACATAGAAAGGTTGGCTCATATCCACACATGCTTGTATCACTAAACACCTGAGACATTTCCGGCGGATTACTTTCACCTGCACTTTCAAAAACACTCCATCATCCTGCCACCACATAAGAAAAAACCTCTAGTGTCACAACTTTACACAACTTATGAGGATATCAGTGAGCCTTCCTTGTGAGGACGCACATACGCCGACAGAGCTTACAGGCTCATGCTGATTGCTGTAAAGAACATTCTTGTGTCAATAATTAGCTTGTACTCTGATCTAAGTCTCATAACCAAGAAGTACCTCTCATTGCAGTCTGTTTGATTCCAAACAGAATTTTAACAACACGGATTTCAGTTTTCTAATACAAATGAAAATGTTTGATACATATCCAACACATTTATTGAATACGAAGCAGTGGTACAAAGTCATGCAGCTTAACAAAAAAAAAAGAAAAGAAAACATTGTTTTTCAGTTGACTTGTGGCCAGAAGCTGTTAAGTTCATCTGCAGTGTTCTTTCAAGATTTGATCAAACCGTATCAGGTGAGAGCAGTGACACCAGCTCATATGACCTTATTATATATTTACTGCCACACGCAGTATGAATATCGGTCACTGACCCAAAAAGCAGCAGTGCCAGACCAACAACATTGCTAGGAAGTGTGTGTGTATTTCACTTTCCATCTGGCTGAACACACACACCTGTCTTTGACAAAGTCTTCCAATCACAAAAAAAAAAGCCAATCTCGTCCTTCTTCATTAAAGCAGTGTAGCTGTCTCGAGTAAAAAAACATTGTTGCCCAGAATACACTCTGCCTCAAGGCATTAGTGGGATAAGTCAATTGAGTTGGAAAAGCAAGATTGACCTCATGGTCGCTATGATACAACAGAAAAGACAACTCGAAAACACTCATCTGTGTTTCTTTTCTTTTTTTTTTTAAACTGAACATATAACAGACATCATCCAGATATTACATACAACAGTTCAGACAAATTTCAAGATTCATATTTTTTGTGATTAGTGCTGTGATGATTATGTTTCTTTGTGACTGTGTATAATAAGGAACCACAGGGGGGCATCTTTTCAACCTGGTGCACAAAAAATAAACCCAAAGTGAATGATCTTATTTATAATTAAATATATTAAATATATTTTATATAATATTACTCAGTTAACTAAAACTGAAAAGCAGAAAAGCAGATTTCAATATATTCACTGTCACTACATATTGAAGCGTCACAAACGGTTCTCTCAGTATAAAGTTTAGCACAGTAAATAAAGGGGAAGTAAAAAGAGGATGTACATGTGAGAACAAACATGATTTGTCTTAGGATGGCTTTCATTTCTGTGTCTGTTTCCTCTCACCTTCGTTATTTACTGTAGCAGAGACACAGATGAGCAGTCGAGGCAAATCCTGAGACGGACTGATGCTTGTCTTTAGATCAAAAACAATTTGTTTGGTGGGGCACTTTTTTTGCAATTATTCACTCAAACCTTTTCTTCAGAAACTGAACTCTATTTGTGTTTTTTTCCATTTTTTGAGATTTTGAATCTCTGCAACTGCGATATTTTTATACCTCAGACAGAGCAGAAATACCGACTTGTCGAGGCTTAAAAATTCAATAAGTCATCGAGACATTGAGCGCAGTGCTTCTGCTGAAAAATTCATCTGACCTCAAAACAGGTTAGTAGAACTTATCTTTCTTTGTACTCGACAGTGTTTGTTGCAATGATTTTTTTATCTGATATTATTTCTATCTGTTTCAATGTTAAGGTTAAACAAATCAACACAGAGAATTGCAAGTCTAGAAAATAAAACAAAGCTATACATAACTCAATGGTTGAAAGTATAATAAAAAATATCCTGTTATTTTGTTCAAGTCAGTATTTAAAATGTGACTTTAAAAATACCAGAATAATAAAGCTAGAAAAAATATCTATTTACATTTTCTGTGGGAAACCTATCACTGATCCAATGCAATTTATTGTTAAATAAAACATTCTGTTATGATCAATTAGAAGACACTACAGGTCAAATCAATCACACTTGTGATTTAATATATGGTACCGTATGAACACTTGGTTACCAATGTATTAAGCACAGCTAAAACGAATGTTGTCAAATACAACTGTCCTATAATAAGTCCAATGTTCTTCTTCTTTTTCCCAATATTATCGATTCTATTTTGTCCATCCCTCATAAAATGATGAGGGGAGGCTAAATAACAGAAACATGACTCTGTTTAATGCAATGCAGTTCAACAGAACTTTGAAACAGAAAACAGAAAGTCTTTCTTCTTTTCACAGGAGGTGTTATACAACTTTTGTTTTTATCAACATACCAGTAGAAAATATGGCAGTCCTACATCCTACAAAAGGATTATAAGGTTCATTCCACACCTCTCAAAAGCAGTTCAACAAAAACTGGACATTGTAACCATCATAAATGAAGGGTTTATTGCAGGGCTGTTGTATTAGACTACACTGGGTTTTTAAGCTAACTGACCATGGGGAACATGAGTCAATAATGACATAGATGTTTATGTCTTACTTTTATCCAGACAAACAATGAGGCACATGGCTGCTGTCTTCTGGGCAGCGTCCATGTTTGTAGGACTCCAGAAGAGTGCTTCATCCCCTGACAGCATTGTCGACCTTTCATCCAGAAACCTCTCCTCTGTCCCACGAGACCTGCCACAAACAGCTGAGGTTTTAGATCTTTCATGCAACCACATACATCAACTTCACACAGGAGACTTTAAAAACACCACGCTCCTTCGGGACCTGAATGTGTCATGGAATAGTTTGGAGGAGGTGGATCCCGAGACTTTCCTTGACACACCACTTCTTGAGCATCTGGACCTGTCACACAACATGCTGAGGAACCTGTCGGGTCAAACCTACCTGATGCATACAGGGAACCTCCTGGTGCTTAACTTGACCAGCAACAAGTTCCTTACCATGACACTGGGGAGTGAGTTCAGTTCCCTGCTAAAACTGGAGAGATTAACAGTTGGAGCAAAAAACACGAGTAATGGGGATTTCAAAAACATTGCAAAGATAAAACTACAAATCCTGACCCTCTCTCTGGAGAATGAACCTGGTTATGAAGCAGGCAGCCTGAAGGATGTTCATTCTCAAAGGCTTCAGTTAGCCTACATTAACCCAACAATAGATCTTGATCTGATTGGTGATGCTTTGTCACTCTTTGATGAATTGGAGCTGATAAATTTGACAGGTAGCTACATATACTTAAGTAAGCAGATGAGTGAGAGAGCAGAAATACACACTTCTCATCTTTATCTCACCAGCATATCAGTTGAATGGGGAGAATTAACTCAATATGTGAATATGGTTCTGCGTACTTCGATTACCCATCTGAGTGCGTCTGATGTGACCATTTACAAACCGCCTTATGTAGACACCAAAGTGATCCAAACAACAAAGTTGAAGTCCTTCACAGTGAGCCAGGCCGTGGTGAAATCTTTCTTCTTTGCACAGGAGGCGTTATACAACTTTTTTATCAACATGCCAGTAGAGAATATGGCAGTCATTGAGACTTCAATCATACACATGACATGTCCAAAGTCCCAGAGTCCCATCCTCCAGCTGGACTTCTCCCACTGTGCTTTATCTGACACCATCTTCTCTGGAGTGAAGGATCAGGAATTTGTTGAATGTAAGAATCTGGGTAACTTGAGGAAATTGACTCTGAGAAGCAACAACTTGAAGAACCTTCAGGTACTGAGCAAACGTATGCAACACATGATGTCCCTGCAACACCTGGACCTCAGCTTCAACTCCATAGTTTACGATGGATTGTTGGAGTGTATGTGGCCCGAAAATATCACCAATTTGAATCTGTCTTCTAATAGGCTGTCAGACTCCATTTTTAAATGTCTACCAAAAGGAACAGAGGCACTGGATCTAAATAACAACAAGATTTCTGTGGTACCACAGTCCATCTTTAAACTGGAAAACCTTTCATCTCTCAATCTAAATGCCAACAGGCTGCGGGATCTGCCAGTGTGCAATACTTTCCCTGTACTGAGCGAGCTTCTGCTCAGGTCAAATTCCCTCCACGCTCCGTCTGTGGACAGACTAGACAGCTGTCCAAAACTGAAAACCCTGGATGTCAGTAACAACCCTTTCACCTGCATCTGCTCTCTGAGGGGTTTCATAAGTCTTGGCATCAAGTCTGAAAACAGAAAAAGTCACACGGGAGTTGAACTGTTGAGCTGGCCACTTGGCTATTACTGCGCCTACCCAGGGGCTGTCAGAGACTCCACATTGAAAGACATCCGGATCCCATTGGTCTCCTGCAATAGTGGTCTTCTAGCAGCCACTATCTTGGTCCCAGCAGTAGTGATGATTATGACTGTTATGGTTATGTGCAGGCACTGGGATGTTATCTGGTACATGGGCATGATCTGGCAGTGGACCAGAGCCAAACATCGTGCAAGAACACGAGAAGTTCGACCTGAAGATCTGGTGAATGTTGAGTTCCATGCTTTTGTGTCTTATAGCCAGCACGATGCCGACTGGGTGACCAACTCCCTCTTTCCTAACCTTGAAGGCCCTGGAAGAGGGCTTAGCATCTGCCATCATGAGCAAAACTTTGTGCCTGGAAAGACCATTATTGAGAACATCATTTGCTGTGTGGAGAAAAGCCGACGCTGTGTGTTTGTGCTCTCTGCTAACTTTGTCAAGAGCGAGTGGTGCCACTATGAATTGTACTTCGCCAGCCACCAACGCCTCGCTCAGGGCTCCGACAGCATTGTGCTGGTGCTGCTCGAGCCTCTGCCTCAGTACCTGATTCCATCCAAGTACTACCAGCTGAAGTCCATGATGAGCCGCCACACCTATCTGGAGTGGCCGCAGGACAGAGCCAAGCACAGGTTGTTCTGGGCTAACCTCAGAGCTGCTCTACAGGCCGACCTGCCGAATGCACCAGTCACAGAAATACAGGAGTGACAGTGGAGAGAGACTTTAAGAGGAAGGGAAGTGTGAATAGGACACAGGGGAAAGTTTACCAAAAGGAACAAGGTAATGAAAACAGTTGGACATACTGGAGGGAAAATGTGCAGATTTTCTGGCTTGCTTTTTTTTTTCTTTTTTTTTTTTTTTAACTCATGTCATTCTATTGTGAGCGGATGATGATCTGATGCGCTTTGTAGATACAGATGTATAACATGTCAACGTTTTTCAACCATTCAGGTAACATTTAATGTAAACACCCATATCAACTAACAATTTGATCAAGACTGTAGCAAAAACAATAAACCTTATCAAAGAGTATCAAAAATCCATTTGATTCTTTTGTCAATATCGACTCCCACAAAACAGCACAATATGACATGTTGAGGTTGAGCACAACATGTTAAAACTCCAACTTTGTACTAATAAGGAAGAAGATTACACACATACTGTACTGTGGAAAAAAAAACAGCAGCACTGCATATCCAGTATTGTCTCTAACTCTCTGAAAACAGAGGTCCACTTTTAAGGCGAGGAGAAACACAGGCTCACTCTGCTCTTTAGAGTTCAGTGATGGATGATGAAGACAAGAGAGCAAGAAATGTTTCCTCTGTTGGGAGACACGTTTTGGAGTCAGAAAGTCAGTCCAACTGCATTAAACTATGCCTGGGACTTAAACTATGAAAAGGTTCAAAATCCACAGGTTTGGTGTCAGGGAAGAGACTGGATGATGATTATTTTCTCGTTAATGCAGAAACGGTGGAGCACAAGGAGCAAGTTCTCTCCACAACGCGACACCTGCCTCTCCATGGCCAGGCGGAAATCCTCCTTCACTCCTTTGGTGATTCCTCGAGTCACCGTGTGGTGCCTGCAAGAGTAAAAGGATAAAAAATAAACACAAACATGGTCAGAAATGCATTCTTATGAGCTGACTGTACATAAATTGAAAGTGGGATCTATATGACGTATTCAGTAAAGACAAAGTCATGGAAACAGCATGTTACTTTCTCCTTATATCAGCCAGTCAACTTTAAACAACACATGTTCCATTCAAATAAATCAAAACCACATAAAGCATGTCCACAGATGAAATGAGATCAAGTGTCATGAAAAGGCAAAAAACTAAACTGACTGTACAACACCACCAACATCATCCTCAAATAACAACAGCAACAACAACAACAACAACAACAACAACAACGATGACCACAGAAAGACAAGTAATGGCTCAAATAAACAAACGCCGACAGGAAATCAAAGAACGACTGACTCTTGATGTAAAATGACAGGCCCAAATTAAAACTGGGGGATGACAAGCCTTGAAGCTGGGAATGAAGGAAGGGTGACTGGTGTGGGCGGGATGGGGACTGTGGGAGGAGGGGCCTGGGGTACCTGTCCATCGTCTGCACCCCTTGGAGCAGAAGGGTATTTAACTCCACCCCCAGGGCGGGGCTAGGGTTCCTGAGGGACAGCAACATTCAACAACTCTCAGTCAGTGAGGGTGCATTCAAGTGTCTTCTACAACAATGAATGAAGGAGTTTGATTATAGCGTATTTTTCTTTTCTTTTTTACCAAGAACTCCTTCCGTTTATAAGACCCGCTCCGTTAACAGCTTTTTCAGTTCAAAGTAAAAATTCTCCCCACAGGCCATGTCTACGTAGATCATCAGTCAATAGCACGGCTCTCTTTAAAAACACACCAACAGAACGGGAGAGTGCAGAGTCACGATGCAAACTGGAAAAAACTCATTATGGGGGTTGCTTACTTTATCAGCATTCCCTGATTGGGCAGCAGCTCCAGCTGGATTCTTCCTCCTTCTGGAGTACGCAGGTATGCAAACTCCTCCAGCATGTCAATGTCTGAGAAAGATCATGAGCTTATGGAAACCAACATGAGAACATAGTTAAAGTCACCACAAAAAAAAAACAGCCTATAAACAGAACATGTGACTATGTTCTCGACAGGTTTTACAGTGTTGTGGTTGTTTCCGCGTTTACAAAAAAGGATACTGGTGACATAGTTAAAGAAATTCTCATACTGGAAACTGCCTTGCTGACAGATTTTATCCACGGCCTTTAAAAACAGCATCTCGCCCTGTGGCCAGTCATGCTGCAGGAGCACCACCACATGTCCGAGGGACAGATCGTCACGATTGTCAGTGAAGGCACGGAGCTGATTGGTCCCGATAAGAAAAAAAAAAGAAAAAAAAGATTGTTAAACAAGGATTTATATCAAAATCTACATGCAGTCTTGAAAAATCCACTGGACAAACACAGTGCGTGTTTTATTAAAGTCCTACAATAACAATCATAGACTCCAAGAATCTGTGTTTGTATTTGTTCTTTTCATGTTCAATCCTGCTTCAATGGTCTATTATATATTATCTGGTAATTTGAGAAAACAGTCACACAATCTGGTTCATGAATAGAAGTGGTCATCGGGATCTTGTAATTACAAATGTTTAATTATGACCAAAATTTAAACAAATAGAACGAAAAATGAGACTATTTGCAGCACAGTGTAACTCAGGATTGACAAGGCTTCAGAACCTACCTAAGAAACTCGGGTTATTCAAGATTTCTTCAGTATCAAAGTGATCTAGTGATAGCTGTTAAGTACATCCAGTGCAAGCTTATTAAGTGTAACACATGAAGAAGTAAATGACTTCCTGGTCACACAAATCAGACCGATTAAATATCGCAATGAAATTCAGTTCTATGTTTTGACTTGAGCATAAAATCAAAAGTACGAATTCAAGCTGTTATTTGTTTTGTGTTGGATTCATAAATTAAAAAAAATAAAAAGGATTTTCTGTTTTTGGATTCTCAAGTGAATATGAAAAGAACAAATGATATACAGATTTCAAAGCCGTTTCACTTTGACAGAATCAACTACTCAAAGTACCTTGAAGCAGGCGAGCATCAGCTGGAGACAGAAAGGTAACACAGCTTTGCTGGTGCAGGGAAGCAATCTCAGGTCATTACCTAAACAAAATTTAAAAAAGAGGCAATGTTCTGATGAAATTAAGACTTCTATTCAAATTTCTAATTGAATTCTCACACAGAAGTGGGCGGCTAACTTTTGTATCTTGAATCACCAAAGGGAAAACATTAGCTCCAAAAGAGTCAGCGGTTTTTCATGAACATGCAAATTACACCAGATAAAACTTGTGGTCCAAGTGGTAGTACTGTATTGTACTGTAGTACTACCGAGATAGCGGTCACATCTATGTATCAACATATAGACCTTTACAATACTAACCAGTTTTGAAGACAACACAAAAGAGAGCTTGAGGTGTCAGTTTTGCGAAACAAATTTAAAGCTGCTCATAATCAGAATCAGTGTGTGAGCTCAGGAGGCATTTACCTTTCCTAGTTTTGTTCTTGACTCTAACCTGCTCCTCTGGGGCCTTAGTTGGTTCTTGGCTTGGGGGTACCAGTCCACTGACAACATCCAGCAGCTTCTCACAGGCCATCTGATAACCAAGATACAGTACATTACATTCATGATGTGCATTACTTGCAGGGCTATTCCACAAAACTTCATTAAAATAAACAAACTGCATGAGTATCTTTTTTGCGAGGCTACTACTTTTTTCTAAATTGTATTGATGACTTTATGCAAGTTAGCACACATGCTGCACTTCTTTTTATTTTTAGGTTTACATGTCAAACACTGATATAGTACAAAACTGTATGCGTGTGGGTATCCAGGTATGAACGGGTACTAACTGCAGTTTGTTGTAGAGCAAATTGAGAAATAGGATGTACTAAACATATGAAGCAGTTGCAAGACTCTGTAATAAATCTTAACTATATCGCCACCTTCAGGCCGGGATGTGTCATAAGATTCATTTTTGGGGCTGGTCAAGGGAAGGTTGTATTTTTCTGTAACTACACCTAATGTTTAAAAACAAAACAGCCCCCAAAAATATGTAAACGTGTACACAGTATAGATGACACCTGAACAGCATATCTCTGCAAAGTGGGATTACGAGACAAACAACTCCAAATTCTTACATTTAAATGTGATGCAAAAGGTTAAATTACTAGTCAACAAAATAGTATAACACCGTATATTTTGTGCTGGGTGTACATTCAGAATATGAACAAAAAACTGAAAAATAGAAGCATGTCTGTATATGCATGCCCCCCCCACCACCACCACCACCACCTGATATATACACTAAGAGTGTGGTCGTGTGCGTGTGTGTACCCTGTATTCTCCCAGCGCATAGTGGCAGGATGCCTGCTGTATGAGGGCCCTGTGGTGCTCCAGACTGGCCTGACCTGAGGGGCTCTGCTGGCCGGGCTGAGGCTGCTGCACTGCAGCCATCTGGTGCAGGCTGGAGAGGGCCTTGCGGTACTGCCCCTGGAGACGACATACGCACGCATAGTCAAGAGTACATAATCGCAGGCAACTTGTGAGGCACATGGAAAGATACATCAATATGTACATAAATATGTCTCAATTAAGATTAACAGATTGTTCATATTTTATTAAAAATTGCCAAACTTTAATGAACTTGTTGTAATCAGTTTGTGTTATGTTTTATAATCTTTATTTGTGCCATTCTTAAAATATAGTTTAAATAAAAAAGTGTATCAATATAACCTGTTCTTTGCTATTCTTACCATGATTGCATTTCCCCACACAGATCAATAGAGTTTTATTGAAACCAGTAATCAATCAATGATAAAATACTCTGATCCTACAGGTAACACAATGAGGCATAAGCAAGTAGTGGTAATACAGAACACAGAAAAAAGGGCTGCAGGTGTCTTGTCACAAACAAAAATATAAACTCTTACCTGGTATATAATCATGTCGGTGAGGAATATTCTGAACCACAGCCAGCTGTCGGTCTTCCATGAGGCGCAGATCTTCTTGAACTCTGAGAGACATTAAAATGCAAAGTTCATTTAAATGATTAAAACCTTCTTCCTTGCCTTCCTTATAGTGAATTAATAATGTCTCTTTAGCAAAACAAAATGTAAAAGCAGTAAGAATCCACCGGCATCTATTGTAGTTGTAGTGGTAGCCACTTTATGATTTGGTGACAACATGACTGGACCCTGTCTGAATATTTAAACATAAACACAAACAAATGTAAGAGGTGCTTACCAGTTTCCACACTATCGTGGGAGTGAAGGAGATCCCAGCCTTCTCTCGCTGTGCGAAAGCTCTCCAGAGTCTCCGACCAGCTGGGCATCTCAGTCTTATTCACTAAAACGTGTCGACTGCGGCTTTTCCCCAAACCTTCCTCATCATCTGAGCTCTACAACAACACACACGTGCACAGTAACCAAAAAGCAAATGCAATGGAAGCAAACTTTAGTCATGTACCAACATGTTAAAGTCACCTTTTTGGGCTTTCACAGGAATATTGTAGAAAACATCGAAATGATCCTCACCATCGTCTTCTCTCTCCCATCTGCCAGTTTGCGTTTCTTATGCGCATGTTTCACTGCTCCTCTCTCCACCTCCACATCACTATACACTGAGCTCAAATCCTCCACAAGGATCCACGGCCCTGAACTCAAAGCACTGACACCTAGGAAACATAAACAAATAATGTCACTGCAACCTTTTACTGAAAAGATGACAGGGGTGCTTATCCTGAGAAATCCGAATGAAATGCACCAACAGGGAACTATGTGTGATTGCAAAGATTGAGACTGACCCTGGAAGAGTGCGGGCTGCACGGCTGAGACATAGAGGAAGGCGCTGCGGAAGAGGACGAGTGCAGCACAGATGACCACCTGACTGCAGCAGCGGGACCTCGTGTCTCCTTCCAGACCAGGCAGGTAGCGACACAGCTCCTTCACTCTCTGAAGCATGTCCACATAACTCCTGGAGCACACAAACACACAAAACACACTCACTTTAAAAACATTTTATTTCATTATTAGCAACCAGCTACAAGTGTTTGTTTTTGATTAACATTAATATGTCATATTCTTTTACTACAAATGTACAAAAAAGGAAAAATGTTGTCCATGAATATTCCTTCCTATGCTGATTTAAGTCAATGGCACCACAAACTGTAGCTTCAGAAATGACCATAAAGTCGAGTTGACATGCTCTCTGAAACATAGTAACGCCGTTGTATTGGACTGCATTTGTTGTGGCTTCAGTTGGTGCACTGAATAAACCAGCAACTGTAAATGAAAGCATTATCTCTGTGCAACACAACACAGTCGTGACGAGCAGTCTGATGAGAGTACCTCTGTCCCTTGTCTCCCTGCCACTCGCAGCGGGCTCCAACCACAAAAAGAATATCTAACAGCTTCTCCCAGGGCTCTGCAACCACTGACGATTTTTCCGACAGGCCGTCGATCACATAGCGCTGGGAGCCACGGGACACAGTGGGTGACTTCAGAGTCCCACCTTCCTGAGAGCCTGAAACAAAGAACAAGGGGAAAATAATAATGTCCCGCAGGCAGTAAATAGGAAAAAAAAAAAATGTGGAGACAGAAATGAATGTAGAACAAGAAATACTGGGAATCAAAGGTATCCCACTCAGCTGGCACTAAGAGAGAAAAAGAAAGAATAAACACAGTAAAAACAAAAACAGTAAAACGTTACCTTGAATCTGTACATCAGGAGAAGGTCCACGAGTAACATAACCAATGTAGAATTCTGCTGCTTTCAGCATGTATTTCTGCATTAAGCTGGCTGGCAGGCGCATGTCCATGTTGTTTATGACCAAAGGAAGGACATCACACACTGTAATAGTAAAAAAAAAAAACCATTATATATACCAAGTGTTTTTTGCAAAATGATTTTAAAACAGATTTTATTAATAGTATTTCACCAACCAAAAAGTTTTCTGAAGCAGTTGACAGGAGTCTCCACGTTCTCTGATGCCTCCGCCTCCAACAGTGTCTCTCCTAAATTGACCTAACAACACAGCAGATTGTTCCCATTTAGATTTTAAATATTATTTACACCAGGCTCAAATCTCAGAGTACAACAGTTATGGTAATATTACACACCCCGTGTTGGACCACAGACTCTGGAAAGCGCTTCAGGAGGAGGAGCAGCATCTCTGCCTTCTCCAAAGTGTTGAAACACTGCTCTGTGGCTTTCAGCAGCATCTCGCACTGCACACGACCAGGCAGAGTCTCAAAAAGCCCTGGACGAGACAAACAAACAAACAAACACACACATAGAGAGAAGTGGTCACTCATCTGATTCCTAATTCAAACATCGTCCATCTCACGGTGACCCACGCTTCACTATTACTCTCCTTAAAGCGAGTGAACTCCACTCACCTCGTAGAAACTGGGCATGCTTGTCCTGAGAGTCACTGCGCAGGGCAGCTGTGATCACACTAATCTCACGCCACACAACGGGCTGATCGGGAAAGTTTATAAACCTACAGGACGGACAAATAAAAGTGTTGAGGCTCAGCACGGGGTGCTCGACATCAGCAGCGGTCCGACAAGAAATACCACCGCGCGACTCACATGTCATACAGCAGCCTCCCCGCCGACGCGGTCCTCTCTGCGTTGCGTTCAATGATGTACATTTCGTACTGTGGAAAGAAATTAACATCATTTCACGAGATTTCACAACGCGGGTGAACAAACGTGTCACGTTAAACTCGACGTGGATGTCGCAGCGTGAAGAAGCTGAGGTCCATGCCGACCTGTATGTTGAAGTCTGCAGGGTAAAGGGTTCTGGCGGTGATGAGCCAGGCTTTAGCTGCACAGGGATCATCGGACACCAGCTCCCGGGCTCTCTTCACCAAAAACTCGCAGTCTTTTTGCGCTGACATTTTACATTAATCAATGCCGAAAGCGATAATAATAATTAAAAAAAAAAAGAAAAAAAGAAAGTCCTTTATGATTTACCAGACAAGGCTCGACCTGTATTGACCGACACACTTTAGGATACTGACGTCACAACGAAGGCGTAAAATATCACGCTCGCGTCCCGCTTTACGACCGACGTCCAAACGCTGCCGCAGTCGCACCAAAACATCACGAAAACAAGCGGTTTGGCTTTGTTCAATATATTCTGGGCGTCAAAACAAATATCAGGGGTAATTTATCAACTCAAACTCTCCGCGATTGTACTTTGTGTGACACAATGAACTAATTTGACGCGTTGTAAAAAAAAAAAAAAAAAAAAGAGGTCTCTGAAGCAGCCGTTGGTCCGTCCGTCCGTCCGTATATGCTCTCGAGCGCTGCCTGCATTGCGCATGCGCGGAAGTAGCATCGCTATCAGCTGCTGCTGCTGCCTCGAAGTGGGGCTGAAGACTCGACCTACAGCAGTGGCCCTGCAAAAATAATCAACTAAAAGCCCTCTACCTGTCCGGAGATAGGACAGCGACGGGTACGCGCTGCAGGTAAAAAAAAAAATAAAAAACCTCGGCGCTTTACGGGACGCTCCTTTGACATTCAGTGTCCGTCGACGGAGTCTCCGACCAATCATCGATCAGGGCTGGTCCGCTCCGACTCTCGGGAGCTAGCCACCTAGCACGGCAGGCGGCTCACATGTTGACATCTCCCGAGTCGTTCAACGCGGTTAAATTGAACAGTTATTGTGTTAAAATGTGCCATAAAAACACGAAAGCTCAAGAACGCACCCGCGTTTCCAAAATAAAATACTCGGTTCACTTTATGTGTCACGAACGAGCTTTAATATGTGTACTAATATAAGTAATCGGGCGTGTATTTCTCTGTTGAGTTACAAAAGCATCGTCGTAATATTACTTGCTCGGGTTTTATGTCTGCACAGGAAATGTAATTCTGCAGAGTCACTGCAGCTGCGAGGAAGATGTCGTTTGAGTTATTGTTGTTTTTTTTTCTGTGCAGTGTCGGGGAGTAACTAGTCACATGCTTAATTTAGAAAATATATGTAATTATAATCAGTTACTGAGAATAAAATATGTGATTCAATTACAGTTAGTATTAAAAAAAATGTGGATGATTACACATAAATATAATCATTTTGGTAAAAAAAAAAAAAAAAGTTTATATGGAGGCTATAGTATTGACTTCTGTCTCGGAAAGCTCCATTCATCTGTCAGCAGGAGCTCAAATTTGGAGTCCTGTTGTTGATTGGTGATTTTATTATAATTCACACTGCCTCATCTGCCAATCAAATGAATGTGCATTGCTCCAGGGTAAACCTATAAAGGCAGTGGACGTATCATCTGATAAGACGAGGAAATATTCACCAGTGAGTCACTCAGGGTGTGGACGGCACCCGGGCCTGTTCGTACTTCTATCACCACTCCTGAATGTAGACTTGGTTTTAAATATTGGGAACATTTTTCTTTTACTGCTGTCAGTTATGATTCACATACTGGTGATTGTGCTTTAAAAATCATTATGTTCCCTGTTTTAATTCAAGTTATATTGAAGAACAACTTTTAATAAAAGTCTTGACAGTAATCAGGGTCTCGTGCTGTTGGGAGAATCACACGGCCTAGTTTAAATGTGGTATTTAGGACTTTTCAGCTTTATTGCCCAGTTTAAAACACTTATTAAAAAAAAGTCATCATAAAATAAGCAAATGTAATAAGATACATTATTTTGATGACATAATTTAAAACAAAAAAAAACGTATTTCATTTCGAAAGTAACCTTCCCAACACTTCCTCTGTGTCGCAGCATGAGTAGGCGAACAAATAACCCTGAATTTAAGCTTTCGAATGAATTTCAATATCATGGCCGAGGGTCAGCAGCCATGTGGCACTCCGGTTTGTCAAACTGACCTGAAACTATGCATGAAGATTTCTGGAGGCATATTGTGGTTGACACACTTTGACCTCCAATGACCTCAAAGCTTTGCTGGCGCTATCTCCTTTTTGTTCTATATTTAGACAACTCCTCGACAACATCCTCTATTTACTACTGGGCATGTAAACACTTACTCTTAATGGGTGGGCTCTTGCTTTTGTTTGATCAAATCTGTTCTTGCTGTTTCAAGTATAAATCGGTGTATTCTTCACACACATAAATAACATTTGAAACTTAAATATTGCATATTACCAGATTTTCAAAAAGAAATTGCACAATATTAAAGCTTTAAAAGCCAAAGATTTATGTGGAATTATATGTAACATTTGTATTTATTTTATTTAATTTTTTATTGATTTATTTTAATGCATTTACATTTTGTTGTTTGAGGGTTTTTTTTATATTTATTGTTATGGCCTTCTTTAATAAAAGCTATGTTGGTAGATTTCTTTATTACAATCCATAAAAAAAAAAAAAAAATTTAGCTTAAGCATGTTTGGCTAAAATGTAATTGATGTTACGTGTAAGTGTGAAAGGAGATAAAAACCACATATCTGATATTTTCTCTCTCCTCTATGGTATGTATTTTACAGAAGAGTGCAGTGCTGATGTGATGCTAAAGTACCAGACTGCGGTGCACTGAGCCTCCCATGGCTGTTAGCACCATGGACTCAGAGTCTGCCCGGACACCTCAGCCGCAGGCCGCCCTGCCAAAAGGAAGCAACTCCATGCTGCCCACTGGGGTTCTGAGCACCATGTTGGGTCCTCAAGGGAAGCACTACATCTGTGGTTCCATCGCAGCCTTTACCAATATTATGGTGACCTTCCCCATCCAGAAGGTGCTGTTCCGCCAACAGCTGCACGGTGTGTTGGCCACTGAGGCGGTGCAACAGCTCCAGCGGGATGGTCTGAGGAATCTGTACCGGGGCCTGCTGCCGCCGCTGCTCCAGAAGAGCACCACCGTTGCCATCATGTTTGGCCTGTACGAGGACTTTTCGAGAGTCTTACTCGACCAGGCCGGTAGCAGCGGCTCGCCGGAGCTGGTCACGCGGAGCTTCGCTGCAGTGCTGGCAGGAGTTGCGGAGGCCTTCCTGACGCCGTTTGAGCGCGTGCAGACTCTCCTTCAAGACCATCGGCATCACGGGCGCTTCAACAACACAGCCCACACCTTCCGGACACTTCTTACCGAGTATGGCGTCAGAGAGTGCTACCGTGGCCTCGTGCCCATACTCCTCCGTAATGGCCCCAGCAATGTGCTCTTCTTCGGGCTCCGTGGTCCCATTAAAGAGCAGCTCCCAGAAGCTACAAGCAGGGCCGGTCACATGGTTAATGATTTTGTGTGTGGAGGGGTGTTGGGAGCAGCCCTCGGCATCATGTTCTACCCATTAAATGTGGTAAAGTCCCGGGCTCAGTCTCAGGTCGGCGGAGCCTTCCAGCCCTGCAGGGAGGTGCTGTTAACAGTGTGGAGAGAGAGGGGTGGCAGCCTGGCCATGCTCTTCAGAGGGGCCCACCTCAACTACCACCGTTCACTTATTTCCTGGGGGATCATCAACGCCACCTACGAGCTGCTGCTGAAGCTCATATGAGAGGAAGTAGGAAGAGGAAATAGCGATTTAGAGTGGAAGAGGAAGTATTTAAAGGGGAAAACCTTTAAGCAGAGATAGAGACAGTTTGAAGAGAGAACGTAAAGCCCATGCACTTACTGTCTGGCACTGTTCATGGGACAGAGGTATCATGACAGCAATGAAAGTTGCACTTCTGACAGGGGCCAACAGTCAGTGTAAGATAACCACCTGCCATTGTTACTTTTTACAATTGTCGAAGTGTTAAAACCAAGACACACACTTTAGCCTGTACAAAACTTGTGCCAGGGTCCAATCAAAATGCTCTTGTTTGCTCTGTGTACAAAAATCTGGGGGAGCAAACAGAACTGCACCACTTTTTTTCCTCCCCAGTTTCAAGGAAAGGTTACACGAGTGCATTATCTTTTTCATAGGAGAAGCAGCTGTTTCTTTGTATTGTGCTGTGTGCTGTGGTGTTTTGAAGACCGTATCCATCTGTTTGTTTGTCCTCTGTGAAGCTAAATTCTGCCACTTAAACAATTGTGTGATTTTTGACCATTGAAATACCTAGAGAACTATTGTTGGCCATTTTATTTCTGGCTGTGCTCGCTGTCCACTGATTCAGAGCACATGGTGAGGAGATCTATAGTGATGCTGAGGAAATAATTGAACATGGTATTGGAAATGCCAACAAAATGGAAAGTAAAAATGTCGGGATTTTTGAAACAGTTTGTGCTTTCACTAATGTGAAATGATTTGTCAAATAGTGTTTGTCTTGGTGTTTTGTCTGAAGTGCTACTGGCAGGGTGTATTATTTGAGTCTTGACCAAGTGCCCAATGATATATTTGTCAGTAAAGAATACAGTTACACCCACATCTTTTGCATTTTTATGAAAAAATATTGGAAGAGAGAAAGAGTTAAATTAAATTAGGCTTCTGTAATTTGCAACAAATCGGAGATCATTGAGGAAAAAACTCCTGTGATGTTAATTTTGCGATGCATCTTTGCTGCTTTTTGTTCATTTTTGGACTACTGCTATAAAAAAAAAAAAAATAACTGCTCCTCGATGTTTGATTGCTTTTTATAAACTTACTAACATTTCTGTTATTCGTGTATTCCTTTTATATCGCCTCCTCTCACGCTTGCTCTCCTCTCTGTCCGTAACATCTGCTGACATAATTGGCTCAGATTTCAAGCTTGAGTAGATGCAGTCACCACACAGCAGCTATTGCTGGGTACGACAGCCCGAAGAGGAGAGGCAGCCTGCCTCGGACACTTGAGCGAGAGAGGCTGAAGAGTAGTGGTACTGAGAGAAGATTGGGGGGGGCAGAGGGTGATGTTCAGTGGCACAAAAAGCTCAAGCTGCCATGTAAATGGATCACTTGGCCTACTTCTTTTCATTTTGACTGTCCACATTGTGTGTACTCTGTTTCATAGGATTCTTTTTTCAGGTTTTTCTAGGATTCCCTCTTTGAAAGTACGACTTTGTATTCCATTATTCTGGGACACCCTCGCTGATACTAGATAATGCTGTTTATCACCTTCCTGAGGCACAGATCACTACGAAAATGTCAAATTTATAAATTCAACTCAATTAAATGTTTAAAATCAATCTGTTAAAAACATGAACAAGTCTTTTATGTGGGAGTTTATGGGGACAAACGAGCTGACTGTCAACATCTTTTTGAAGAAGATGCCTAATTCACCCAGAAAGATGACGAATGAGGTTTTACTTATGTAATAGAGGCACTCATGCATCATGAAACTGAATAATCCTTCTGTGTTTTGCGACCTCCGTGCCAGTCATTTGTGTCTCTTGAGTCATACAACAATAATGCGTCATCTGTCTGACCCGCCCTTCTCCAAATATGCACTGTAATCCATCCACGGTAATCAATCACACAAGCAGCATCACCATACAATGATGTGTTGTCCAGAAGAGGAACATATTTAATACTGGATCATAATGAAAGATGACCAAGTGTAGTTTAACACCTCTGTCTACAGTTGTGTATTTTATTTGTAGAAATGGGTCCGGCAGAAGCAGCACACTGTCACACCATGTTCTGTATGTGCTGGGCAGTGCACAGTGCTACTTTCTAGATTACTGGGTCAAGAAGTCAGACTGCAGATAATGATCAGATTAAGGGCAATCTGACATGGGGACTTTGGATCAGGGAGGCTTGAGCCGCTGTAGTTACAAAGCCCATCAAACTCTCTCTCAATTTCTTTTGCACTATAACAAGTGTCCTCCTGACTATCATCTTTGATGAAATCTTGTTTTTTTTTACATTCAGATTCATTATTTAAGAGTCGGTTTTAATAATAGCAGTGGAAGTGTTGCTCTAACTCGGCGTAGCTGGCTCTCTATAAATATTTTAGAGACATTACAAGCACCAAATGAGAAAGCAAAAAGGGGTGGGGGGAAGAAAGGAGGTCCCAGCCTGCATAGATCAAAACTGCCTTCGTGGAAGTGTAGTAACTCAACATTGGGGAAGTAATCCCACAGTAATCCTCATCTAAATGCATTAGCGGTTTAGAGATGTTCCGAACAGCAAAACTATTTAGACAACGGAGGTTCTTATTGTTAGGACAGAATGGTAGCTCTACATTTAATGTCAGGAGCTCATAAATAACAGTATTTCAAGATGGAGCTCAAATAAATTGAATGTTGGTACATCGAATTACACAAAATTGAAGCAGGCACATCCCCAAACACACAGACAAACAGCACTATTAAGGTCAGTGTGTCATTTATTCCCAAACAATACATTTCTTGGTACATTGACTTCATTGTACGTGGGTACGGAAAAGTGACTGCTTAAATTGAAACGCAATGTTCTCTGAAAAATGAAATGCTGCTCAATACAATGTTACCATACAGAAAGAAGTCGGTGACACAGGCACTCTTTAGTGTTTGGGCCTGCTTGATGAACAACAGAAGACACTCCTGAAACATGAAACAATGTCTTGATGTTAGTGCTATGACGGCCACTGCTACCAGACATTAACCTCCATGTCAACTAGAAGCTATTAGGTCTCACCCAAGAGAGTTGCCTTCTTACTTTTTAAACATAGCCACCTCGACAAAATGTCTTAGTCATAGGTTTGGAAGATTAAATATACTACCTATCTACTCACCAGCTGTCTTTAACCACTTGAGTGGTCTTAAGTTCAGCTAATCCCCTTATCATATTTGTATAAGCAACTGCTGACTGATTCGACCTAATTACCTTCCTGTTGTTGTAGGTGGCTCAAGCAAATCCTTCAAAGCGGCTGGCTCATCAAGTGAGCTGGCATTGCGTGATATGGACGAGCTGATTGGTGAACACTGTACATCCGCAAACTGATCGAGCAAAGTAATCCTTTTTACTGACAATTCACAGATATCAGTATAGACAGGAGTCTTTATATCCACATATGCTAATGCCATGCAACTTTGCAAAACGTTGCGATCCATAACGCAGAAAGTTTTTTCCGAAACAAGACAGAAACCAACATTCCAAACAAAGCGAGCACTCATTATATTCAAACAAACATAACGCAGCTATTGTTGTTTTTAATGTTAGCACAAAAAACAAAGATACAGTATGTGGGGGTTGAAGAGTTTATGTTTGCATAGCCATAAACTAAAGTAGGGGCAGAATAGGACACGGAGATATAAATGTATATCTACAGTTCTGACCCCAGCAGCCAGTCCATCTGTCAGTCAGTATGTTATTAATAAAGTGGTGCGTCCAAAGAGGAAACCATAGCAGGGAACGGTTGTGGCTCAAGTGTTTTAAGACTTTGGATCTTTGCTACATCTGGACAGAGTTTAACAGTCACCCTTGTGCCAAGTCAAAAAAAACTTTTTTAACTACATAAATAAGGTCCCCTGTTGCCTGGGCCCCACCCACACATTCCCAGAAAATATATATGTCGTGTCCTTTGGATGAAAACTAGTTTAATGTTATAATACTGCATACATTTGGGTAATGGGAGGATTTCCAAGAAGCATTCACTCAGAGTTAGTTTGGACAGGGAAAGGGTAGAAAAACACTTTACACAAGGGTATGTGTCTCATAAAAAGGTGCAATCTGTAACAGTCGAAAGTGCTCTCCCTGCTGTGTAATGGTATAGTTTTGTATCCCATTTATATGTGACTGTAAGGTTGAAAAACTAAATCCTTAAAAAGGTGCAAACCCTGCACATATAAAACAAATCAGTTAATTATTATATTTCGCAAGTGTGATAAAGTATATTTTCTGTATTTTGTCAGTAAACGTACTGTAATAATAAACTTGAAAAATGACAATTTACAGATTACACCTTGTGGAGTGGAGAAATTTTTAAAGCAGCAAAAAATAACATAATACTGTCTCAAAGAGAAGGAAAAATTTGAAATTCCAGTGACATCCATAGTTTTTTTTGTTGTTTTTTTTTCTCACCAGAGACCTGCACATCACAGATCATGGTGCAAATATTGTAAAAATAAATACATAAATACGTTCATGGGTAATCCATCCTTACATACATACACATATTGTATCATAAAATAAGAGAATTATAAAATTCATATGTACAAATGCATAGTCCTTATGCGTCCATGGATAGACCGAGCAATGACATTTCATCTCTTCGTTTAGGGTTATGCTTGGTGTATGTGTTTCCACGTGGGCATGTGTACTGTGGGTATGTGTGTGCTGTGGTGTGCATGGCACTTACTGTACAAGAACACAGGAGTTACACACCAGATAGCTCTGTGCTGTTTCCTCTTGTCTCACCTCTGGAGTCAGTGGGTAAAAAGTTCACAGGTCAAAAGTTCAGCGGTACTTGGCCAGGCGTGTCCGAGGGGTCTAGTGCGCGTGTCCGGAAGAGCTGCGTGAGTGCGAAAACAGACGAGATGAGCACAGTGCAGCGTTTGGCTAGTAGCCTCACCCCGTCACCCTCTCCCTGACCCGTCCCAGTGAGGCCAACACTCTTACTCCCTCCACCAGTTCCAGCTGTCTCAACAGCCCCAACAAATTCCCGATACAGACCAACTATCTCCTTTAACTTGTCCATGGCGTCCTGGCCGTCGTCGTCCTGATCTCTGTGGACCAGACTCGCGTCGTGGCAGATTTCACAACCAGGGCAGGGGTTTGTTCGCAGGCAGGCTGCTGCCAGCTGAACCAGGGCACTGAAGCTGTTGGATAAAGAGCGTAGGGCTTCATCAGGTGCCCAGCCAACACGTGTGGCCCGCTGACACCCAGATGCCAATCGTCGAGCTTCTGCCTGGAGAAGACTCTTCTCAGCCTCTGTCATTGCAGCAGGGCTTGTCCCAGTACAATTTAGGTTTGTTGCTGGGGTGTTACTGTCTTCAGTTCCATTGTGATTTAGGTCAGGACCTACTTTTGTGCCTGTACTGCCCTGTTTTGAATCATGGTATGTTTGTTGTGGTTGCTCAAGTGCTTCCTGCTCTAAGACCAGCAGAAGCTGATCTATATCTTGACGTAGAGAAGCAAAACCTCCCTTGAGCCCACCATAGTTCTTATTGGTAAGGGAACAAAGAGGACCACCAAGTGAGGTTGTGGGTGAAACTGGACGTGAAACTAGAGGACTGAGTTCAGAAGATGCAGTGGAGAAAGTAGATAATGGGCGCGGGTTGTCCCTCAGCAGTGACAGAATATTGGGTTTTGGAGCGGGTGTAGTTGGAGAAGGGACAGGTGGGGGTCGGGCAGGCTTCGGGCGTATTCGGCGGGAAAACTCATAGACGGTGAGCTCCTCGTCAAAGCTAACACCATCCTCCGTGTCTCCGCTGAAACAATTGGCGTAAACAGTACGACAGCCACAAGCCTCCCGCTGTTGCTGTGGAGGGGTAGTGTCCGCTATTGAGGATGTTGGTGAGTCACCTTCAATTTGCATGCTAGACACACCTCCCAGCCCCACTGCTAAAAGAGGCCGTGACTGAGGCTGCTCTGATGAGACGCTGCCACTGACTGCACTATTTTCCCTGAAACTCAGATTAGGGTGTGAGCCATTTATACCACTGGCCTTTTTCATGAGTGAGGTAACTTCCTGGGCCTCTTTGATGGTTGCTATCACAACCTCAGCTCCATCCTCTAAAATATTCCCTTTACTTCCCGATTTTGAGATCACGATCTCTTTCTCCTTGACAGGGGTTTTGTTTAAGTCCGATAAACCACTGGCTACAGACAAACCAGAGCCAAATCCAGATGTGTCTCCATTGATGGAGCTAGTAGAGGGATAGTCAAGAGTTCCTAGAATCTCCTGGGATCGGGTCATGTACCAAGGCAGAGCCTGGATCTTCCCTCTCAAGGCAGAGGCTGGTAGTCTGCCTCCCAGGCTGGAGGAGCTGTTTCTCAGGTCAGATCCCGAACCAGATCTCCCAGGTTCTCTGCTTTCTAGGCCCCCAACACCTTTAGAGCTGGCTGAGGTGAGGGAGGTAGTAAGAGTGAGCGGTGCATCTGAATTTTTGGGTGACAGGCTCTCATGGCTCAGAGAGACTCTCCTCGGTCCTGACTGGATGCTGCCATTGCGGCTGCTCCAAGGGTGGATTCCATTTGGAGGAGTGACACTATCCTTAAAGATCCCTTTGCTTGGATCAGTAGGGGAGACAGGAGAGCTAGCAGGTAGTGATAAGGGGTGGAGATTGGTGGGAGAAGTGGGTTTGGGAGCCACTGGAGGGGGGACAGCTAGCTTTGTACCTGAATTGGAGCGAGGGATCGAGGGTAGGTTTGGTGGCTTTTTGTCTTTCAGCGTTTCCTTTTCATCAGGCATGTATGCTTTGTCTTTGGAAACAACGTACACTCCATTCTCACACACCAGATCTTTATTCTGTTTTGGGCTGCGGGCAGCTTGTACTGTTGTGCTCGGCTGTTGCAATTTGCTACATCGCACTGCTGTGATCAGAGATGATGACAGAGGCAATCCACCTGATGTGACAGATTTGAACTCCATGGTGTCTGGCTCCATTTCCAGGAGTTCAGAGGACAAACGTCCGGAGGCATCCCCGTTGCATTGGGCGTATGTTCTCCCATGCTGGGGTGACTTGGGAGGAATGATCTGAGGTTTAGGAGGCAGTTGGGGCTTAGGTGCCAGAGGTGGTTTGACCTTAACTTCAGGTTTTTGAGATGGCTTTGGAGGACTTGGTTGTTGGCTGATGAGTTGATTTGAGGTGCCTTTAAGCATGTCTGCTTCTTTCTTGATTTTACAGAATTGGGCTTTATTGGCAAGGGGGGATGACGGTTCTTTTCCTGGGGCAGCTGGAAGACCATTCCAGGTTCCACTCAAACGATTAGCATTTCGTCGGTCAGCCAGCTCAGCATCTGTCAGAGATTGAGGAGACAGGGATCAATGGACTAATACAAATCATCACACACTCCAACCCACGTCTTTTAATTACATTAATGTCTCAATGTTGTCACATGTTGCCATTACTTATCAAACAAATATTCCATCTTAGACAATGAACCTTCATGAAAAAGTAGAAACTGTTTTGATCAGCTGCAAAGTCAAACATGCTGTAAACAAACCTGATAGGTCAGGACATGGTGGGGTAAATCTCTCCTGTGCATCAAAAAACTCATCCTCAGACTCTGAGGCATTCTCTCTGACCAAAAGAGAAGGTTTGAGGTTGGGTGAAGGCGTCAGAAATAGAGCCTCTTCGTCCTTAGACAGGCGGTACTCAGACTGTCCCGCTTTGTTTCTGGGAATTGAACTTGTCCTTACTGGGACTTTGGGAGGGACTTTTTTCTTTCTTTTAACAGGTGATCTGTCAAAGGGTGTGCTGTCAATCAATCTCAAATCCCTTGAACTAGGGATCTTAGAAATGCGTCTAAGTTTCTCGACTCCCTGCTCTTCCTCCTCTTCATCATCGTCATCGTCATCATCACTAGTAGCCTCAGGCGGGCTGGGTAGAAAATTTGCCTTGGAAAGCTCAGAAAAACAAAGGCAAGAGTTATCATTGCCACGGTAATTGAGATTGGTGGGTCGCAGGGGCCCCTGGTGACGTTTTGGCTCCAGGAGGTAGGGGTGGTGAACGTCCAAGCTTGGAAGATCCTCGCCTGTGCGTGGTCCACGAAGAACATCCAGGCGAGATGGGGCTTTGGCTCCAGCACTGCTCTCCTCGAGGGCAGCGCTCAAGGAACCACTGGACAAGCTGGAGAAGCTGCTGGTGACCCGTGGGTCAGTGTGGTACCAGGTGGTCTCCAGGTTCATCTCTTCATCCATAACGCTGAATTTACGCAGAACACTTCCTGTTGCTCCGCCTTCTTCTTCACTCTCATTTTCCTTACTTTCTGTTGTCACTATTATCTTCACTTCCTGTTTGCCTTTGTGCTCCTCTCTCTCTTTTTCCTCTTCCTCTCTCCTCTTTTCTTCCTCCTCTCTCCTCCTTTCTTCCCAGTCCTGACTTGCTGGGTCCTGGCGTTTGTAATTCTGAGAATCCATTGGATCATCCTCATCTGTTGAGTCATCTGAGTCACTGCAGCAGCGAGACACATAACCTAAACAGACCAGGAAAATACACAAACACCAGACAAGCATTACAAGAATGAATTAGTGTATTGCTAGAACTTAATAATGTTTAATGATGATTGTATAATATGACAATCTTTTTTTTTTTTTTATCCGTACCAGTACTGGCTGGTGACATACATCAACATGTGATGTGAAAAATGTCTATCAAAAGGCCAAAGCCAGAAAGTGATTGTTTTAAGTGAAACAGTTTTTTGCTCACTTGATAGGGATTCATAGCACACGCCTTCTATTACGGCGAACCTTCCACACACACCTTCTTCAGCAGGTATCCGGTGCACCCTCACTTTTGGGCGCCCCAGACGGAAGACATTAACACTTGGATCCACAAGGAGTTTGCAGTAGCCTCCCAGCAGGCACCCTAAGTCTTTGGCTGCCAGAGAGTCCATCAGTAAGGCAAATGGCTGAGAGAGGGAGGGCATTGCAGAAGATAAGGTAAAGCAGTAGTGGTTAAGCCAAAGGGTAAGGGGGGGAAAAGGCAATGGGGTGGGAGAAAGAGGGAGAGATAGTCATCTTTGAGTCAGGGAATGAGCATTATGTAGCAACCACACACTCCCTTAGGCTGCATGTTGTATGTCTATTGGAGGAAGAATGCTTGACCTATATTTACTCTAGCATGGGCTTTGGCACGAATACAGTGTGGTGAGTGAATATACATTTTTTCGTATCTGTATCAGTGTTTACATCATTATGAATAATAAAGCCTAGTATCTCCATGAACACGTATGTGCATCGCGTGTCTATCATACCTTCATGTCATGCAGTGAGATGCGCAGTAGGCTGACTTTGTCCGACTCTGTGAGCAACTCCACTCGGCTGATGCTGCTGAACTCCACCAGTGTAGAGATCAGGTTGAGCTTGTGGTTGATGACCTGACTCATCCCATACTTGGCTCCTACCAGCAAGCTTACCAACACTTCTCTGTCCTGAAGCTGAGTGAAGGTGAAGGAAAAAAAATGCAACACAATAATATATATGTATGTTTTAGAAAATGGACCCACCACACTACACAAGGCACTTAACCCTCACCATCATTGTGGCTGTGTAGGACCGTCCCCCATATGAAATGAGTTCTCCCAGTTGAGTGAGGTAGGCCAGCCGAGCCTGATTGGCAGAAATGACCTGCAACACCACAGTGGTCATGGAAGAAGAGAGAGGAGTTACAGTGAGAGGTAACAAGTCTTTGTGTAATCTTGAACTCAGATCTAAGTTTCAAAGCACACATTAATAAGGTGACGAAAACTTATTTTTTTCCACCTTAGAAACATAGCCAAGGTGCGCCCATTTATAAATCAGACAGATGCCGAAAAGTTGATTCACGCCTTCATTTCTAGCCGACTGGACTACTGTAATGCACTTTTTATTGGCCTAACAAAGAAAACAACAGAGAGACTTCAGCTCATCCAAAACTCTGCAGCTCGAGTATTAACCAGAACCAAGAGAAGAGAACACAGCAGTCCAGTTCTGGCTGCTCTGCACTGGCTGCCTATAAGACACAGGATTTACTTTAAGGTCCTCCTCCTCCTCACATTCAAAGCTCTTAATGGGCTCGGACTGACTTACATCGCTAACTCGCTGGTTAACTATGTGCCTTCAAGAACACTGAGATCATCTGCTGCTGGTTTATTGGAGGTTCCCAGCAATAGCCGAAAGAAAATTGGGGATTCAGCTTTTGTCAGCTACGCTCCAAAGCTGTGGAACAAACTAGCTGTCGATATCAGGGAAGCTAGCTCAGTTAATACTTTTAAAAGAAAGCTCAAAACATATCTCTTTACTTTAGCCTTTAACTAGCAACTCTTGAAGCTCTCTTGCACCTGCCATGCACTTGAACTACCGCACCTTTGAAATGCATTTTGCTCATTTTATATTTGAACCATATATTTTGATAAAACTTAAAAAGACTGATATGTAAGTGAAAAGGGAATTTTAGTAGTGTATGAACGGGTTGGACCCGTGTGAGTTTTTAACCTAGGTTTAGCAGAAACCTGGAGGTACACTGAAGAGTCTACCTTAAAGAATTTACTAAAACCTCAGCAGAAAAGGAGATTTAATCTCTAGTGTGTTACTGGGTAATATTATAGACAGTGTGAAGTAAAGTTCTAGAAAAGTGCACGATACCGCTACTTCATATCATAAATTTAATCCTAGAGAAAGAACCAAATCAAGTCTACTTGTATTTAATTTATCCATTTTATCTGTTTCTTACGCATTTTATCTGTTTTAGCTCGTTTTTTTTCTATATAGTTTTAAATGTTCCTTTGTGTCTGTTTTTATGTGGAACACTGCATGTAATTCTCTTGCTGTGAAGCACTTTGAGCTGCATGTCTTGTATGAAAGGTGCTATACCAATACATTTTATTATTATTATTATTATTATTATTATTATTAAGAGAAGAAAACCAAAGTGTTAGGAAAATATGCTCCACCAATTTTATTAGAAAAATTACCCAAGACTCGGACCGACTATCCCCGTTTTAAATACCCTCCTACCCAACATCTATCTCTCTTCCATCCTGCTGTCATCCCATATACCACTTTAAACCTCAGGCAGATTAGCTGTCAGCTATAAAGTAGCCCTTGGCCACTACTAAACTATCTGGGTCTTTACGCCTCTCAGTGCAGCCTTCCATGCATGAGTCCGCGTCTACCTTCTGGCGTGGCTCTAGCAGGGACTGGATCTTTTTGAGGTGGTAGCTGATGGCTTTCCTCAGGTCTTTCTCCCTCATGTTGCTCAGCAGCGTGGGAGAGATGAAGCTGTCCAGGCCAAACTCCTTTCTGTTAAAGCCACACACACACAAAGAGGAATGAAAACCAAGCAAAGATAAGAGCACACTGTTACTTCAGTGGCTGCTAAAACCGAACTACAGAGCCTCTGGTCTCACATAGCCAGACTTAACTTTCCCTGTGCTGTGCTAACACAGTCTGGCTGCACCCATATATCATTGTGGTAAAGGGGGAAAAAAATGCTCAGGGTTATTTGTGTTTCTTCAAACCAATCACAATCATCTCAGGCAGTGCTGAGCCAAGGATGCAGTGATCGTGCCCTTGCAACATAGTGAAGCCAGGAAAGATCCAAACAGGCCTCCTTTATTGCATGAATAAAATCTTCATCAAAACTTGCCATTTTCAGCGCGGAGGCTGCCAACTTGAAGGTTGTTGTTGTTATTTCCCTTTGTAATGGGAATTTTGAAAATGGAAACACACAAATATCAAAAGGGGAGGAGTTTGTCGGCTAAAAAAGTCAACCAATCACAGGTTTATAGCTACATTTTACAACCGGTGTGTCAGACAACTGTCCCACACTATGCACCTGATTTAGTTTCCTGAAAACTAATTCAAAACGAAACAGAACTGACCATCATCAGTATGACGTGAGGGGCTTACATCTACAGGGCATAAAAGTATTCATGACTGCACTGACGTATATAAGCAGGTTAATGCGTTAGTGCATTAGGGAGGTGGTCCTTTTGTAAAATGGGTCTGTGATTATTTATTTTGGGGGACTCCACACACAGGTAATATGGCAAATGCGCACTACTGTGCACACACACAAAACATTTCCAATTACATTAATAGATTAGGTGTTTAGCGAGCAGCCTCATCCCGGACAAATCACAAGAATTGCAGCAGCAGAACAATCTCAAACTCCCAGATCAACAATATTACACAAAACCTACACTGAGGAGTGCAGCAGTCAGGCGTGCCTTATAACTGTGACTTTAAAACACACACATATGACTCACGTAATACTCTTGATAGAGGTCCTGGTCTGTCCACAACTATCCAGTCTCTCGTGCATGTGCAGGGCAGCCAGGCGGAGTGCAGTGTTACACTTCATCTCTACTGCAAAACGTTCCTGTAGGACGTCTCCAACACTCTGCAAACAAACAATCATAGTGTCGTGCATGCAGACATTACAACTACACATCACAGTAAACTCAAAAGCACCATATTTATGTTTACTTGTCTAATCTGCCAGCATATGCTTTATGTCAAGCGTTGCAAAATACACAACTCGTCAGCACTAACACTGGGAACCCCAAACTGCCAGAAAAAAAACAAACACAGCAGGAAATAAAGACCCATTTTCAAACAATAAATCAACATGACGTAAGTGGCGCTCCTAGTACTGAGCAACAAAAGCATGCAAAGACAACGTGTGGCTTTGAGTCTTTTCATACAGTCTCAGTCTCAACACAGACCAAAGCTGAGCTTCATCAAAGCAAGTGTTTGGCTGGTATGTGCAGGAGATAGCCGAGTTTAGTGTTGACTAAAACGACCACAAGATATTACCGAGGTGATATAAGGAGGAACAGAAGACAATCATATGAGATTAGAACAGTTTTGAACTAATATTAGAAATAAATGAGAATCAGCTGCATGTTGATTTCCAACATCTTCTCAACTTTGATTGTAGTCCTGTTTTTGTAATGTTTTTTGAAGCAGGTTTGAGCACTCTCCAGCAAAGTACCAGATCAATATCTATTAAACATTGGAAATACGACTACAACTTTAGCATGTGGGAACAAAGTTTTATTTTCTGTATGTATATCTGGGTTTAATTTCCACATGGGAGACAGGGGCCAGTGTCTGACTGTGAAAGTCAAAGCCGAAGTCTCTAATATGGACACAGAATGAGTCAAATATACTGTCGATAAGAGAATTAGCTTCTCTGACCTGTGAAAAGAGGTACTCAAAAGAAGAAGGGTCATCCTGCAGCAGGTCCATGGGGTCTCTGGGGATGAAACAAACCCTGAACAGACACCTGTAATCATGGGAGTCTTTTTTCTGCACCACCTGGTGAAGACAAAAGACAGAGGTATAAATAGTTATCATCCAATCTTAGCTGGGGTGTTCCGTCTTATTAGTGGGTCCAGCGTAATTGATGTAGTTTGAAGTTACGTTAAAGTAAATTACACCCATTATAAACAGCCACCCACAGCTCCTGTATGTTTGTGTGTAGGTTGATCCATTGTCTCCCTCACCTTCTGTACGAGCTCGTCTTCATGCAGTAGCAGGAGTTTGGTGATGCTGTACTGTTGCTCTAGCACCAGGGCAAAGTACTCAATGGCCCGGATGGACAGTTTATCCTTCAGAGTCAGAACAATGTCCTGGAATGATGAAAAAACAACAGTTCACACCCCTTAGACAAACATGTTTCATCGCAGTCTGCTGATGGCAGAGAGACAAATCTGAATCTCCCCCTCTCAGCTTCCCTTCGGCTGAGGGTACAAACTGATATTCAAATACAAAATCTATTCTACCAATAATAATGTGTGCATACAGACAACAACAGACACTGACCATCTCGTGGTGAGTTTCTGACCCAATTGTCTATCTTAAAGAGTTTGCTGTCTCATTATGATGATTATACACAGAGCTCTTTCTGTCAGAAAAACTAGAGAGTTACTGACAAAATCCAGCTTTGCCTTCTTAACAAACATGTTATTCTCACTGTAACGCGACTCTGAATCACTTTTCACTGTTCTTCTTGCTTTTAGATACTTAATAGCTTCCTCCTCCACACGACAAAATATAATTATTTCTGTGTTATTTCAGAGCTACAACAGCTACAGCTACAGCCTACCCACACTCTGACACCTTTGGGGGCAATCACACCATAACTTGTGGCGTGCTTCATTAGAGAATACACCCACTTGGTCCCAAGAAGCCTTACACAACTACATCCACTTGTGTTTGGTCCTGTAACGCTTGTGAGAAACTGAGGGGGCTTCACATTGAATCTTTTGAAGACAATAATATGAACAGTTAGATAATCATCTAACTATCTATCGATCTATCAATAAATGCTACTTCATTTTTGCTATGTGATTTTTTTTTTTGAGGCTATTGTTGAAATGTGTACATTCAGCTTGATATACACACGAGGGGGTGTGGTGAACAATAACTTGCAACAGGTTTCTTCTCATTGGCTTTCATAAAGCACATTGGTATTGACAAACATGCTAACCGCACATGAATGATGCAGCCACGTCTTGAGCTGATGAGTTAAAATATGCATGCTTCAATTATCCAGCTTCCATTCAAGATTCATCAAAGGTGAACAAGTACTGTGGCTGCTATGACCTTTATATGATCTCTCCATCAAGTCACTGAGTGTCCACCTCATACAAGAGCTCTGAATACTCTTTAAATCTTTCTGACTGCCCTGTACATCCTGTTTCATACATACCTTGACAGTGGTGGAATTGTCAAACTTGAAGGCCTTGGTCTGTCCATTCTCTAGGTAGACTTTTAGGACATTGGGCAGGAAGAGAAGAGAGTTTCCCTGGTGAGGAGAAGTGAGAGATGTGGTTCGACAGGATCGATATCAAATGAAAAAGGATAAAATAGGAAAAAGTTGCCTGACAAATTGGAAGATAAGACCAGAAAGAAAATATTCAGAGCTGTGAAAGATCCAGAAATGAGAGTCATTCATCAGTGGCTTACATCAGCCTTCCTTCTGTATCACATAAGATTTTCCCACCTGAGTGTGCCCATTGACCACCACCTCCTCTGCAAAGCGCACTTTAACTGGATTATTCCTCAGACGAGCTCTCTTCTCTGCTGACATAATGGATGACTTGGGATTCTGCAACACACAGACACACATCAGCGTCATTACTGTGTCGGGGCTCAGCCATGAACAAAGACGCACTTGCAAAACAGTGCAATGAAACAATTAATCCTGAGACCAACAAACTTTGAGACTGAAGCAGTGAGAAGGTACACACCTCTCAGCTTCACTGAGAGAGTCCACACACACACACACACACACACACACACACACACACACACACACACACACACACACACACACACACACACACACACAAACACACTTTTACATTTGCGCATCACAATGCAATGTGAAGTGATGTGAAGGCAGTTTATCCTGTCAGGAGATGCAAGCTTACAGTCACATGCTTGGAAACACAGACATCTTATGTTTAAATGAACGATGGAGTAATGACTGTGTAAATGAGAATGCGTGTGTCCGTGTTGAGCGCAGGTCATCCATGTCTTCTTTGTACTCACTGTCATGTGCCGCAGGATGGTCACATTGATACAATCTTCCAAGTCCCTGAGTGGAGAGGAAGAAAATAAGACTTTCAAACTTGCAAAGAGATGCACACATGCACACAAGAGAGATCATTATCTTTCTGCCCAGCTGTCAAGTAAGCACTTTCTCCTCTGACTTTTGGCCCGAAATTGCTAAGCCTTTCACACACACACACACACACACACACACACACACACACACACACACACACACACACACACACACACACACACACACACAAACACACAAACACACAAACACAAACTCAGAAATGCAGTCCAGAAAACAACTATGACAGTATGTGACAGAAGCACTGGTCCCAGTACCTCAGCTGGTTTCTTACAGTCCCATAAGGCTATTTAAGATAGATAGATAGATAGATAGATAGATAGATAGATAGATAGATAGATAGATAGATAGATAGATAGATAGATAGATAGATAGATAGATAGATAGATAGATAGATAGATAGATATTAGCATTGTTATAGATAGAACAATTGTAGATAGAATTATCTCTGCAGTTCTTCTCACCTTAAGATGTTTTCCACCTGTTCTGCACTCAAATCCTCCAGCACTATATCATTAATCTGCAGCACCTGGTCCCCAGGGAATAGTATCCCATCTGCAGGACTCCCTGCACACACACATACACACACACAATGAAAAGGGTAAGCGCTTGCATAAAACAAAAACTCAGCTGCACACGTGGGGACAAAGGGAGATGCACACACACACACACACACACACACACACACACACACACACACACACACACACACACAGCTGACACACATGCTTATTCAACATGGCTGACTCAACAGTGTTCAGCCGAGCTCTCCAGGATGTGAGGGGTTACAGTTATTCTGGGTCTCTTCCAGCTCGGCTCCGCTCTGCTTTCTCTCGTTATTTATACTCATTTGTCTTCAGGCAAGAGAGCACGACTGTGGCACAGCCGTTTCAGTTTACTCGGACACACACGCACACAAACATACTAAGTGTATGTGTGCATAAACACGTGCACACATATTTTCACACACCCCCAGTCTGACTGGCAAAGCCCTGTCTGTCCCTGATTTTTGACCCATTGATGGCATGCTACACTGCTTTACAAGCTTTTACACCTCCTGCTGTCAAGTTTTCTTGACAACTCTGTCAATAACCTGATCTTTGTGTTGGTTTATCAAGTCCTGTCCCTTCCTCCTGTCTTTTTCTATTCTTCTTTCTCATCCACCGCTTTTCTCTAACATTCACCTCCTCACCAGCAGGCCCTCTCTGACTCCTCCCACCCCCAAAGGCGTCACCCATCTCTCCCCCCTCCCTGCACTCTGCACACTTTCACACATTATTTTCGCTCTCTTTGGCCATATTTACACTTTGGTTGCTCTCTGTTCCCCACTGGGTCTTCCTGCTGGCATCTTCTCTCTCTATTAAATCTTGTCTTCTGTCATCACTTCCCTCTCTTATTTTGGCAGCAGATAGCAATTACAGCTATGGTGGCAGGGTGGGACCCTCCTCAGGACATTTATCAGCTTATTTTACAAGATAGACATAAAAGTAATGGATCAGCATCTCTCTCTCTCTCCCCCTCTCTCAATGTCCCCCCAGTTTCCTAAATGAAAAGTGATTGAATTTAGAAAGGATGAGCAGGTGGTTCTGTTGTTTCTGTGGCTTCTCTGGCACGATGCCTAGCAGTTTGAATGCCAGGAGAGAGTCAGTGTGTGTGTAGGTGCGTGTATGTGTGTGTGAGTGTGTGAGAGAGAGAGAGAGAAAGAGAGAGAGAGAGAGAGAGAGAGAGAGTATAAATCTGACTTAATGCAGGCGATGCAGTGTTACATAAAGCAGGTGGCCATTTGTTAACGTAGCAGGAAAACAACGTGTACAAACATGTTTCACTCACACAAACACAACACGGAGCCACCACACACCCCATGTACCTGTGACGACGTCCCTGACCAGCAGGGGTGCATTTGTGGTGAGGATGAAGCCATGTCCAGTGCTGCTGTCCAGGACCGGGTCCCTGGTGATTTGCAGTGTCAGCTTGGCCTGGAAGTTCTGATTGGACAGACTGTTGGAGCGCTGCGACCTCCCATCACCTAGCAACCGCTCTCTGAGGAGGTCAAACATGGTGACAGGATATGTGACTGGAGACTACAATAACCATCAAAAGATATATTTAGTTGGATCAAAGGGGAGACAGTTCTCTTTTTTCTTTTACCAAAAAACGTCTTTGTTTATTAGGAAATGATTGATTATTAAAAAGTAGTGAAGGTTGTATTGCTATAAAAATCTTTTAGGGTTGCAAAACAACAATCATTTTCATTCAAGTCACAAGGTAAGTAGTTTAGGAATGTAATAAACAATTACTTATATTACAGATTACTAGACCAATTATTTTTTTCAGGCAACTGGTTAATAGTTTGGCCCATGAAATGTCAACATTTTTTGAAAATTGACCATCACAAATTCCCAGAATGTAAGGTGACATCCTCAATTTGCTTGATTTGTCTCGGAGGGTATTCAGTTTATACGTAAAACAAAATAAACAGCATATAGTCACATTTGAGGCACTGGAAATATGACTTAAACAATTATGTTATTGATTTTTCATTTCTAATAAGATACAAGTTTGTGTTTGATTGGTTGCCAACATAACATTAACAGTGAAAGTTACACTCATATAAATTGCCATACATAATCAGCCCAAATGCACCCTGGGAATATTCTGAATCTGCATTTAAATCTAGCAGAGACATCGTCTCCTCGAGGCCTGCTGTCCTGGTCAGCTGGTTGTAACACACTGTGACCTTTCCCAGGAATGACTCAGAGGAAGTTTACTGGGCCTCCTCTACAACGCCTCCTTCACTGAGAATGAGAAACCACTTAGCAGACAACAAGGGGATGAAGGGTTCTTGAGAGCATATTTGTGGTTCACTGTGGGGTGTGTTTGTGCGCGAGAGAGGGACAGTCAGGGTTTGAATATGAACTCAACTATGTGTTTCAATGTGTGGGTGTGGGGAAGGAGATCTGCTGTGTGTGTTTATACCAGGTTAAGACTTTCTCCTTCAGTTTTTATGAGATTTTTTTTCTCTTTTTATCGTCACTTTTATTTAACAGTACATACCCTCAGTATGGTGGACAAAATAATCCCACCTACACCTGCACTTTCCATATTTCTTTACCACTGCAGAGTCTGGCAACGGGCCTAGGAGAAGCCTTCTCCTTTCTCTTTCCAAAAATGGTCCATTTGAAATATAGAAGTTATTTTATTTGTTGTTGACGCAGTTGTTTTTTTGTGGAGCGGACATTTTCTGCTCCTGTTTTTTGTGTGTTGCTACAATTGTCTTCTGGTGTGTCATCAAAATGTACACACTGAACATATAGACACTTCAATCACCTGCAGTCACCCATGTAGACATATTAATGTCCATTTACAGACAGATTGGGACACTATTACATGGAATATTTACAGACATTTCATGAACTTTGAAGAGGATCTTTGCCCTCAGCTCTGACTCTTGTTCACTCTGTACCTGCTAAGTGACTCTCGGGTGCGTCGTATTATTGTTCCCACCACCTGCTGCACCCGACTGGCCCTCCGAGCTGGAGACCTGCTCCTACATCGCTCCTTCTCCTCCATTTATCTAAAATGACAGAGAAAAAGAGAAGGATATGAGTTTACAGACATTACTGCAAAGAAACTTAAACGCAGAAAGAAAAGGAAACATGGGGAGAAGATGAAAGGATTTGGAGGGATAAAATGAATTAGAAACTGCTTAGTTTAGTTCTGTCTTTTTGGGCTGTATAATCCGTGCCAGAATTGTGCTTCAGCTAAATTTGCATCCAGTCTGCTCTGATTTGAAATGCAGCGCATGTAGCCGGCCTTGAATACAATGAATAATGTGAACAGAAAGCAAGAAAGGCTGGGAGAGAAAGGGGCGGAGTTTAAGTCAGCATGAGCAACAACACATGCCTAAATGACCTGATTTTCAACAACAACAACAACTGCACCATCACACAATAAAAGGATTCACAAAGACTTCAACATAAATTTGCCACAATCTGCATGTTCACAACAACTCTGCAGTCCTGCATTTTCTGCTTAGCTTGGCCTTTAAACAGGGGAGTGGTGGGGACATGATGAAGGATGGAGGGCTCAACTGAACCACCCCAGGGAGGCAAAGCTGGTCAGCATTGAATCCAGACCAAATCTCAAGACTTACGACTCCCATCAACTGTGTTTTGTTTCTGTCAGCCAATCAATACACTGCAGCACAGCTTGTGGAGCCTCTTGACAGACTCAATACTGAAAATATAGTCTGCAAGTGATGTTATAATAAACAAAATATAGTCTGCAAGTAATGTTATAATAAACACGTCCCTGTTCCTTTTGTGTTAGACATGTGACTGCAAAACTTCCAGAGCTGCAGAATCACGTGTGATTTTGATTAAAAGAAGTAGCTGTATTGTTGGTTTGTGACATCAGGATGAAGTAAGTTCTGTTGTGTTTTGTTTTCAGTAAATGTTGTTTTTCTGGCGTCTCATGATATACTTCATCTGCTGCTCACGGCTGCTCGACACCCATGAGGGAGAGAAAAGGGAGGCAAACTTTGGCAGAGATAGGAAGAGTAGCGACCCAGACCTGATCAATACAGCTAATGATGATGAATGTGCTTTTGAAACCCATACTTTGGCCCCGGAGCCAGGAGCTTGGTTTGATCAGATCCCTGAAATGTGCAGCAAACCTCTGCAAGCCAAGACTTTTGTGAACATCTTAAAAGAAAGAAAACAGTTTTCTGGCCTACTGCCACACTCGTGCATAGCATTTTCAAACATGCCTTAAAATGTTTTTACAGAGCAATTACCTTACTGTACTTTAAGTTGTGAGTTATGTAGAAACAATGCACACCGCATCGCAATCAATAGATGCTGTTAAGGAGTACTGCTGTGACTATAGTTGCATTCACAAAACAGAATACAAAATAATTGGTCTTTCTTTAAGAGTAACTAACTAATCAGTAGCTCAAACGGTGCAGTTTCAGGTCATCTCTGCTGTAGTGTTCGCTGGTTGTCGGCAAGCGTTGACAAGCCTCCCTCACTGATAGCCAACCATGCAGTGTAGGTCTGTCCTTTAAGAGGATTAGAGGCCTGCACTGGTGAGGGTGTCACCTTAGCACCTCCCACTTATCCAGGTTGAGGCAGATTGATGCAGATGAGGATCACTGAGTGAGATTAAGGTAGCTGAACGCCGCACATCAAGAAACGAGCGTGATTATTGACACATACGCCACATTCGATTATCAAGAGAAACACAAACCGACATGCCAATCTGCTTAATTTATAACATAAAGCATATTTGTACTGATAATACAAACTTACCTGTGTTATTCTGTTGTCGTGAATGTGCAGCTTGCTTGCAAGTGTATGAATGTGCATATATATGTGTGTGTGTGTGTGTGTGTGTGTGTGTGTGTGTGTGTTGTGCTCAAGTGCAGCAATCAATGCTGAGTCAGATGGCAGTTTTTGCTGTCATTCTTCCTCTTCCTTGTTTCTGTCTTTCATTTTCTCTCTCTGTCCCTCCCACCTTCACTGCCCTTGCAGAGTCAGATAGTCATCTCCAATGTCAGTCTCTGTGGGCAGCAGCAGCCAGCAATTTTTTATATACATGCACAGCATAAGGGCTTGAGCAAGGGGTTTACCATCTTCTCTCTCAACAACAACAGCCCACATCTGCAACGTAACTAAAGCAGGGAGTTAAGCAGGTGTAAGAGCGAACACATACTGATTTTTTTTAACAATTGAAAATTGTACTTAGAGATAATGTAATACAGGTGAATTGCTTCTGGAGAACGGTTTTGACTTGTCTTCTGTCCACAGGGAACTCAGATCTCATCCACAATTTTAGTGGCTCACATCATGTCCGGATATTTTAAGCAAGCAGCACAATGTTCCACATTTGAACCAAAGACTGAGAGCGTGACTCACCGTGATGTGGCTTGTCTCTTCAGGACTCCAGAACACACGTACCCCCTCGTCCTCTGAGACATCAGCTCTGTAAACCCTCCAAGATAGGCTGAAAATAGGTGGAGAGGGGTCCCTGTGATCATCTGGGCCAATCCCAATCTGGTGCGGCCACCTGTGCAGAGCAGAACAACGTTGTCAGGGAGACCTGTCAAAGACTATAAACCGGGTGCATATCCCCATGACGAGTTTATAATTAGAATGAAGCATGAAACTACCAATTACTAGGTCTGAATAAGCTGCATCTGACTTGAACTTTTAACCTATTAACTAACAGAACGACAGTCCAGTTGTTGATATTTTCAGTGTGAAAACGCAAGTATGTCAAGTAAAGCAGATGTGAGTCCAAAACCAGCTATGTGGTGGTGGTTTTCCAAGAGGCCCCTCCTCCGGTCCCAGAGGCTCTCTCGCTTTCTCTCCCTCCCTCTCGCCCAGTCTCTCGCTACGCCTCCTTGACCTCAAAAGCACATGGAGATGTGGAGACAAGGCACTCCATCTCTGTCTGGTTGTCTAAATTAAAATTTCATACAGCCCAGTTCAGTTAACAGTTCTTACTGGGTGCACTCTAAAAGCAGAAAGGACAGCCTGTGAATCCTGATGTCGTGGGGAGAGAAAAGCTGCCAGGCAAACAGAGATCTTGGCCAATAGTAAAAGAGGACAAGTCTTTCATTTGAACATCAGGGCAGATATGGCTGAAACCTTAGCCAGCCTTGGGTTTGGGGAGAAAAACACACTTGGGGAATGCTTTGTTGTGAAAAGCCTGGCTGCTGAATTAGCAAAGACACTGAATAAACATTCTTGATCTCGTCTAAGGAAACCGCCTGATTTTGTACTTGAATGTTGATCTGTGAAGTAAACTCTCGCTTTCCGGGGACTTTCATTTACAAGAGGGAGCAGAAATCAAGGAACTGATAGTCTCATCAGTGTGGCTCTTCCATCAGGCCCTGTGACCCACACACAGAGCTCTTTCACGAGGCCCATGTGTCCCACTGAAAAGCCAGCATATAACCTAGACCCACACAGACTGCAGGGTACATGAATAATGCATGGAGCTAATGCAGCTAGCTCAGCCTCCAACCGCCTCCTTCTGCCACTTTGCCAACCCAGGCAAGAAGAGCAGAAGGGGAGGGGGGGGGGGTGCACAGGAAAAGACGTATGGGGGTTGCAAGGGGTTGAGGTTGGGGGGGGGGGGGGGGATCCTAAGGGGCTGAGAAAAGGGGAAGGAATACCAAACAGAGACTTGGTCAAGGCAAAGAAGAGAGAAAGAACAGGATATTGAAGGGGGGAAGAAAAGGGGGGAGAATTTCAAAAAGGGTGAAGAGGGCAGCAGCAAAGAAATGAGAGAGTAAAGCTGCAGGAGAAGAAAAGACTGAACAAAAGTTTCTACAGTGAGAGGTTAAGGGGTTCATTCACCAGGGAGGAAAAGGTGATCAGTGCAGAATTTCTCCACCATCTGACAGCAAACAAAGCCAGGCAGCAGACATTGATAGAAGGACAGTTGTTAAACAAAAGAAAGTAGACCTGTAGCATTGTTACCATCCTCCTCATTGCTTGCATTAAATGAAGAGATTGTTGCCGCTTTCTCGTGACGTGACGGGCATTTTCGTTTGATCCCAGTTCCAAACCTGACGCAGTAAAGCCTGAAAGCTGGTGATGAATCTGCTCCTAATCTGTTTCTAAATCAATAGCGAATCGTTAGTGCTGTCCTCCACTGTCATGTCCTGAAGTCCCCCAGCTCACCACACAGACAGCTCATCAGCAAGCCTTGTAGCTCGCCTGGCCTCTCACTCGGTGTCCCTCCCTTCACCTTCTCACCACTACACAGATCTTTGCTTCACATGGAGAATGTAGAACACAAGTGTCGTTAGGTAATGAAGTCTGTCGATGTCTGTGTCTCCGAGACAATCTCCCCCTCTCACTCTGCTCATTTTTCCACACAATGTCTCTCTGTCTTCTGAAAAAACAGTCAGTTATTCAGTCCTGGTATGAGCAAAGAGGCAGTTCGTAGAACTACTTCGCTCTCTCCTCAGGGGGTTGAGAGGTGGTACTGAACGGGCACTTCCTATGCAGCCAGCTGAAGTGAAAACTGCTTTTGGCCCAATTAGCACCGCTGGGCTAAAGACCGGACCGGAGCAGGTCACACCAACCTGGACAGGGACGAGGAAAAGTCGCATTAGGGCTTGAAGTGGGAGAAAAAAATGCCCAGATACAGCTGCTGTCCTGTTAAATAGCACAACCTGCTAAATTATATAACTAAGGGGAATAATTAAATTATTGTTGCTCTGTCATCCACACTGCTAAATGAAGACAGAACTCAGCTCTCTATTAAAGCAGTTACATACTCATAGGCCTGGATATGATAAGCAAGTGGAGCTGTTATTGACATCTCCTTTCCAATCTCACACACACACACACACACACACACACACACACACACACACACACACACACGCCGAATACAACACACCGGATACAGCTGCACCACATGAGGCGCAGGGTAGCAGCAGCAGGGGTTGGTTCAGCGACTCCACATTTCATTGGGGGCTCACAGTCGCTGCCAATAAAGTTGGACACCTACTTCAGAGAACATTCAGTCCAACGGCAGCACGCACGGCAGAAAATACTTGTGTATGTGTGTGAATACGTGGATGACTTTAGATGTGGGGGATTTAAGTTTTTGTGAGGCAGCTGAATTGCTTCAGATTTCATGAATGCAAAGTTGTAAATGTGAGGAACAATGAGTAGAGCAGACAATAAATACCCCAGAGTTGGTCAGGGTAGAGAAACTGAAGATTTTTCTGCTTTTTATTTAGTGTTCAGTCCTCATCAGTTAAGTTACATTTAGGTAATTAAACAATGCATTGAATGAGTTGTAGAGTAAGTAAAATATCTCAGTATTATGCTTGATTGCATCTGAAATTTGAGAAACATTTACAAATGCTGGAAAAAATGCTAGTTTGCTCTGTGGTTGTAACGGCCTGTCAATCAAGGCTTTGGTCCAGTCTGAAATATCTCAGCAACCTGATTGCCACGAAACTTGGGACAGATGTTTGTGGTCTCCAGAGGACGAATCTGACTCTTCTCTTTAGTGCCACCATGAGGTCAAAGTTCAATTATCCAGTAAAATATCTTAACATGCATTATAGCTGTGTTGGCACGGAATTTTGTACAGACATTCACGATTCCCAAAGAATATATGGGACCTTTACATTTTAACCATCGCCAAATAAACACTTTCCTCTATGTTTAGTACAAATTAGCAAATGTTAGCATGCTAACCCAATAAATTAAGAAGTTGTACATGGTACACAGTATACCTGATAAACAGCAGCATGTAAGCATAGCCATGTAAGAATGCTCCATTTATCTCAAGGCATCACTGTGTAGCTGTATGTGCAGCTCACAGAGCTGTTTGAATGTCTGGTTATTGTATAATTATTTGCTTTTTGGTGTTGTTTTCTTGTTGTTTGTGTACACGGATGGGAGATGGGATTTATATGGCCTGGTATGTTGCTTTGGTCCATTCTAGTTACTTAAATCTATCCAAAAAATAAATAAATCACTGCGCAAGCCAACAAAGAGCTTGGTGGCTTGTTAAAGTCTGTTGATTTCCGCCGCTGTTTGTTGTGTTTTGCTGGTTATTTCCCTGTTAGTTGTATCCCAGACATAATCACATCTTCTGTTCTTCATTCAGCCTGTCAGCTCATTCCATTAGCATTATGAAGACAGGGCTCACCGTGTGCTGCTCATTTCATTTCCCCCTTTCATCAGTGACCTGGCAAGGCTTGTTTTCCCCCGCGCACGATTAAATAATGGGTCTTTTAATAGTGCGCTGCATTGTGTTACAGATCTCTGTCAACGGTTCTGATGGTTCCGGAGGGAGACACACAGACAGACGGAGAGACAGAGGAAGATCTTGATGTCTGAGGAAGGCCTTTGAATGTTGGAGGATGATAGATGTTTCAAGTCTGGAAAGTCTGTCACACATTTTGCTGTCTGAGGCAATTTCCTTCAAGTCAGTGATCACTCAAACACTGCACAATAGTCGCCTTATCTTTTGGTAGAAGTAATATGAGGGCAGTCAGTCAGCCAGGAGCTACAATAGTCATCCAGGCTGTGGAATAATACTTCTATAGATGCAGCAAGACTTTAATATTTCCTATCACAGTCAAAAACAGGAGAGGAGGCAGTCTGGTTATAGGGAGCGGATGATTTACTTAGGATTTATGATGTAATTAGGCGATTGCTCTTCGTTCTCTTAATGTTTTTGCAATATACTCATAAATAGAGTTGGCCTACATTGTGGCACCACTGCCAGTCAATTGTGCCATCACCATGGAGCTGTCACAGCAATGAGGTCATGTCTCCTTCTCCCTCTGCAGGAGTAATACTGGTATAGATGTACAATATACCAACCGCAACTGCTGGTAAATCCAACTATCATTGATGTAACCTCTGACCCATTAATTAAGAGAATTGATTTGATCAATCAACAACCTCCAGTGGCAAAAACAATAACCAGAACTGAATATGAATTTTGGAACAGGTTTGATTATCGACTGATCTAATGATCTATTGGTCAGGGTAACGGGATAGAGCAGCAAGCACCAGTCTGCCCTGGAGACACAGAGCAAAGACTGAAGATGAAGAGAAGAGGCAGAGGATGGCTGGCTGCAGTAAGTGGGACAGAGGAGCAGTCAGCAGAGTAGATGGAGGCTAATGCAGCCAGGCATCCACTCTTTCCTGATGTGCAAGTTCTGCCCGTTGTATTTCTCCTCTGGCAGAGTGACCTCCGAGCACCAATTCCCATCACATGTTGTAGCATACAACCCTGAGTCATAGAACAATGCCTGCAGCGATGGCAGAGCTCGGGCGGCGTGCACACACACTATCACCAGAGCGAAAGCAAAACACTGAGCAACCCACAGCAGCACAAATCACAGCATCAAAAAATGTCATGTGGACCACAAACAGCAGCATGTGATGCTATTAAAAAAATAAGCAGAGTGATGTGTCCATGCACAGAGAAGGCTGCAGTGTAACACACATGTCTGAACCGCTATCTGCGGTCATATTGAATCATGTCATGCATTAAATGAAGGCCCCAGAACAGCAAAACGCATTGTTCCGGTCTAGTTGTGTTGCGCTTGTCATGCTTGGCACGGCACGGAAGAGCGCAGGGAAAGAGGTTAGCTGCTGGTCAAAAGATAGGAGCATAGGGGGGGAAGAAAAAAAAAAGGAAGAGACGACTGTCCCAGAGTGGCGAGCTGCACATCGCCTACGCCCATTCATAATGTGCGTGCTTTACTACCCAGACTCCTGGCATCCCCCGACCCGTCAGGGTTTAGTCCATGCATTTCCAATCTGTAGCCAAAGGACGGCGATTTCACTGCGCATACGACAGCAAGGATCTCCAATACCGCGGAATAAGACATGTGTTTGTGAATATGGATAATTGTATAGCCTAGTTCAAGAATGGCCACTGCTCGGTTGAAAAGCCCATTGACTGTGTTTCTGTTTTACAGCTATAACCCAGTAAACTGGGTTTGTGAACTGACCGCATCGACCGTGTCTATTCTCAAAAATGCTATATAAATGCCCCCAACATAATCAATATTTCCCATTACGCTGCCCAAACACTGATTTTGATCAGTGGCCGCAGCCATGCCACTCAAACCAGGGCGCTAAACAAAGAGGGGGAAAAAAAAAAAAAAAAAAAAAAAAAAAAGGTCAGTCTTTTGTTGCTTCCATTATAATCTTAATCGGATTTAAATCTCTCCAACGCCTGCCTCAAACAGAGACCCGGGTGTAGCCCGCAGGCGATTGTGAAAATGACTACTAGTTAAATTATTCATATCGTTGAGATTAAATATCTGTGCAAATGGACTGGACTCAAGGTGCCTCCGTATATCCAGCCGGGCGCTCCTTCATCAGACAATAACACCGGGAAATAACGACAGAACTCACCTCGTGGTCTGAGGAGGAGGCAGACGGTCCGGGAGTCTGAGGGGGCTCTCCCCCAACAAGATTGGTGATGCGGAGAATTTGAGGAGAGACGATGTTTGTTTCTCAAAAAAAAAAAATATCCGCGGCGTCCTCGCCGGGCCAGATGATGATGATGATGATGGTGGTGGTGGTGGTGGTGTGTGCGGGGGTTTGGCTATATGCTGGATGCTGTCATCGCACTGGGACTGCTCTCCGCCTAATCCTCAACCCTGAGCTCAGAATAACCCACCCCCTCCCTGCGTGCGTCTCTCTCTCTCTCTCTCTCTCCTCCCTGCCTCCATCGCTGTCTGACCCCCCCACCACCATCACCACCACCACCACCACCCCTCCTGCGCAAGGTCAGCTCGTTACATCAAATAAGAAACTGATTGATTCAGGCAGTATTCACTTTCGATTAATTATTAATCAGGTTATATCTGATCCGTTCCTCAGTAACTATACTTTCATTTTGGTGAACCACAGTGGAAGTGATTGAACAATGTTCTTGGGTATTTGTAACCTACTTTTTAAAGGTTAATTGATATTTAATTGAAGGCTTCATCAATTTATTCCCAAGGAAGGCTGAAATATTTAAATAGACCTACATACAGTTTAGTGACTTTACTTTGAAGACATTTTACTTCCTTTTAACACTTTCCACAACTCTAAAAACAAACAGCCCTAGAGCAGGGCAGAATTAACATCTGGGCGCCTAGGTGCCCCCAAAGGTCCCATATTCATTGTAGGCTATGTAATCTGCTTTGTTGTAGTTTTATTGATTACGAATGTGCTGTAGGCCCACTACTAATTCATAATACAGCCTAAATTGATAAAGGTTGCTACCTTGTCACACAAGGCCCTGTGTCGAAAATGTAGTTGTGCATTCTTAAATTAATTTGTGATGTTTTTAACCTTTATTTTGTTTCGTTTTTAACCTAAATTTTCCCTACCCATACCCAAAAAGCCTAAATTAATTTCAATTTTACCAAAGAAAGGGACTCAATTCTTTTCTCAACATTTGATTGTTTTAGGCTACAGATTTGATCTGCCTTGAGGAGCTAATGTTGTAGGGCATTGAATGAGACTATTTTAGGTGTTTTAACCCCCAGAACAGGACAACGGGACAAAAGTATATTATGCTACATTTATGACTTTCTTCTTATAAACAGAACAAAATGCACACACACAATTAACGGGTCATACCAGCACCACAGTACAGGCTACTTCTAATACTAAATTAATTAAGAATAAATACATTTAACCAAAAACAAGGACACATTTAATTGCGTCCAATTCAACAACATACATACATTATCTTGGGAAAGTGTTGTTGCTGCAACCAAAATACTTACTGCAAAATTTAAAGTGCCAGACATGATTTCGCCTTCATGCTTGTTTGTCCCTCCGTGCGTGCCGTCTTTCATCGTAACTTCCGTTGTTACGTATTTCCGGTTTAGATTACTCGTCCATGCGATGCTCCTGTTCTGAAACGGTGAATTTCCAACAAGACAGACTGAACATTAATACCGAGTAAAAACCACAGCTGTAAAATGTTCAAACTAGAAGGACTCGGACCTAAAATGGACCCAGAGGAGATGAAGAAGAAAATGCGACAAGATGTCATCTCTTCTTTACGAAACTTTCTTATTTACGTCGCCCTTCTCAGAGCCAGTGAGTACACACAGATGACATTGACATTTACCTAATGCCAGTTTTAGAGACGTTTCTTTTAGGCTTTGTTTTCTCGCCTTGTGCATGAAATAATCAGACACCAAAAGGAAACTGAAGCATACTAAAATGTAGTTCTGAATAATAATATCATAAAACATAAAACCATACTCGCACACTGAGCAACGAAGAGCGACAGAGTGCTGCTTCATCTCTTCACATAGTCCTAAACTCATCTCTTTTCTGTGTTTACAGCCCCGTATGTGTTGAAGAAGCTGGACAGCATCTGAGCGGAGCAGCTGGTCTCTTCCTCCCTCCACCCACTGAGAGTTTACTTCACCAGAGACACCATGGACCTCCAGAGGCCGACATCAGGGGCCATAACAGCATCACTGTGGAAAATGATTATCCATCACTGCACTGGAGAACCCAGCTTGTTGTCATTCTCATTTTTATTCCATGTTGTAAACTTTAGTCTGTGTTTTTTTTATTTTTTTGTATTTAACATCATGTGTTAAAAGCATAGTTTGTGTGTGGTAGCGTGTCTGCCAGCTATGTCACATAATAAAGTAAAACTATGTTGATTTTTGTTGGTCTAAAAGTGTGACATTTTTTAACTTAATATTTGGGTGATGTCCTGAAAATAGTACAGTTAACTAGTTTTCTTAATGTAAAGACAAGTCCAATGGTGTGTGCAGTAGATGCCTAATTAGAATGATTAAGTAGCAGAAATTATGCTTAATTGGTCAAATAAACTCACCTGCATATGTAATTGTGATAACAAATGGTGTTATCAGACAGTGGTGGAAAGGAGCTGACCTTATTTACCTAAGTTCTGTGTTTCAGTACAATTTGTGAGTGTTTCCTTTTGATGCTACTTTATATTTCCACTCCACTGCATTTCAGTGGGAAATATTGTACTTTCTACTCCATGGCATCTTTAGTTGCTTTTCAGAGAAATATTTGACACGAGGGCTAATATAACAACTTTTTGAAGTACAACACTGTTAAACATTACACCAGTAGTTTCCAACCCCGTTTGTCTTCTGACGTCTTATGATAAACAATCTGTAGTTGGGGTCACATTTCAGATGTCTATTAGTTGTAAACAGCCGTACCAAATAGTGTTGGTTTTTTTTCATTCTAAACTTCTCACATGGTTTATTTTCAGTAAGTGTCTAATGATCCAATATCTCCCCAACATTTTAAGATTGCAGAAAAAGTCCAAAAACTTGTATCACAACTTTGTTTTTTCTTCTGTCCTCTCCCAGTAATCATCTGTCGACCACTCAGATATATCTGCTGTCCCTGGATATACAACTGTATTTAAAGTAGTTCAAATCAGATCCACTTCCAGTAGCTGCAACAGTAAACTGCTGCTCACACACTGCCTAAGGATTAATAATGTAATGATAACCTAATAATCCTAATAAGGGACCAAAGCAGTATTTTTACTTTAATACTTTATATTGTGCTGCTTAAACTTCTGTATTTTGACATAAGTATGATAAATCCTTGTAATAGAGTATTTTTTACATTCGATTTTAAGTTTTGGGGTTTATTTTTTACTGCTGACTGGCAACACTGTGTATTACAAGAATAATTTGGGAAAAACGTTATTGAAGTTGAGGTTGCACTTTCCATAGATCGCCACGTGGGGGCGCTGTAGGTCTAATAGGATCGTGCAAGTGATGGTTGCGTCAACAATGGACACGAAACCCGGCGAGCTCTCTGGATCACAATGAAAATACCTACGATTCGTTTCTTGCTTTAAGTTTCAGCTGCAAGAGGAAATCAGCCGAGTGGACATCGGGTTCAGTTCTCGGAGACATAGCCCAGGAAACAAAGAGTCTGCTCCGCATCCCTCCGTGTTATTGTTGGATCAGGCCCGCCCATACTCCGGAGCATCTCTCAGACAGCAGACAATACACCGCTGAACGTCATATCATGGAGGGTAGGCTGCCATGAAGTGTGACAGAGCAGTCCGTCTGGGGTCTTTTTCAGCAGATGAGATCTGGAGGAGCGTTTTAGAGCGCAGTTTCTTACAACGACCTAAATGCTACTGGAACCACTGATGCTCGAAAATAATATCTTCAGTATTACGAACAAACTCCACCCGCAGTGATGGACTTTCCGGGTCATTTCCAGCATATTTTCAAGCAGCTCAACCACCAGCGCCTCCATGCTCAGCTGTGTGACTGTGTGGTGCTGGTTGGAGGCCACACCTTCCAGGCTCACCGCTCCATCCTGGCCGCCTGCAGCTCCCACTTCAGGGCTCTCCTCAGCTCCAGTGACAGCTCCGATGAGGCCGCAGGTTCAGCAGCTGACAGAGGTGGAGACGGAGGCCCCAGTGTGATGGAGCTAGATCCAGAGGTGGTGACACCAGAGGCCTTCTCCACCCTGCTGGACATGATTTACACATCCAACCTCTCTCTGGGGGCCTCCAATGTGATGGATGTGTTGTTGGCGGCGTCGCACCTGCACCTCAATACTGTGGTCAAGGCTTGCAAGCTCCACCTGTCCCGGAAAAACTTTCCTGCCGCACCGCCTAAAGAATGGAGGTCAGTGCAACAGCAGCAGCAAAGTTCCCAGGCAGCAGGCAGCTCACATCAGGTCACATCAGCCATGGAGGAGGACCTTGATAAAGAGGAATTGGGTGTGGAGGTGAGTCAGTCTAGCAGGGATGAAGACACTGGGGTGAGCAGCAGGAGAGGAGTTGGTGAGCAGAGTGCTGCACCATCTTCAAGGCAAAAGAGAAAGTCACACGAGGACAGGCTCAGTGACAGGAAGAGAAGCTGCAGGCAGCCTGGAGAGAACTACAAGGATTGTTCGCCCACAGTGACCAGGAGCACTGTGGGTGCTGAGGAGGGAGGAGACGATCTGCTGTCCCTGACAATTGACAGACTCTGGGATAACCAAGGTGGCGATGAGGAAGAGGAGAAATACGAAGCAACCAAAGGGGAGTCAGAGGAAATCCAGCTGCCGAGCCAGTCGGACAGCAGCATCGGAGGTGTAGGTGTGTGGGAGAAGGGTGAAGATACGGACGGAGACACTGTGGTCAAAGTGAAGGTGGGAGACGATGAGGTAGAGGAGCCAAAGGTGGCAGTGATTGAAGTGAAAATAGAAAATCTATGCTCATACTCCCCAGAGTTAAACACGCTACCAAATAATTCTCCTCCATCTCCACTGCATGACTGCACAGGCAATTCAGAAGCACAACTAAATGACGAGACAACAGCCGCAGAGGGTGGTGTTCGCTCTTTACAATCACAGCTGTGCACAGATCTGCACACGGATGCACAGAGAGAGGCCGGAGATTTGGGTGAGGACTCGGTAGATGGTGAAGGCCTGGACAGTCTGTCAGAGCTGGCCTTTTCATGCTTCCTCAATCCCGGTAATGAAAGCGTCATGGGGGCTCTGGAAGAAGAGGACAGTCTGGCAAGCCTCACAGCTGCTGCTACTGCGGCTGCTGCTGCTGCTGCCAGCGATGCTGCTACAGCTCCTGCAGACGCAGGTGAAGAGAGTCAAAAGTCTGAAGAAGCAAACATCTTTTCTGCCCAGTCCTCTGATTCTTCATCCTCTCTTGTTTTTCCAGTAACTTCTGTCCCCTTGCAGCAGCTTCTCCCAACTCAAAGCCCTGGGTTTAGTGACACAATCATCCTTCAGCCCACCCAGAACTCCTTGGCAGGGTTCCTTAGCGGTATCAGTCCGGGCCTCGGTCTGGAAGCCCCCCTGGTCCAACTCTCCAGGGCTGGGAAAAGCTCGGGGCCGACCACCTTCCGTCGCATCGCCCCCAAAGTACCGCCCGGATCAGAAGCCGGCACAGATCCTTCCTCTGGATCAGCAGGGGACGCCATGGATCGACCGCCTCTGACCAGAGCTTCAGAGGACGTTCTGTCCAAGTGCAAGAAAGCGGCTGCTGAGGACCACGTGCTGTTGGTGGAGGGGGAGAAGAAATACGCCTGCAAAATCTGCTGTAAGACCTTCATGAACCTGACTGACTGCAAGAAGCATATTCGGGTCCACACAGGGGAGAAACCCTATCCCTGTCCAAAGTGTGGCAAACGCTTCAGCCAGTCGTCCCATCTGTATAAGCACTCGAAGAACACCTGCCTTAACTGGAAAGACGACCAGTCTTTCCCAGACAGTCTGCTCTGACCTACGGAGTTGACTTCAGACACAACTTGATAATTCTTTTAAAGGTGCTCTCTGTAAACGTATTCATTTATTAATCAGAACACAACCCGTTCTTGATTTTATGTTACTTAATATCAGTTTTCTTCTATGAATTAACTTAAGCCTTTTCTGTTCTCAACGATGCTGTAATTTATTTTTATTATTACATTAAATTAAACCTACAAAATGTGGCCAAATTGATGCACTGAGAATATTCTCAAACAATAACTTGGTTTCTGTGGCTGCTGCATTAAAAGGGATGACAATAAATTATGCATTTGGTCATTTTAATTGATCACAGGTCTGTTTTCTACACCGGCTTCCTCCCATGGTTTAAAGACATGCATGTTATGTCATTGGTGATAATAGATTGCCCGTAGCTGTGAATGAGTGTGAATGGTTGTCTGTTTCTGTTTGTCACTCTGTGTCGACCCTGTGAGGGACTGGTGACCCGTTCAGGAGTGTGTACCCTCTTTTCACCCAAACTCCCTGGGACAGGCTCCAGCCCCCCTTTCCCCTGTGACCTTGTTTGGGATAAAGCAGGTATAGATAAAAGATGGATGCATAACTCTGTTATCAGCATGAGGAAATTAAAACAAAAAACACACTGTTGTACATTTAAAGTAAGTTCTAGGTTTTTATTTTTTTTTGCTGTTTAGTAAAACACGACATGGGCATTAACATAAGAATAAAGTGCAGACCAGGAAGTGTAATGCTAACATGTAAGGCGAGCATGACATTTAGGGTGGGAGAGATGACCTACCACTGGTTCTATTTTAAGGGAATTATTTTTTTTTAAAAAGCAAAGGAGAGATGGTTTGTGTGATTTTCCACGCAAGACTAAGCATGGTGTTTTGGGATATTTGCAGCTATTCTGTTCATTATCCTCTTTTTCAAGAATGTCAGTCGATGAAATGAAAAAAACCGTACTGAGCATTTCCTACCTCATAAATGCATGCTGTGTATTGTTTAATTCAATATGAAATCTAACAGAATCAAATGAAACTATCAAGGTAACACTGGTATGACGCGGACATGTCGCTGAGCATGTCTGAACTACAATCGTATTTTCCCTATTCTTGTCTTCCATACCGTCACATCATTGTTTTCTTTTATCCGTTGGAGCTGCCGAGGAGGCAGGAGGCACAGCGGCTCAGTTTCGGGCTCTAGAAGGTGAGTTCACTGGGCATGTCCGTGCCCCCCAAACCACCCAGCAGGTTTTTGGCTGCCAAAGCTGCCATGACGCCTCTTGTGGAGTAGGTGGCACTGCCGATGTGAGGTAACACCACTGTGCAAGATGACAAGTCGTAAGAATATATCGAGGCAAAACTTTCACATGTGGGAAAATAAGCCAAAAGCATGTCACCAGATGGTACAGTGACTCTACTCACCACAGTTTTTTAGTGTAAGAAGCGGGTGGTTTGTTGGAAGTGGCTCAGGTGTTGTGACGTCCAGTCCAGCTGCAGCAATCTGTCCACTGGACAAAGCCTCGTACAGATCCTCCTGGTTCACCACAGCTCCCCTAAAACAAACAAACAAACAACCTCATTTCCATCTTCATGTATTTTATTAACAAACATAGCTGGTGTCAGACACGCAGGAGGCTGGTCTACGGACATTAAAAGGTCCAGGGGACAGAGCATTTTTCCAATCCAGTGGTTTACCCATAATGAACACACTGCTGTGCGCTATTTTTGGAGGGCTACCTGCTTGAGTTGACGAAGACTGCTGTGCTCTTCATCTTGCTGAAGAAAGCCTTGTCACACAGGCCCTGAGTTTCTGGTGTCAGGGAGCAGGAAACAACTATGAAGTCGCTCTCAGATACGAGTGTGTCCAGGGGAACTGTTCAACAAAGAGAGAGGGTTGAAACAGATCCTCAAATAATCAGATCTACAAACCAAAAACCCTCATTCCTTTCAATTATTTTTACGTTTCCAACCTCTCCTGTCCCGCCCTTTCTACCTCACTGTGCTTCTTCATCATTTCGCTCTCACTGTGTGTTGACTTTTTCTTACCAAACTCTCCCTTCACCTCAGCAGCGCAGGCTTTGGCTGTTCTCCCAGTGTACAGCAGCCTCTTCACTCCAAAAGGCATGAGTCTCTGAGCTATGGCTATACCTGCAGCACAACAAACACAAACAGCAACTCAACTACAAACAAGCCTTCAAATTCTATAAGGAAAATCATATTTCTCCTGGCAAGTTGGACATGACAACACAGAATTTGGGTGCAGGATGGAGACATATAAGTATATGAAGCAATAACAGTAAATCCAACCTATGCGTCCCAGTCCAATGACTCCTACAGTGCTGCCAGAGAGACCATAACCACACAGCCAGAGAGGCTTCCACGAGCTCCAGCCTCCACTGGAAGCAGGAAAAAGACAGTATGACCATTGTGTAACTAACACATTACATTTTACTTGTAATTACGGTTAAAAAGTTACACAATCTCAAATAAGGTAGTCACTGATTAGTGTTAATGTGTAACGTGGTGACACTGACTTTTTGACCTCCTCTACTCCCTCCGGTAATCTGCGAGCGGTGGCCAGCAGCAGAGCCACAGTCAGTTCTGCCGTGGCATCAGTCAGGACATCCGGTGTGTATCCAACACGAATACCACTGTAGTAGACAAACAGCAATACAACTGAGAGGACACATAACACGCCCTCTTACTAGTGGACGGTCAACTTTGTCAGTGTTGCTCACCGTTTTTTGATCTCATCGAGAGCCATGTGGTCAAATCCCACAGACAAGGTGCTGATTACTTTCAGGTTTGGCCCTGAAATCCAAGACACACCAGATGAAATACAGACATTAGTGCATTAGACCAACAGACTGTGCAGACTTTTACTACTCTGTGATGTTTTTTAATTTGAACTAAAGCAATTAGGGGATTAATAAACCCTAGTTTAAACTGTCTGGGGGGTTGTTGTTGTCGTGCACAAGATGCCAATTTGGAGAGCCAGCTATAAGAAGGAAAATAAGTGTAGTGTTGGCTAATGCTCCCAGGAGCCTGTGTAACTCTCTCAAAACAAAGTTGCAGAAAATCAGATTACATTTTTGAAAAAAAGGGGGGATGCTACAATGCAACAAATCCATGTGACAGTTTAAAGATGATCATCCTATAGTGATATGATGCAAACTTAATGAGTAATCATTACTGCGACCCACTCCAGCTCTGCACACACACTCAGACCAGTCAGTGCTGCATACCTGCAGCCTCCAGAACCTCAGCATCGATCTTGTCTGACAGCAGACACAGTAGACCGTGGGCCCCCTGAACACCTTTGAGAAGTTCTGTCTTTGGCACGGGCTCATCCGAGTCCCACTGAGACACCTCACACCTGGAGACATGGAGACAGAGAGAGAGACCTGATGCACGAGGTGACATGTGATCACGGAGTACAGCCGGTCACTTTCACTGTATGAGAAAATCGACCGTAATAGTGTCTGTGTGTGGCCCCGAGGAGACTGGATTTTAACTTGCACGTGTCAAATAACAGTTTTCTAGCTGAGCATTAGAAAATAGGATAGTTCATACACTCCAGCAGCCGACAGGATCTTCATCCCCTCTGGTGGGATGCGCCTCGTTATGAACACCTTCATGAGTTTACCAGCAGCCTGCATCCCACTATAACAGCCCAAATGATTTCAGTCCTCCTCAGACAGAAAACCGCAACGCTGATGGTCGTCTGTGCACTCTGATAAGGCTGCAACTTTAAACGTTTAACCTTCAGCACTCGCAGTGAACGAGACCACACTTCACAAACTCCTTCAGACCACAGGAAGTACTCTATTTCACATCACTGCGCCTGCGTGGACTTTTGGTCGAATTTAACCCTTTCCTTCTACACCCTGATAGAAGTTTTTCTTTCGGCATTCCTATACAAATCAGGTATACATTAATGTCAACGATAAAAGTATAAATGTGATCAGTTCTTTAGTCTTATTGAACCGTATGTTTGCTGTAAAACGTGAAAATGGCCAAGTAAATCAATCATCAGACGAGCACTTGGCTCTGGTGCTGTCCGGATGTTTTTCCTCATTGATTTATTTCAGGAGCAAATTGTTTACACTTGTGTTTGACAAAAGCCTTAAAATATTTAAAAAAAAAATGTCCTAATTTTCAAGATTAACTATTAAACTCCTTTTAAACCCCACCTGGATTCGCTTATTGACTTTTTAGAGATGATTCCTACAGAACATAAACGACACAAACATATGATGATCTTAAAAAATACGATGTATTTCTGTACATTAAACTAACCAACAGTAGGCTGCATGCAGATTAGCACAACCTTAAACAACCACAAAACCAAAATGCACATTAATGTAACAATAATATTAATTCAAAAACATCATATATAGTGGTATCGGTGAGCATTTTCTAAATAGCGTGTACTTTTACTTTGGATACCGTAAGATCATTTTGCAGATAATACTCAAATACATTTACTTAAGTATAGTAGGCTATAGTCATGCGGAACTTAGAAAACCACTTCTCTAAGTGTCCACTACTTGGGAGTGAAGAAATAGCAGACCCACTTTGACTTAATTAAAAGGACCTGAGTACTTCCGCTATACTGGTTTATCCTCAGGTTGGATTTTGAATGCAGAACTTTGACTCGAGTACAATTCATGAATTCATTTTTAAATTGTTCCGCTGGCTCTTTTACGCGTCTGAAACACCCGAAACGAAAACAGGCGAAATCGTTTCTATTGATGTTGACGTAGCTCGAAGTTTCCCTGCGTCTGACGTCACCGTCTCCTCCTCCTCCTCCTCCACCACCTCCTCCTCGCGCTCCAGTCAGCTCGGCGGTGAACTCTCCTCCAGTGGAGCAGCAGCTGTGCTGTACATGGTGAAGTCCTCACGCTCAGAAAGCAAGGGAAGGCGGAATAAGGAGCCTCGGTGCTGGCGAAATTAAGTTGGCACCAAATCCGGAAACCAGAGGTGGGACCCGGTCTGGGAAAGATGAGAAAATGGTCTCGTTCAGGGTGTTTATAGACATTAATGTCGCCTTACGTTACCGTCAGCTGTTAGCTCGGACCGGCCGTGACAGGCCACCTACTGTTGCTAACTGGTTGTTTGTTGCAGGAACGAGTGTTTTGTTTTTTGTTTTTTTTAAAGCTGGTCAGTCGATATTAAACCACTTCGCTGTGATTACTCGCGTGTTAGCAATGCCAGGAAATAAGTCGGTGTATTGTCTGTGTGCGATGAGCTGAAGCCATATTCGCTGCCTGTAATGCAGGAGCTGAGCACTAGTCATGTAACCGTGATGGTCAACGTCCAGCTGCAGCGATCAGTCAATTAATCGATTAGTAGTTCGACAGGGAAAATACATTTCCACCTTCTTTTTTTTTAATGACAAAATAGGAAGAAAAAAATAATGTGTGTGATACCAGCTTCCTGCTAATTTCTGGTTCTTTTAGTCTTCCCATACTAAGATAATAAATTTAATATCTTTTGGTTATGGACTGAGGGTCGAGACAAAAAATAAATTTTAGTTGGCACCTTGGACTTTGGGAAACATTGGTCGACATTTTCCCCATTTTCCTGATATTTTAAAGACCTGACAGCTACTCGATTAATTGAGAAAATAGCTGAGTTTTATTGACAGTGAAAAAAAGAATCGTTATTTGCAGGCATACAAGAAACTTTCTGGAAATATTTGCTTCACACACTTCAGGCTATAGTTGCATGGATGTGTAAATTATTAAGAAATATAATTTTTCTTTTATTGGTCAACATTACTGTACATAATGACCTGAGGCACATCCTTATATTTGACTTGACTTTATCACCAATCATGACACCCGTATCTAATAAGCAGGATTTCCAATAATCCTTTTTCAATCTTATTTTATGTTTGTTATTTTATTGTTATTTATTATCGTACGTCTGTCCTCTCAATTTGTTTTATTCTGTCATTATACAATAAAAAAAAAAAAAAAGTGTGCCACTGAAGTAATGCAAGTTTCATTACTGGAAAAAATGACAGTCAATTATGTCCTGGCCTATCAATATATATTTAAATTGATACCTTGTTATTTAAAGGTATTGTGAAAATATGACATTTTTATACATTAAATAACTAGACAGAAGTATCTGCTTTATGTTAATCTAGTTAAGGGGATTACTGACAAATCTTGGTACTTCACATAAATGAAAATATCTTGTATATCCAGCAGATAAAGGTCGGGTGGTGTAGTTCACGTTATTCATCCTCCTGTTGTTCCACCCTTCTTCAGCTAGATTAAATAACTTGGCAGCTATTGTAAAAAAAAAAAAAATGAATTCATCAATTTCATAGGACTCCCTAAACCAGATATCTTTTCTCCTCGGACTCGTATTTATTGAAGGTAATCAAACCCGATTCTCCACGTGTCATTTCAGAAAAGAAATACCTGAGGACACCCCTCCCACGGCACACTTTTGACTGAGGAACCTGTCTGAGCCTGCCACAATTTGCAGCTTCAGTGGAGTTTGCCACTGCGCCATGGCTCTGTTGACGCTCCACAGGATCCCATCCGTCTCCACTTCTCCAGTGAGTTCAGTCATGCTGCACACAAACATTTTGCACTGTATTCCCAGATATGAAGTTGTTTACTCCTGCTTTACAAAGAATGATTCAGAGCGTTGACTACGAGCTGCCCCTGCCGGCAGCTGCTCCTGAATGCGTCCCTTTGTGGGTATCATCACCACATTTGCCTGAACGATAACGAGGCAGTTATGTTTCTCAGGAGGTGCCAGCGATGTGATTGCACTGATAGGCTTACAGGACAAATGTGCTACGAATATAGCTGCATCAGTACGATTTAGCTCCCGTTAACATTCATCGCAGCATTGTGGGAAAGTAAATGAATCACGTTGTGTCTGTTCTCACTTGCAGTGGTTAAATGCGTATAATCATGTAAACACTGTGTCCTCAACCTCTGTCCCTCTTATCTCCTCACATTCTGTCACTCTATCATGACAAATATTTAATGTTATGTCGAAGGCCTGGCTTTTCTTCTGGTCTTTATCATCGTCATCTAAACCATAAATGATTTAACTGTGGGTCCAATTATCATTTTTTGCATATTTTGTCACAGAATCTAATCACTCTACTGTCTTAACTTGTGTTTTCTCCTCTTTTTGTTTCTTTTTTTTTTGTCTTCTTCAAACCCTCATCGTTCCTCTACTGGCTCCTGCCCACTTCTCCTCTTTCATTTCTTAAACTCTGTTTCTTGACTCTGTCTGGATTTGTCAGTTGCGTAAAAGGTAATGTTACTGTCTCAAGTTTTTTTTTTCCCTCTGTAAACCCTTGTTACCACTGCTACTTCTCTCTTGTTTCTTTTGCATCATTTATTCTTTTATTTCTAGAAAAATCTTCTTTATAATATCAGTGTTTATCTGCTTGTTTTTACCCGCCCGTAGCCTCCATTTTCGTCCGCGTACATATCATACTTTGTGTTTGTCTCCTCACTGCTGCACCTTATCTCTGTCAGACCACATTTCACTGGAGGAATTATGGAGAAAAAAAAATTCCTGTCATTTGTGTCCACACTTCTGGCAGGAAAGCATCATACACAGTGCTTCCAATGCTCCCAGAAAATGTCTTTTAACACATTTGTCTTTCTGAAGTTAGAAATACAAACTTTGTATTGCAAAGTTTTATCACATTAATTAGTGTATTTCAGCTGCAGCATCTCCTTTGACCTTCCTTTGGGATGTGCGTATGTCAGCTTTTTTCACAAATACCTACAGCCTGCACGTCAAAACATTTCCAGTCAGAGTGCTTAGAACAGATAAAAGTAAAATGATAAAAACCATCATCAATAAAACAAAAAGATAAGATCACATACAACTAAAGCACACATACATAATGGAGGCTAAATAGTTTTCATTTTCCAGTCTTCTTGATGAGGCTTTCTTGTTATTTACTCTATATATTTTTTTTAAAGGACGAAAGCCTCCAAAGAAGAGGCAGACTTCAGAAAAGGTAGATATGCACCCATGTCAGCTTCGTATTTTGATGATTATAAGCAGCTAGACTGACTGATTTCTGTCGAAATCTTCAGGGAGAGCTTTGCCCTCGTAAAAGGGGCGGCCCTTCTACTGGAAGACGGCGATGGCGTGGGTCTTCACGAGGACGCTCAAACCTCTCCGCTGAAGCAAAGCAGTCAAGCGTCGGACAATCGGCACAGACACCTCCATGCCATGGTTGAACAGCTCAGACCCGAAGATACCATCAAGCTGGTGAGGCCTCGTGTTTACACGCACTGTTCAGATGAGACAAGGAAAACTTGAAAAATGTTGCACAGGCAGAGTTTTTTTTTTGTGTGTGACTTATTTCACAAAGTAAGAATGTGCTGTGTCATCATATGTCAGGTAGAGGTGACACATTGGATTCTAGCCAGTATAATGATCCCTCCGTAAACACGGCATTCATTTCCTGGATACATTTTTTCCAGGACGGCCATGGAAAATAAACTGAACAGGATATTTTGACAGGGTTATCGGACAACTTTAGAGGAAACTGAAAAATGTTGCATATAGACCATGTTAATTTTATTTGGCTTCACCAGTTTTGCCCTCCTGTTTGTCTCCTCACATGTCTCGTACATCCCCTTCCTCTGTCCTTCTCTCTCGGTCCTGCAGGCAGTGCAGTTGGAGTCTGCCAGCCTGGTCAGAGTCAGGTATCTCATTGTCGTCTCCACGCTGGGCAACAAACAAGAGAACATTCTGCTGGGGATGGATTTCCCGAGCTCAGACAGGTGTGTGTCACCAACATGCTGTTCTACAAAAAGTGCACAAGAGGAGATTTCTATTTGGTTCCCAAATATCTCATTTAGCCTTGACAAGTTTGACTTCCTTCCTTGCCTTGTGTCTCTGCTTCCTTCCTGCCTCTTTCAAGTGATCAGAGCACCATCGGCCTGGTTCTGCCGATATGGAGCGACACACAAGTGTATCTGGACGGAGACGGGTAAGGAACAAAACAGACTGGGGATTGAATTAAAGGTATAAAAGCACAAGCGAGTAGTGTGTGAGGCTGCAGCACAGACGGTGCAGCCGGGCGTCTGGGATTCTGGCCAGAGATAATGGGAATGAGTAATGTCCGTATTTATGGAGTTGGATCATTCTCCATGAATTACAAATGCTCCTGCCACTCACTCAGAATCTTATATAAGCATTGGAGATCATGTGTTTTTCTAATGAAATGAAAGTATTGTTACCTTTTTGTTTTATGTCTGTATGTAAAGGTCAGTGAGAGTTGAATAGCTAGAAGCTCTAATAAGTCTGTGGTTGCATTGCCGTGCAGTTAGATCACAATGTTCCTTCCAGTTCACTTTTAGTGTGTAGTTGAATAACCAAACTATGGCTGGATTAAAATGGTCGGGAACTGCTGACGTTCAGAGGAGGATGTAGAGAAGGACACGGTGAAACGGAGAGTTAGCAGCTCTAAAAATAAAAATAATTAAAACAGTCGGGCGAGCCTGATGTAGGGACTCTGCTGTGTTTTAACTAATCTGCTGCCGCACGCTGAGCGTCATACAAGATGCTTTGATCGGTTGCCACGTCACACCAGTGTGTTCACCCTCATTAGCCTGGATCACACCTCCAACTGTGCTACTTTCTCTCTCTCTGTCTTCACACGTTCATTCTCCACGTTATTCACAAGAACTATGTCTAATTAACACTGAATAATATCTCTGTCTTCAAAGTCCGGCCATGTTGTAATATTGCTTCTTATCAGTATTACCTTATTTCTTCTTCTTTTTCTTCTTCTTCTTCTTCTCTTCATCTGAATTAACTGTTACAGCTCGTATTTCTTGTCTTTTTTTTATTTGCAGCGGTTTTAGCGTGACGTCAGTGGAAGAAACCAGGATTTTCAAGCCGGTTTCCATGCAAACCATGTGGTAAGTGATGCTTGACACACGGCTATTACAATTTTAATATTAACATCCTCACTGTGACATCCCGCACATCACTGCATAAAGATGAATGGCTTTCTTCATCTCTGTAGCCTCTTTCTGAGATTTGTAGTTTCTCTGGATATACATAGTGACATTCTTTCCCCCCCCCACACACACACTGCGATAAGGTCAGTGCTGCAGGTGTTACACGGCTGCTGTGAGCGGGCGGTCCAGGCAGTGCTGATCCCAGGCTCGGGGCTGGAGTGGGCTCAGCACTACCACCAGCACATCGAGTCCGATCGCTTCTGCCTCAACGAGTGGGAGGCCATGAACGACCTGGAGTCGGTCCGCAGGGACAGTAACGGACAAAGGCAAGCGCCGTTCCTGTTTTGATGTCTATTCTTTCATCTGTATCGGCCGAGTTGGACAAACGTTGTCTCCTGTTGCCAGAGGTGAAAGAAGAGGTTTATTCGGACAAGTCAAAGTAGAATTACAACAGTGAACGAGGGGAACTCGAAGAGTTCAGAGACGGTTCCTGTTGTGTCGAGCGCAGCACTGAGATGTGCCCAGAGCAGGAGGAAGCAATAGCTTTCAGAACTATTTCAAGTTACATCACTTGATCAACGTCAGTAACTCAGTAACACGCTTTAGAGACCACGATTCAGTTCAGTTAATGATTTCTCCGATCTATTTTTAATGCTTAAAGAAACAAATTGCAGCTGTCAATAGGGAACTAAGAAGAACACTTATTCCCTCTGTACTAGAGTAAAAGTGGCATCAAGTTGACTTTCCTAAGTAAACTAATCATAGTGTTTGAGTAAATTATACTTGTTTTTACATCACTGCCTTCTGGTATAAATGTAGAAATAATATAAGATCTGTCTGTTATTGCTCGTGCAAATCTGTCAGCTCGTACTAATGTTTCACTTTTGTTGCATGTGCAGCTCGGCAGACAGAGTTTCCAACGAAAGTCTGATCAAAGAGCACCTGAGAGACATCATGAGGACTGAGGACCTGGACAACCTCACGTCTAAAATGGTGAGACAAGTGGACGGACACGGAGAGGAAGTTGGTTTGAGAAGAGAAAAAAAAAGGCAGATAATTATTAGAGCGTGGCTGAGGAAAATGCCGGTTCAAACATTTTGAGAATATGTGAATGCCTGTGTAATGTATATTTCTGGTTTGCTGCTGTAGGTGCACGCTGCCCTGGAGACCAGCATAGGCTTCGACATGAGGCCCTACAAGGAGTACATTGACAATGAGATCCTGGTTACTATGGCGCAGATGGACAAGCCCTCCAAAATATTTGACTACCTTTACCTGGTGAGATATTTCAGTTTTTAAAGACAGTACTACTCTTTATTTTACCACCCCGGTGAGAAGCCTTTCTCTTACTCGAGTCAGTAAACCAACAGAAGGGTGCCGTCAGCAGGACTCCGTCATGTGACTGCAACTTCCTCTTTGTGGGAGACGTGTGTTGACAGCGATAGGGAAGATGGCTTTCCTCCTCCTCCTCCTCCTCTCCTCTACCCTTGACAGAACCTCTCTTTCTTTATCTGGTTTCAGGGCTCAGAGTGGAACGCAGCTAACTTTGAGGAGCTGCAGAAAAACAAGTCAGTGTTTTTGCCTGCTCTGTGTATTGTTGTCCTCCTCCACACTTAACTGTCCCATGACATGAGTAATCCTGAACCGTGCGTTGTGTTTTGCCAAGTCACCACGGTGGCTCTGAGTTTGCGTCCGTGTTATTTATTTATTTTTTTTCCAGCATTGGCTACATTCTGAATGTGACGAGGGAGATTGACAACTTTTTCCCCGAGTCCTTCACTTACATGAACATCAGAGTGTACGATGTGGAAGCCACCGACCTGCTCCCCCACTGGACAGATACGTACAACTTCATCAACACTGCAAGGTAAACCTGAAACGCCAAACACACCAGAGGGGTTTGAAATCCAGACTTTTTTAAAAAAAGGCACCCCACCGTCTATTTCACTTATCTGACACGTCGCGTTTAGATTTGTCGAACTAAAAGGCATCAAATTGATCATATATTTGGCTCCAACTGGCCTGAAGCGCAATCTTAGCTTAGCTTAGCTAAGAACAGCCTTGCCCTGTCTAAACTCTGCCTCACACCTGTTAAACTTTAACTGCCAGACCATTAACTCGCTCTGGGCAGGTGCCCAACAGCTACACTTTCATTTTTATGTCAATCCAATAAACGTATAAGATGTTTATGGTGCAGGTTTGGATTCATTTGTAACCATTTAACAGAACCAGGCTTGTCCTGGTTTCTTTTCTTTTGGTTGTATTTGAACAATCTTAAGCGCTCATTTAGGACGTTTCCAAATCCACTTTTGTTAGTTTAATTGCAGATAATCCGAGCACAATAGTAGGCGCCTGGTTCAACGGGGTTGGATTTAGTGCTTTCATTTATTATGGGTGTAACACGAAGCCGGGTCATCTCTTATTACTTTAAGAGGCAGCCGTGCTTGCAGCTCGGTGGATTTCTGTTATAACAGCAGATCTGCCGCGTAGAAGGAAAGAACCCTTCTCTGCAGAGGAAACAGATCAGACTGATGTTCACAATCATAATCGTTCACGTTGTAATGTCTTATTTCTTTCATTTATATTTTTTGCATGTCCCTGTGCTGCTGCATGTCCCTGTGCGTGTATTGGCATCGTACCCGCCTACATAGGAGCACATTTCTCTCCTGATACTGCGCCCGTAAAATAACAGCCATCGATTTAGGACCAGGTTTCTGTTGGTCAGCTACTTTACACTGCGCTTGACCAAACCTCATTTAACAGCTTCATGGTGCACACACTGGCACACGTACATCTGCTATTTAAACACTGCGGATTCTGGGCGGGCAAAATGACAACCGTGTCAGTTCTGATATTGGGAAAAGAGACTTTGCACCACGTGTACGATACAGACCTTCGTGTGAAGCTAAGCTAAACGACTGAGAGTGTTATCTTGTTATATCCCGTAGATTTACCTCACGGTGTCTAGAAATGCGGACCGAACCGTGGAACATCGCGACTGCATTATTCAGATAGAAAAACACGGCTCCTTTACTTTCAGTTGTGTTTGGACTCTTTAAAGAGAAACTCTGAGGGAAGGTTACCTTCTGAGAAAATACATCAAAGCTTGAAGTCTTATACCTGATATTTGTCTGACTGATCAGCCTGTTGGAGTGACTACTTCACTAAAGCTACCGGTATTTCCCCGTCAAGTGTTTTTAAATCTGTTGCGTGTAAAGCTGGTGATTATCTCAACACTTGCATTCCTCCCTAAACACCGAAATGAGCTTCCCTTCCTCTCTGCGTATCACAGGGAGAACGGGCAGGCGGTGTTGGTGCACTGTAAGATGGGCGTGTCACGCTCTGCATCCACAGTGATCGCTTACGCCATGAAGCAACAGCGCTGGCCGCTGGATATGACCCTGGCCTTCGTTAGGGACCGCCGGTCCATCATCAAGCCCAACGAGGGCTTCATGAAGCAGCTCCAGACGTACAACGGCATCCTCAACGCAAGGTCGGGCATGACGGGCTGCATGTAGATCTCCGTTACAAGTGTTAGTTAGTTCCAGTGTGACGATTGCTTCGTCTTTGCGTTTGCTGACATTTCAACGGCTGATTTCAGGGGCTCCCGTGTTGTCTGTTCATTTATAATTCCAGCCAGCAGCGCCACAGCGCTCTCTGGAGGCGAAAGTCGAGAGACCAACGCCAAAAGACGTTGCACAAGGAGGAAGGAGGGGAGGAAGGGCAGCCGGGGGAGGAGGAAGAGGAGGAAGATGACGAAGATGAGGGACTTGATGAGGAGGAGGAGGAGGAGGAGGAGGAGGAGGAGGAAGAGGAAGAGGACGAGGATAGTCCAGAAGAAAAAGATCTTGGCAGTCCGGATGAAAAACGCGATTCAGAGGTCGACCATGAGGTAGTTATGTCATCACTAATGTTATAAGCATTTAAAATCCTGCAGATTTCTTCATGTTTGTAGCTTCAACTCTTTTATCTTCCCAAACTCACCCAGGTGTTTGAAGAGCCCGCCTTCAAGTCTGACGAAGGCGGGTCCACCCAGGACCCAGACCCGGAGCCGACTGGACCAGCAGTCGGTCCTGTCATCACTGTATATGGACCAGACAAGGTGAGCACTCACACTCACACTCACACTCACTCACTCACTCACACACTCACACTCTCTCTCTCTCTCTCTCTCTCTCTCTCTCACTGTGCATTTGAAGTTATTTCTCTTTTTATTTCTCTTTGATCTCAAGGTCCTTTCGAGTGTTAATCGCAGTGGCCGGATGAACCTCTTCTCCCTCATGCAGTCCATTAGTGAACTCGACGATGGAGCTAGAGGACACGAACAGGTAAACGAAGCTGAGTGTCTCTCTCTCGTATTCTTTATAACTTCACTGTACACACAAAGTGGCAGATTAGGAAGTGAAGGATATGTACAGGAGCCTGTTGTTGAAACGAACTGAACTTCGACTGAAAGATTTAAATAGCTGTAAATTTCACTTTGAAACTGTTCACAGTAACTTTGGAGTCGAGTGATTCTGTTGAAATCTCTACAAGCAACTCAAAGTGCAAAAGTACCAACTCACTTTAGTTTTGACAGTTGAAGTTGTTGTTTTTCTTGTCAAAATGACCTCCGCTGCTGTTTCAAAGGGTTTATCTTTTAAAAAGTCAAGAGACTGAGCAGCATATTATACATCCCGTATGTTACAGCTTTTGATGCACACTGAAAATGCACTTTTACCGCTTCCGTTTTTCAGCTTCCTTTCACTTATCTAATGTTTGAAAATTGTCAAATTTCTCTGTAGGCTGAACATTTCTGTTCTGTGCCAACGCTCATTCCAGTTAGCAGCTCCGAGGTGTCTTGTAGCCGAGTGGCTCAGATGTATACGATGAGTCCGCGGTGTCTTATGGTTGCATGATTCTGGAGGAAGACGTTTTGCACGTCGTCCGTATTTTTTTTTTTTTTTTTTTTTTTTTTTCTCTTCTTGCATTTCCTGTCAGTATCTCTACTAAAAAAATAAAAAAATAAAAATATCCGCTTTAAAAGTTACTCTGCTGCTCGATCCTTCTTTTCACAGCTGCCTGGCAGCCCCAGGCGGTCTTCAGGGCAGCGGAGGCCTAGCCACGGGCGACGGGGTCTCACTCACCAGAGAGCGTGTGTGGACGTTTCACCTGAACCACACAGCCTGCAGGACGCTGCCCAGAAGCCCTGAAGTGATCAAAGACGGGGACAAGCAGGGAGGCGGTGGGGGAGGGAGTGTAAAGGAGGCAAACACCTGAAGGACACAACCAGGAGGAATGTGAGCTGCGGGAACGCGCCAAGGTTTTTATACACTGATTGCAAAGTTTTAATATATATTTTGCAGGTCTTTTCATTACATATCTCAGCCCTTAATAACTTGTAATTCATTTTGATAAAAGAACTTGCTGCAGTATTGCTGTAACAGTGCCAGGCAGAATACCAGATAGCTGAAGTCATTGTATATTGTTGTATTATGTGTGGGGGAGGTTTTTTTTTTGTTTATTTTTATTTTTTTTAAAGCTATCCCACCACAAACAAACCAGAATGTCTCTCCAGAGCTCCCTCCTCCCTTCTGAAGCTCTCCCATCAACGCTCCAGATATATCTATGCAAAAATGGAGGCTGTATGCTGCCAGTCCAAAGTAGACCGTTTTAAATGCTCTTCATGTACTTTTCTCTTTCTCATCAGATTTTTTTTTTCTTCTCCCCCCCCCCCCACAAGACGTACATTGTTCACAGATGAGTGGGTTTGACTGTATCTAAGCTGTGCATTATGGACCACGTCAGGGCCAGTTCTATGGCACATGCCCGTTTGCCTAACTATGTATCCCTATGTGCCAGTGAATATATATTTAATTGAAAATCTTTATCATGTCAGTATGTTATGACCCATTTCATTTGTATCCATTGTATTTAAACACCACGGCTGCATGAGTGCCTTCAACCCGAGAATGAATTAGGACTCTTTATGATTGGTGTTTTTACTGCGAGGCGATGGCCACATGTTGTATTCCTGTCGTGCCGTTTCTCACTTGATTCGATCGCTTCATAAACGTGACTTCCCAGGGTTGTGCATGTATATGCATAATGCATTTGTACAGTGTATATGTATGGACACATCATTGCTGAACACCTGGGCGCATGCCTTGTGCTTGTACAGCAAGACGGTGAGAGCAAACTGTTCAGGGTTTCCTCCTCGTGTAGAATGGATGAAGGTCAATTATTCAATATACTGTTTTCAGACTTCACTCGATGCTGATGTGGAACATTATTATTATTCCATGCTGGTGTGACTTTTTTTTTTTTTTATCCAAGGAACCCAGGCTGAAGCTTACTTCATTTGACTTGCATGCTCACCATACGAAAAAAGAAAACATGCACTTTATAACCCCCTGAAAAAAACAACACGCTGTTCCCAGTACCTGAGCCAACTCCAGCTTTCCTATAAATAAAATGATCAATGATTCCTCTTTTTTTCTTTTCTTTTTGCACATCACTCTTGTTTACAACAAGCGCTTTGAGTGAAAAATAAATGAATCCACTCCAACCAGCCACTTTACTTGTTGATTAAATAATACACAGGAGGAGAAGGGCTTCTGTTCAGAAACACTTTATCCACAAGAGACAAAAGCACAGGGACCGACTGCCTTTCTTTCATCCTGAATACTGTCACTCACTGAAATGCTGGTCATCTCGGGAACAGTACAGTAGTGATTCGCAGGGAGTAAGAGATGCAGAGGACATTTATACAAAACAACTCGTGTGACAGAAAATTCATGTCCCGACATATTTCCTTCTGGGTTCGCTGAGGGTGATTCCTCCCTCTTTCATCGCAGCCCTGAAAGACTGAACCTGCAGAAGACCCAAAAAAAACAACAACAAAAAACAGGGAGAGACCAACATGAAGCAAGCCGACGACTCGAGCGAGGAAAATATTTACAAAGTCCCCTGGTGGTTGTACTCACGGCATCCGAGCGGTACGTCCAGGGAATGGCCCGGTACGCCATCCTGGTGATGCCAGCCCGCTGGCATCGATACGCCAGCACCTCGCCCACCGCCTGGCACGCCGCCACGCAGTTTGTGGAAGCCAGCTCCTTCTTCACTGCCCACTCTTTGGTGGAACAAGAGAGCACCGGGATGGGAGAGCTGCTGGAGAACACTTGTGCCGTAACGTGGTGTTGGCTGCGAGAGAACATCAGCCTGAAAAGATGAGACAAACACGGTAAGACACGTGGAAATTCTTGGGGGTTTTTTTAGGAAGAAGAAAAAAATTATTCACTTTTTGTCTTTATATTTCACAAAAACTAGATGTTCAATACACTTTTACTATCTTTTATTTTATTTAGACTCTTTTTTTTTTGTACGTTTTAGATCCTGCAAGTATGTGCAAATACATTAAAATAGTCATTTTCCATTTACGGGTTAAACGAAACTCAGCAGAGACAGATTCATGTTCCAAACATTACAAATATTGTTCCTGTACATTCAAACTGATCAACTTAACAAGAGGGTTCTGTAAAACAGAGTCAATATCAGATGAGCTTTCACGCAACACTTTATTTCTAGACTACCAACATGCAGCTCCGATAGCTGGTGGGCGGTCAGACACGAGAGACGAACAATCAAACACCGTTTTTGACACAACAGCTGATATGACGTGGTCACGCGTGGAGAGCAGACCTGTGGTAGAACTGCCGGTGGGGCCAGGTCGTCTTCCAGCCCCGGTCCTTCACGGCCAGGGCCATCTGCTCCAGGTTCCGGGGGTTCCTGTTCACGAAGGTCGGACTCACGGCTTCGTGTTCATCCGCGCAGGGCTCCGGCCGAGAGGCTGCCCGACTCGTACACCGAGCTGGGTGACGAACAACAGATCCACAGATACAGATACAGATACAGGTCCAGATACAGATACAGGTCCAGATACAGGTCCAGATACAGATACAGGTCCAGATACAGATACAGGTCCAGATACAGGTCCAGATACAGACACAGATACAGGTCCAGGTCCAGGTCCAGAGACGCAGCTTCAGGATCTACAGTAAAACGCAGCAGCGGGACTCGTGCGGTTCACTCACCTGTCTGGTTTGACGCCGCAGATGGACGACACCGTTGAATTTGACCCAACAACAGCCGAACACCGCGACTCACTTCGCTGAAAGCCATCTTCTCCTCCTCAGCTGTGTTCAAACCGCCTCCGTGGGAAAAGGTTATGCCCTCGACAACACTCCGTATTTTCTCTGCGGCTGTTTCGCCGTCACACGATGAACGCCATCTTTGACATTCGAGTAACATCCGGTTCACTCGGTGCTACTTTAAAACCAGTACTGGCAGAAACAGTCCCCCACCCTCCACGTTCCCGTTTACACGTCTTCCTCCAGAATAAAAGCTCGACTATATTTCAGTTCGTTTAATCGACAGGAATTTACACTTGTGGTCAGGAACAATGTAGATGAAACATTCACATAGGATTCAAAATCCTGTTTAATTCCAGTTTAAATTTGATACATTTTACAGTGTAAATTGTCAGAAAAAAATGTCCATTGCAGTGTTTTGTACGAAGTAGTGGCATCACAATTGAAGTTATGATACGTCCAAAACACCTATCACAAAAACAAACAGTCGCAATAAGGCACGAGAAGAAAAAAAAAAAATCTAACCATCAATAAATACCTGTGGTGTGTTCTTGGAAGACATGAAGATGGGGGCAAGTATCTTTGGCTCATAAAATCATTCAGATCATTCCCTGCTATTATTTGAACCACCCTGCAGGATTGGTTTACAATATACCAAGTCAACAATCATACATTCCCTTAAACTGCAGAACAGATCCATTGATTGAAGGACTTTCCCTTTTCATAATTGATGTCGATAATAAATGTTTATACAGTGAAAAGTAAATGATTACTATTTCTTGAACTATTGAAAGATGAATTAGAAAGCAGTACATAACAGCAAGTACAAAGTTAGCAAGTGGATACAAAAGTAAATTTTTTTCATATATCATGTCGTAGGAATTCATTATATAATGACTCATTCTCATTATAATGATGCAAAAATAAGAGTCTGTATCATTCATCATGATCATTGCGCAAGTTAATTAAACCGTTTCATTGAATACCTTTGGTAACACAGGATCATTCTGACACGTGCAGACACATAAATTATTTAACCGATTGGCAATCATTTGGCCGATCATAAAGCAGCTGAGGCGTTGATCAGAGATGAGAAGGAGAAAGGGTTGAGTTTGTAGCCTGTTCCGCTGTAGAATTTGTTCTGAAACTCCACCCTGCAAGACAAACAAAAATATACTTCAGTGCATGACTAATTGTTCTCCACCCGGTCTATTTCCCTAAAACTCTTCCCCGACAGCCGAGTCCTGTTTATTCCACAGTAGTCGTAAAGTGTACGTTTTTGACAAAAACAACAACTTTTGATACATATTCTAATCACAAAAACCTTAACATGGGTGCTGATGGTCACCAACAACAGGGTTTAGTGATTTTTTTTTTCCCACTGACATCAGACAAAAATAAAAGTGGAAAAAAAAATCACATGTATAAGAAAAAATAAAATAAAATACATTGGCTAGACTGAAATGAAATGCACTTAGAACATTCATGCTACCTACTGTAAGGGATTTATTGTTCTGTCTGTTATGTATCCTGCATGCAGTGTTGACTTTTTTTTCCTGAATGATCTCATCCACACAGATTGAAAAGCAGTAAAATTGCCATAATATTTTTTATGGTCATTTGTTTAAAAATAAAAATTAAAAAAAGGGGAAAATCTCAAAAAAAAAAAAAAAAAAAAATGTATTAAAAATAATCATACTATAATGCAAGAAATCTCTATCTGTTTTTTTTTTTTTTTTTCCCCCACATATGCTGACAACCGTTCATCCCGCCTGCTTCAAACTTGGTGAGTTTATTGCTCGGGACCCGAGGATGTGCAAAGTCAAATTTGCTGCGATTTGGACACGCAACACGTTTTATTTTTATAAACTTTAATGAACAGGTAAACAGCGCTCTGTGCGCGGCAGCGGTGGTGGTGTGTGTGGGCGAGGGGGAGGGGGTTCCACACCGCGTCACAGCAGACGCAGTCAAGCATGTCTTTACTTCCATCTGCAGCGAGCTGTTCTTATAAAAGCTCCGCAGAAATACCACAAGCCAGGCAAATCATACTACCAAACAAGCTACTCTGAACAAACCCTGTGCTAGTTGTAATCACATTAATTAGGCAAATGTATTGTTTGTATTTTTCCTCTTCGTCCTCCTCTTCCTCATCCTTACCAGTGCAGACGGAGTGCGTGCAGAAAGGCTGAGAGTCCCTCCATAACCAGGAGGATGGAGACGGTCAACACGGCAAAGAAGGCAAAAATCACAAAAAGCACTGCAGATCCCACGTAGCCCTGCCACTTCAGCGCAATACGCATGACCATCACCCACAGCACCTCTGACAGCTCTGTGGAGACAAAAAAAATAAAAATAACTTCCTGTCAAGAGACCCGGCTGGAAAGAATAGCGTACACGAACAACTGTCCGAAAAAAAGAGCCGGATGAGTAAGAGTGGTTTTAAACAGGAAGTCATACTCATGTGAGTGGGAAGATGCACATTGTGTGTGTGTGTGTGTGTGTGTGTGTGTGTGTGTGTGTGTGTGTGTGTGTGTGTGTGTGTCTGCATGTGTGCCACTAACGTGCGTGTGCCAGGCTGAGAGCCCAGAGTCGGAGGTAAGAGGCCGTGTTGGAGATGCAGCCCAGGCAGTACTCTATGGTGTGGATGGCCTGATGCATGAACACGTCTGCGGCGTCAAACTCCTACAGACAGCACAGTTACAGTCATAAGACAAGAAAAACAGGAGAGCACATGTGACCGATTTGATCCGTTTAATGAATTAAGTTAGGACGGCTTCTCTCCCACCTCCTCTTCAGCAGCTCCTCCGTCCACCTCCCCTTGATGGGTATTGATGGAGCCTTCATCAGCCACTAGCAGACGTCTGTCTTCATCCTTGATGTCGCAGACGATTTAAGATCAGAAAATGCGGCTCGTTGTAGATAAAAGGCGTCACGTTCAACCACACACGGACTCACGTCTTGATGACGTCGTCTCCTCTTGAATGTGATGTATTCGACCGTGGGCTTCCCAAGCAGGAGGACTGGGACAGAACACAGCGCCAGCACCACCAGGATCTTCTGCACCACCGACTAAACGCGAAGGGTGACGGGCAAAGAAAACCAGAATGTAGGCTTGTTCCCATTCGTTTGAAACCCTGATGTGTGATATGCAAGGGAAATGAGCAAACCACCCACCTGTCCTGAATAAAGCGGGAGGTTGTCATTGTTCTCTGTGAAGAGGAACATGTCTATGAAGTGGATAAGTATACTGGGAGCGATTTTGGACTGGGAAGAACTGTAGGCAATCCACTTAAAGACCACCATGAACACCAGGTAGCCAAACAGACACAGCATGAAGAACAGCTCCGGGATCAGCACAAAGAACACACATCTCATCTGGCCAAAGTGCCTAGAGACAACAACAACAACAACAACATCAACAACAACAACAACAACAACAACAACAACAAGGGGAACCAGAGACAGAGGATATGTCAAGGCGAGTCAGAATGAAGCATGAAAACAAACAACAGTGGAGGTGTACACACAACACTCACCAGTGGTTGAAGAAGGACAAGCAGACCCCAAAGGTCATGTGAATAACACCGATGATGACGGACATCTTCATCTTGTACGAGTTCAGGAAAGTTAGTTTGTTGTTGGCTAGGCCCCAAATCTGTCAACACAAAACAAGATAATGAGAGACGTGCGGTAATGTTTGTTCTTGAATGAAGGCCGACGAGCGTGACGGTCATACCGGGTCGATGCCAAACGGATAGGCGCTGGTGAAAACGCCAGTCACGACAGGATCCATGGACAAGTACTGGTTCTCTGCCAGCACTGATGCGCTGGAAGAGAACCACAAAGGTCAGAAACAAAGTGTGGACACTGAAGGGGAATTTTTTTTTTTATTATTTCGAGTTTCACTACGACATGTCCTCACTTCCATGTGTTGTTGTCGAACATGGGGCCGACGTGCCACGCCGAGTTGAAGGTACTGAGGCCTCTGCTGAAGCACTCGTTGTAAATGGCCCCCGTGTAGATCGAGAACAGTCCCATCAGCAGAATCAGATACCGTCCTCCAAACATCATCGTCCAGATCTGAAACACGGAGACGGACACACATTTCTGAGTTTAATGTTCAACGTCAGAGACATGTTTCAGCACTTTTGTTGCACAGGCATCTCACGTGTTTTTATTAGTGTTCCATCATCAAGGATGAGTAAAAATAACATTACCAATAAACTTAAACACAAACTAGACAAGTTCTGAGTACCCTCAATTTAATTTACCTAAACTGTGACTGGGCTGGACTCATAAACAGATGGCATGTGATGATCTGTGCAATCACCATCACATGCATTTGTTTTAGTACGAGTCCAACAGTCTCTGATTGTTAGGTCTGTTTTGTACGGGAGATGATGAAAACCAAAAAAAAAGGCGGGAGGGATTCAATAAAAAACCTTTCACATCTTTCCTTTTTTAACGTCGCCAAAGAGAAACATAAAAACAATTTAAGTGGCTATTAACTGAAAAGAAACCATGTGAACTTATTGTTTGGGTCAAATGTCGAGCTTTTCTATTCGTTTTGGCTTTAAATATTAAAGGTTATTTGCTCTATATTTTCATGTTGTCAACAAATTCCACACAAAAACCAAAACCAACAATGAATTGATCCCACGTGTTGGCAGTGTACCCAAAATCTGAAAGCGGTTTTACTTTAATTGTTAAAAAAAAACACTTCACTCTGTCGAGTCACACTGTTACACCTTGGGGCTGGTTTCTTCATGATGAAAAATATGGGAAATATTGGAATGTATGAAATATTTGCTGTCTTATTATGAGTTGGTTAGGACCAGAATCATTTTTGGACAACAATGGGGCGCTATGATACAGAGGAATAACTTTAATAAGGCTCTAATTACAGAGACGTAACGTTTTAGTAATAGCTTTTCATAGTTGGTTGTTTCATGAAATGTTTTGACTACACGAAAAAGAAATATACAAGTTATATTTCACATTAGATTTAGAGTTACCTCATTGTTGTTGTTCCTGAGTTTGGGGTCCTTCTCCTCAAGGACCATCCAGAGGGCAGCCAGAGTCATCAGCAGACCATGACCCACATCCCCAAACATCACCGCGAACAGGAAGGGGAACGTAATTATGGTGTACACCGCTGCAGATGAACGAGACAAAAGACTTAACTAAAGACAAACGCAAGACAGACGAAGCTTTCTTTGGGCTCCGCATGGAACAAATCGTTAATGCCAAACACTCAAGAGAAAATAATTCCAGGTGACGTGCCTGGGTTGACTTCACGGTAGCTGGCCACTCCGTAGGCGTCGACGATGTTCTGGAAACCAGCTGTGAAAGAGTTGAGGGGGAACAGAGTAGGTGGAGGGGTGGAGGTAGGCAGGCGGTTGTAGAAAGAGTCGACCCCGCTGCCACTCTTCCTCTGAGGACGGAGAAGAGGGTTGGATAAAGAAACGAAGAGCAAATTAGGTTCATTAGTCGTTTACGTCGAGGTTCCTGGCCTACAACTGTGTCCGCGCTGCTCTGTTGCCTCACCCCTCCCTCTCTCAGAGCACTCTGCAGTTCAGGCAGCTTGGCAGTGGGACACCAGGCCTCAGCGATCAGGCACTTGTCGGTGACAGAGGGGCTGCAGAGGTTCAGAACCATCTGGATCGCCTTGCACTTCTGAACTTGCACCTTCCACTGGGGCAGGTCGGCCACCGCCCGCACCAACAGCTGCTGCAGGAAGGTCTCCGTCTGTGACAACACCTGAAGTGCACACGAGGGAAGTCAAAGGAGCGAGGTGACTCGTTTTGAAAATACTGGAACCGTTCATCAGAGAAATGATAAGACCCACACTACTGCAATCTTTTAGTATTTTCAGACGTTACAAAGGAGGGTAAATGCTGGTGATTGTATCAAGGTAGCAATGAAAAGTCACCATGACTTTATAAAAAAATAAATAAAAAAAAGGCCAGACACTCACTGATTTGATATCCTCAATTCTGCCTTGAAGACCCTGGAGAATCTCCTCTCTCTCTGTGCTGCTCTCTGGGTATGCGAACGTCTGTGTGCGGAAGCTGTGCGGAGGGGAAGTCAAAAGACATTCAGGCTGAATAGACAGCAGCGAATAGATCAACACTGAAAAAGAACCGAACTGATGCACAGATCTGCCCACCAGTCGCATATCTTCTTCACTTTCTGTCCAATCTGTTCCCCCCAGAAGGAAATAAGGAACACCTTCCACTGAACCATTTCACCCTGCAAAAAATAAACAATAAACAGCAAACAGCTGACGTAAAATACGAATTAAGGAAACCCGTAAAATGAGGCCATCTTTCAACCATGATCCCCTCGCTCTGCATCCGAAGCTCCTACCGTATCAGGATGCTCGAGTCGATCCTCCATTTCTCTAAAATCCACGATAATATAACCGCGACACGCTCGCCATAGCAACCGTTCAAATGAGTTGACTTTCCAAGGATGGACCACTCCTGCCACGAAACTGAAGAAGAGGAGATTTGATGGAAAATGTGTTGCATGTAGATAAAAACAGAAAACACTTCACGGAAGTTTTGGTAAGTCTTATTCACCAGAGGTGGACATCTTGGCGGTTGTCAAACAAGCCTTGGCTTTCCAACGCAGGTGGCGGTGCCTGTGAGAATAAACAAAGGGGAGAAGATTAGGTCGTTTTGTATCGCGGTATAATAAAAGAAAAAGTGATAATGATGCAGGAGCTGCTGCAGACGTGTCATTTGTATCCACCTGTGAGGCTGTGAGACAGTGTGTTTTGGTCAGGACTCCTCTGTACTGACAGAGCTGGGTCAGCTGAGCCCGAAGGCTGTCTCTGTTTCTGGACACCTGGCGAGAAACACACGCACGGCAAATCCCATCAACCCGAAGAGCTCATCCTTCTCTGGTGGTCCACCAAAGATTCATCATCACAGCCTGCATTTAAGCGCTCACCTCTTTAAGCTCTCTGGCCAGCCTCTCGCTCTCCTCCTCTATGGTGATGAGTTCACGGGGCTGCGGTGCCGAAGGTGTCGGGCACGGAGGAGGGAGGGTACCCCGCAAGGATGGAGACAGGGAGCGACTGATCTCCTGCTCCAGGAAGGCTGATGGGCAGATGGAGAATCATGACAGAGCTAATAAATACAGAACGTCAATGGAAATGCATGTGAGGAGCAACGAGTCGGTACTTACTGAACGTTTTCTCGAGTGCCTCACACCGTCGGACCTCGCCGACAAACTTCCTCTGAAAGGCGTTCACGTTGGGATTTAACTGAAACGTCAGAGCAGGGGGGGGAGAGGACGAGGTCAACACGCTCATTTGTGTTCACGTGATCACGGAACGATAAAGGAGGACAATGTTACTTTATCTGACTGACTCAAAGCGACCATCAGTTCATCATCTTATCTCAAAGTTATTTAATTAGGGATCTAATCAGACAATCCTATTCAGCTGTAAATAGATTAACTAATGTGCTCTCAATAGAGAATTAGAGCAACGATCAAAGGTTTGTAATGAGCCAAAACGGATGAAAACATAGTCAAAATTATTAGTTACGTGCATGTGAAATAATATAGGCAGAAATAGGAGCACAATAGTTGTACACAGAAAAGTCGTCGAACAGCCCAAAACAGTAGCTGAAGATCCTCAAATTGAGTGAGGAATCTGAACTTTGCACCACAAGATGATAAACGAACAGAAGAAACAAGAGTTTAAGTGACTCACGTCTCTGAACTCAACCAGGCCCAGTTCTCCCAGCTCACTGACACAATTGTAGGCTGAGCCGGACTGAAGGAAGAGCTGCACCAGGCACACCTCCTCGCTGCGAAACATGGAGCCCATCGCTGCCCGCACAACACCAACGAAACAAGTCCGAGTTCAGGTTTCGCTCTTAAAAGCTGACAACAAAGCATCAAAGTACCCACGTTCAAAGTGGGAGGAGAGAGTATTGCAGAAGTGAAGAGCAGATCAGCAATAAATGGTAAAAACAAAACTTCACAGATGGCATCGGGTTTCAGTTAGGACAATAATAAACTTGACTAACTAGACTCAACAATGCAGAAGTGTTTTAGTGGAAACTGCAAAAAGGGGAAGCGTTGAATCCTCCTGACTGTGATGATCAGGTGGGATTTCCAGTGTTACACAGATGCGCTCCTGAGAAGATTTCAAGCTTACAATCAACCCTCCACACAAAAAAACCAACCCATTGCTATAGACAGTCAGCTGCCTGTTTATTACTCCCACTTAGTTCAAACTGTATGACGTCAGATACAGGAGCTCTGAAATGAATCCCACCTTCACGAAGGTTACAACGTTTGACTTTAAGTTTAGTTCAACATTTTCTGGACGTTGTTGGGAGTTTTCTGCTGAGCTTTGAGGTGCCGTTAAAACGCCTTCGTTAACGAAATGTAACAGCATCATCATCATCATCATCATCATCACACCTCTAAGACAGTTTCAGCGTGAAGTCAACGGTGTGAGCTTTGTGTAGGTGGTAGTTGTTGTAATGTACCAAATAAACTGACAACTGAGAGTACGAGATGTAAAACGTGTGACTTGGCTTTATAACGATTAACGCATTTATAAAAAGGAGTCTAGTAAAAAAAAAAAAAAAAAAAAAAAAAAAAATAGAAAACGGATTTGCATTTTCTTGTGAATGGTCTTTCACCTCTACAATCTGTCTGCGTCGACATTTATCTCCCCACGAAACTGGGGCAGTTTCGTTTTACTGGCACACTTTACCAGAGAAACGAGGAAATGAAACGAAAAGTTTAACGTTAAAGCGTTGAATTACTTTTAATTGATTAATGTTAAGGGGAATTCCGAGGAGGGAAGAGGAGGAGGAGGTTGAAATAGGACACTGGTTTGTTTTGTGTCATGCCGATAGGAGTCAAGCTGATAAACCGCTTCATAAAATTAGCACAAAAATCGAGCTAAATCTCAGCTTCCTCACCTTTCTGCCTGCTCGGTTCTGCCGGGCTGCGACGTGTTGTCCTTCAGGCTGTCCGGTCCCGTACCCGCAGACAGACCGGCGACTGCAAACCGGGGGGAAACCAGACGTGTTTGAGAGATTTGGGAGAAGAAGTTCTCCCCGTCTCGCACTTCCCGTTTGTGAGAGTCACGTTACTGGAATCTCACGTGACGGGACAGTCGACGTTCGTCCCTCGTTTGGCCACGAGGGGTCGAGATTTTATTTTTAATTTATTTTATTTTTTCCCCCACGTGATTTAAATGGCGGTAACGAGTTCAGCCGACACAGTGTGGCGCTATTTGTCCTGTGGAAGTAACGTCTAACCGTCCCTGTGATAATCTGCCACGCTTCGATAATCTGGGATACAATGATAGACAATAATAGGCAAACAATGGTTGCTAAGCAACATACGTAACGACATAATTGGACCGTCATAACCGTGTAATGGGGAGCATGTACACGTCGCGAGGTTCCAAGGGTTGATAAGTTCCCAGGTAAGATCCCAGGGTTCTAAAATCATATGGTTCCATGTTCCCATGGTTCCAAAAGCCCAGGGTCCTATTTCCCTATCGGATGGTTGTAAGCACCTAATGTCCTCTGTTCACGGTTCCAAGATCCAATGTCTCCGGGGTTCTACGTTACTAGGATTCTATGTTCCCAGGGTTCAGATTTTTTTTTTTTTAAAGTCATATGATCCCGTGGTTTGAATTTCCCATGGTCCTGTGTTTCTAGGGTTCTAAATTCAGATGCTCCCTGGGTTCCGTAATTCTAAAGTCTCATGTTCTCAGAGTTCTGTTTCCAAGGTCATTTATGTCCCCCAAGGTTCCAAGTTCCCAAGGTCTTATGAATTCCCAAAGTTCTTAGTTCCCCTATATTCCAAGGGTCCAATGTTCCTGGATTATGTCCCCAGGGTTCTTAATTCCCATGGTCCTATTTTCCCCTAGTTCAACCCTAATCCCCCAGTTTATATCATTTTAAAGGACCTTCTCAGGATCCCATTATGTGCCATATATACCCATATATATACACGTTGGGACCCTGAAAACCCAAATACGTAGAACGTGGGAACACGGGTGGCATTAGAACGATCCTGTGTAGTTATATGCAGTGATATCAAACCCGTTTAGACAAAAAAAAACAGCATAATTTGCACCAGAATATATGAAATGTTGCGATACGATCGTGTGAGGATTAATTTCTTGAATTAGGCCTTATCCATGTTAAAGTGGTATCACCATCATTAAATGATCTCTCCTCCTTAAAGGATTCAAGCAGGGAAAACGCAAACGCTCTACATGTCGAAAGCACAACGCGTCCTACTGGGTACGTAGTGTACGTACCGCTGCACAGTGAAGCTCCGACATCAAAGCGCATTTTGATTTGAAGGGGGGGAAACTTATCGGTTCAATCCAGTCATGAAACAATCAACGAGGAATTAATATTGTAAGGCGCCGCCGCGCTAACGAGCATAAACTTCATATTTGGTGAAATTGTTTTAAATGGGGGGCAAATACATTCAAAAGGAAAACTGAAGTCATTTTCATCCCAGCTCAAAAGTGACAAGACGCTTGTACGGCAATACAAAAGATATTTTATTTTATTGTAAAAGGGCCAAAGGGGGGAAACGGGTACAACAGCAAGAAATGAGAAATATACAATTGGAAAAAAAAAAAAAAAAAAAAAAAAAAAAAGGCAAATGTTTAAATTGAACGAATTAAACTAGAAGAGGGTTAAACTTGACAAAATTTTTTCACAGAAGTACGTAACTCATACACCTGTTCATCTTCCATTTCACTGTACATCACTATAGATGTATTTTTTTTTAATTATCTTGCACTACTGTAATGAAGCTGCTCTACATTTAAGAAGCGAAGTAGATCGTCACCAATTATAGTTGCTGACCATGTACACTTTGATTTGTAACATGAGCAACCGAGGACACCCCTCCTCCTCCTCCTCCCCCACACACACACACACACACGGAAAAGAAAATACTACAGTAAAATCATAATTGCTGGCAAACAGGACAAGAAACTTTACACTGGCTTTTGTATCTCATTTCACATCATTTCGATTTTAAACTCACAAAGTCAACAAACATGTTGTTATACTAACCATGCTGCGGGGGTTTCAAATAGCAGATGATTTCATGGGATTTCTTTCCTGGACATGAGGACTAACACACTAAAGAAAAGCCGTTAGCCGTGATATTTTTTTTCTCCTTTTTCTAAAAAAAAAAATTACACAGAGACCATCCTATCCTCCCTCTCAGCTCTCCTTCCTCCCGAATGCAACCGTCTCTACAAACTGTAAAATTTGAGACTTCTGTCCATTCCTGCGGACGTCAGGAACTGAGCGTTCTCTCCGAAGGCCACTCCAGTCACCAGCCCTGTGTGGTCTACGGTTGGAGAAGAAAACTTGTCATGTCACGAGCAGACTTGGGATGAACATTTGGACATACATTATCATGTTTTCCCCGCCCCTCCTCACCTGTGAAGTTGAGGACCTCGGACCACTGCTTGCAGATGTAGACACGGATGTCAGATCCTCCGACAGCCAGGTAGGTACCACTCTGGTCAAACACGAGGGACTTCACCTGAAAAAAAGCAAAAGGATGAGAGTCAGAAGCACAAGCCGACGAATATGGCACGATTATTCTTCCGTTTACTGCAGTCGGTAGTTTGTTTATTCGCCCTCATTGCCTGTGATTGAACAAGAAGGTCGATATTTTCTCACGTCCATGTGGTTGACATGGAGCTAAAGCCAGAAGGTGTCTAGCTTAGCTTAGCATAAAGACAGGAAGCAGTAAGAAACAGCGAACCCAAGGAGTGCACAGAGCTCGGGTCCGTAACAGCTCTTGTGTGATGGCTTCATACTTACTGGTCATTTTTCCTTGATTTTTTTGTTTGTTTGTTTCTAACACGTAACCGTTATTTTTTGGGCTATTTTGTATAAGGTCATTTCCTGCTTTGTGCGGGAGCCGACAGACAAAGTTAAAACAGTTTGCCGTGTTTTACTTTTTAAAAAACATTCATCGTCATGATTATGTTATAAATATTTCACACGCAGTGCTTATGGCAGGAAGAGAGCGCATATCTTGTCCTACTTAAAAGACCAGAGGGTCGACGTTGATGTGGTGATGTGATTCACGGTGTCATATATTGACTGGATTCTCTACATCGATCCAGTCTGAGCGTCTTTACGTTGGTTTGATACCCGCTGAGCTTCTAAAAAAAAGAAGAAAAAAAAAGACTGCCGAGTAGCCTCTGGGACGCTAATACAATAAAACACCTCTGGCCAAATCAATCTCACAACAAGAACACCCTTGCACTTCTGTTTTGTTCTAATTCATTGCACTGTTGTTTAGGTTTTGTTTAATTTATTTAATATTATTCCATCTTATTTTATTGTATAGAATGTGCATTTTTAAAATTAATTATATTCATTATTTGTGCCCTGTACATGCTGCTGTAACATCAACATTTCCCTCTGAGGGATTAAGAAAGAAAGAAAGAAAGAAAGAAAGAAAGAAAGAAAGAAAGAAAGAAAGAATCTATCTATCTAACTAACTAACTAACACACACACACACACACACACACACACACACACACACACACACACACACACACACACACACCATGGCTTGTGTGGTGGCGTTATAAGCATCGTCTAGAATCAATCGGCTGTGGGTCGTGTCGGAGCCATAACGTAAAGCACATGGTTCCAGTGGGATCCAGCTTTAACCTGCCGCTCAAAAAGTTAAAACAATCCACCTACCAGCACCATACCGTTTTATTACACATGTATTCTGCTCGTTTAATCTACACACAAACAGAAAAGTAAAATGTCAAGTTGAGGTCCGGTGATGGTAAAACTCCAGGATCGCTGGACAAGAAATACCCTCCATTTAAGCTAAGCTAATTGCCCGCAGGCTCAAGTGTCATATTTGGTGTACTGCTATAAGCACTGTGTCAATCTCTTCATCCAACTCCAGCTGGCACAACTATTTCTCAAAATATCACACCATTCCTTTAACAGGAATGTACTCTCAATTGCTTACCTCATAGTTGTTGTCCAGAGTGATGGTCTTGAAGTTCTTCAGTTTCCTCAGATCCCACAGTTTCAGAGAGCTATCCTGGGCACCTAGAGGACAGCGCCCGACAATCATGTTAGGGTGTTTGACAAGACAATTAAACATACAGTTCCAGGTCACTTCGGTGCTGTGGGATTCAAAGATATTGTCGGGTCTGTGTGCAGGTTAATGTGATGCGAGAGCAACTGTCGATTTGTTCCTGCAACTTTACGGTCAACTGCAGAACGTGTGTTTCGAAGATTAACAGCAACGTTGTGTAAAAACGTGGTGAGTGATCCCAACCTGTGGCCAGATAGTATCCGTTCTCAGAGAAAGCGATGGAGGTGACGGGTCCAGAGTGGCCTGGGAAGTTGGCCACGTTGGTGCGCTCCTTCAGATCCCAAATCTTGATCTGGGAGTCGGCCGTACCAGTGCCAAAGATAAGACCATCGGGGTGGAACTGAGCACAGGTGAGAGCTGTGGGGCCCGAACGGAAACGTTACCACCTAGAAGAGGACTCTTGTTCAACTCTGTCAAGTACATCAATTAGCAGAGAGGCACTTACCACAGCCTGCACTTTCATCAGTAACTTTGGTGAGGACTTTCCCAGTTTGGATATCAGAAAAGGCCCAATACTGCAGGAGAAAACACAACAACGCTGAAGTTAGCGTGGTGATGCAGTTGAACAGTGAAAAGATCCAACACCATTAATCACAAATTCGAGGTCTGTCAGTATTTTCTTCATGCAGCACACTAGGGGTGGGTGATATGGCCCTAAAATAATATCACCATATATCGGTTTCTTTCGCGATAACGCTATTCTTGACAATATTACAAAATCATGAAAAATATTTGATTATTTATTTTAATTACCAACAATTTGAACAAAAGTGTGATATTTATGTCAGCATAAACGTAACATTATGACTTCTAATATCCATTTGAATGTAAGCAAAAAAAAAAAAAGAACTCTTAAATCTTTAGTCGATAAAAACAGCATCTCAAAGTGAGATTCAGATCCTGTGAACAGCCCTGAGGGAGGATTTGGAGGTGCAGGAGAGCCGCTGCTCTGTCAGGACGACCACCGTGATCAGCTGCAAAGCCCCCAATTACTTCCTCGCCCCTGTCGGCAGATTCAGCGACGTTTTGGCCTGGTTTCTCTGAAGCTTAGGGTCGAGGTTTGCCCATTGTTGACGTAGTTTTGGGGCTTTTGTCTGCTGCAGTCGGTGTGTGTGTGTGTGTGTGTGTGTGTGTGTGTGTGTGTGTGTGTGTGTGTGTGTGTGAAGCGCACAGAGACGACAGCGGAGGAACTCGATGTGGCACAACCCGACCGCACACAAACCTGATCTTCAGAGGAGCTGAGCAGGTAGTCTCCGGTGGCGTGTAGGGAGAGTCCGGTGACGCCCGCCTCGTGGGCGCGCACCACCTGCACACAGTTGCCCCCGGTGACAGACCACACACGGATGGTGGTGTCAGGAGATGCAGAGAAGACCACCGACTACAAGGGAAAAGACAACAAGAGGGCGAGACGTGGGGAAAAGATAAGAAATAGGAGATGGCCCTTCTCCAAATAGATCAAACTCTTCCCATAAGTGTTTACCAGATTTTGTTTCTTGTTGACGTACGAGAGAGATGAAGAGTTACCTGAGATGGATGGTAAATGACAGAGGTGACTTTCTTGGTGTGACCCTTTAGTGTCGCCACAATTTGCTCCTCGTTCTTGTCAAACACCACCACATTCTTATCAGCTCCACCTGGAAGAACACAAGAGGGTCATTATCACAGAACAGAGTCTTCGTGTGGTGTTTGACATGCAAACAAATCAAATGCGAGATGCATTCAATATACCCGTGAGCACTTTGTTGGTGTCTGAGGGACACAGATCCAGAGAAAGAATACCGGGCACACTGGCACTATGAAGACCCTGAGGGCAACAGGACACAGACAGAAAGCTGACACAATTATCTGTCTGTCAATCAAACGGGTTCATTCTCCCGATTATGCCGAAACAAATACTTACAGCATGGGAGGCCACTTGGCGGTATTTGCTGAGATCTTCAGCTCTAACCAGCTCCTCTGGAACAGTTTTTCCTCTCTGGAGAAATACAGTAAAGCAGTTTCAGGAGTGAGTAAATTATTACAATGATTAAAGACGTGTTATAGAACAAGTTTGTACACAACAAAGAGATATTACAGCATTAAAGTAGCAAAATAAGAGAGATACATTACCTTCTTCCTCTCTGTAGTGAGGATAGTGGCCTTGTCTTGGAGCTGTAAACAGAAAAAAAGAAAACTGAAATATATCTTGGGCAAACTTAAAAAAAAAAAAAAAAAAAATGACAGTGGCTAAAAGAAAATGAAAATCGTACCTTCTGGATGATCTCTGGGGTCATTCCCACCTGTTCACTAATCTCCATGGGCTCTCCACCAGCACCCTGAAATACAGAAGGCAGAGTTAGAGATTGTTAGAAGGGAGTACAGTAAAAGATGATGAGAGTGATCAGAGTCTAATTGACTGGAGTTAAAGGTCAGCTACTCACAGTTGCAGCTGGCTGAGAGGCAGGGACTGCCTGAGGGGCAATCAATCCAGCCTGGGGTTTAAGTGTGGCGAGAGCTGTGGAAAGGACAAAGACCCGATGAGAAAAACACACTCTAATAATATCATCTGATCACTGTAAAAAGAGAAATTCTATATGCTTCGATTGAGGACACAAACTGCTGTCAACCCACCTTCTCTGGCAGCAGTGACCTCTTTGGTGAGTCGAGCGATGACTCTGCAGGCAGCATCATGTTGGTATAGGGCATGTGACAGTTCTTGGCGAGTCGTCTGCAGCTGCTGACGCAAGGTGAAACTATGGAGCATAACAGCATCCTAAAACAGAAAAGAGAAAACATTTTAAATTTGAATTTTTAAAAGAAAAAGGCCAAATGAACTCAAATATTACAGGCTTGGCACACAATTACTACTGTGGCTTTAACAAACAACCAGTGAGCAACATAATTGAAGACAGATTGCACTGTTGCCGTTAAAGATTTGTTTAAAAGTTTGATGCACTCAGCTCCAGTTTCCTCCCGTTATAAATATTGACAATATTCTTGACAGAAATAAAACAAACAAAATCGACTGTTGATCCAAATTAGAGGTTCTGAGTAACATTTACTGTATGAAGGTGTTTTTTTGTGGATTTCTTCTTTGCCACCTGCCCTGGGTTCACAGTACTTACCCACTCATCTTGAAGAGACTTGAGAATGGCAGGAATGCTTGTAGCTGATGGCGCCTTTGGTCTAATAGGATGGGATACTGAAACAAAGAAAAGATGTTCAGAAAAAAAGTGTTACTTGAATAACTCGGTGAGATTCAATCAAGTCTTAGCTTATTCACACTAGTTGCGGGCCATGGGAGCAAGTCACACAGCTATCTATACCAAGGGGATTCATTTCTGAAGCAAGTACGTCTGATGTTTGACCGGACACACCTTTAAACATCACTTCAGCTGAAACAACTAGTGCTTGACAGAATGACATCAAACTATATTTAAAATTAAAAAAATTAAATCACTTAATCATGTTTTAATCTCTCAAAAAACATCCGACATCTGTAATATCAGAAGAGTTTACCACAAATAACGTATTACCTATTCTGTTTGATCTTTCTCTAATGAACAACTTGCAGGTAAAATGCATGTGAAGCTCCAGTAAAGCCTCTTTACATTAAGATCACGATGTTTGGCTTATGTCAAGACTGTTACTAATAGGTGTCGATTTATTTATTTTTGGGGGGTGGGGGGGGGCAGCCTTATGCGTTATCCTTCAATAGTGGTCTTTTAGTTATTCTTTCTCTCAGTTCAGATGAATGGACCACCTCTCCCAACTTCAGCCTGCTGAATCACAAGTTTCCACACATTACGTTGAGGCCATTATGCCCTCGACGAGGGTTGATCAGAAGACACGTTGTGTTCGCGTTGTGCATCAACCTCTTTAATTGTGCCCTTAAGGTTCACCTTTGATGTCTACGAGCTGCTCCTCGGACAGAGGCTGTCCGTTCATCGGGTCCGTCCCATTTTCTGCGATGTACTTCTCGATCAGCCGGCGCTCAAACACCTGGTTGGACACCGGGGAGACGCACGGGTGCTCCGGCACCTCATTGGAGACTGGGGGGGGGAAAAACACCAAAAAAAAAAGTGCAGCTACAACTTAAAAACCACATGATACCAACAGTAAAAACGACCTCGAACAAGACCGGTGAACTATCTCGACTCGATGGCGGTAATGCATGGCCGCTAATGTTAGCTCCATTAGCTGCCAGCATTAGCGCGGGGCTAGCTAGCCCCACCGCCACTCAGTCATATCAATAAATTAATCTGGACTTACTTGCACAAACCAAAGACATCTTCCCAACGCAGTCCTAGCAGTTTCTTCTTAAAACGGAATGATGCTCGCTCTGTGTCTGATAGTTATTACCGCTAAAGGACACTTTACTTATGTTTGTCTCAAACTGGAAGTAACACGCTGTCCTTTCATTGCCGCTGCAAACGGAGCTTCTTCTTCTGCTTCTTCTTCTTCTTCTACGCTTCGTTTCAGCCTTTCACTTCCTGCACTGCCCCCTGCCGTCGGAATTACACAGCTGCACCGGTGGACAAATCTCCATAGAAAACTTTGCAGTGGGTTAATCAGGCAAATCAAGCGCAAATACAAAATAGTCTGTGAGAATAAAATAATGTATACAGTTCAAATTAAAATGAGAACATGATGGTAAAAATATGTGGGATTTAGGTTGTTATGTAAGACAAAGAAGCAATTACTGTATGAACTTGATTTGAGCACCTGTGAAGGCCATTTTTCACTTATTCCTGACATTTCATAGCCTCAATCATTAGTTGCAGCCAAATGCACACACCACACATACAGTATATTTGAGAACTCATCCAAGATGTGCGTGTTAAAGATACATTTTATTGTTTCAGAGATTACATTTTGATATTGCAAAAAATATCACAAGCAGCAGTCCAACCTCCATTGTTGATGGAAATATTTGGTGATAAGGTATTCTCCTGTACACAACGGTCACGGATTAATAGGCTATTGCAATATTTGGTGAAACGTGTTTCATGTCAAATAACTATTACTATTGCCTCAAAGGTAAAAACAATAAATCTTCAAAAGTCATTTAGCTGCAGAACAGACATTTTACATGGCAATTCATTGTTGTTGCAGTTGAGAAGGGTCAACACGACAGGTGAGCACTTCAGTTAATTCTATATTGCTGGACAGTACATTAAAAATTCTCTTTTACAAACTTTAGTATCACAACTCTAATTTCTATGTAGCCCAATGATCATATTGCACATACAGACACATAGAGACACTCAGCAGATACAGTGCAGATTATATTGGTCCTGAGGGTCTGGAGGTAGGTAACAGCAGGAGATTTCAGGAGCACCATCAGCCAGTGTAATGAGACAGGAAAGTGAATGCTTAAACTCATGCTTCAGAAAAACGACATGAAAGCATTACAAACCAAACCGTTAAAGCTGTGCAAAAGGCACAGGTGCGGTCTTTCTTTTCCTTCAACAGCTTTACTTCACCGTAAACTCCTGCACTGTGATTTCTCTGTGCCTTCCGTTCCTTCGTCCCTTATTCAGCTCCAATTTTCAGTTTCCAAGAAGTTCAGTTTCTTCGACGTGTAAACACTGCAGGATTCAGAGGTGTCCGTGTCTAGTGGCAGTGTGGAAAAGAAATCTTGTAATTTGCCCCACCTTTCCACATCTCCATCTTTCTTGATCTGGAACTGAACGCAGTCCTCAGAGGAGTGGAGGCAGTCCGAACCCCCAGGCACAGAAAACAAAATCCTGCTCTCTTCTTCATTAGAGTTGTCCCGCTAGGAACAAATGAAATCACGTGTTTAAAAAATACTTAAGCCTGTGACATGCAAATACTCACAGCTGGAGTGTTGTATTGTATTACCTCAGCGGCTACATTATGAATAGGGGAGCTCCCAACTGCCATTCTGTGTACCTCCTGGTTCTCAGCTCTTGGAGTCCCTACCGTAACAGGAGTGTAACCCTGGAAATACAAACAACAGCACATGTGCACACAGAAGCAATTGATTTTTAATTTATCTTTAACATTTTTATTCAGTTAATTAGTCTTACAGTGTGAGCAGGACTGGCTCTTGGCGTCCATTTTCTTGGTGTTCCAGGCTGTTGAGACTGACAGTAGAAGCCTGAGGGCTGAGGATGGGACTCACTGTAGTCCTGCAAAGACAAACACACAAACAAAGACAACCATGAACATAAACTCAGTGCCGTGGTAAGACAGTCATAGAGAATCCAAGGGAGAAAAAAAGGACACGTGGTCAAATTTATGAATCATGCAGGTTTCTTAAAATGGCTTCATTTTGCAAAATAATCTTTCTCTTTGAACCTCACAACTGGTTTGATTCAAGATTAGGTCCCAGTGATGAAAACCACCTTGGAGATGACAGGTGGAACTCTAATTTAAATCCCTGACATCTAGTATCTGTTGTTGCTATTGATGTGTATCGAGTCATCATCCTAAGATCTAAAGAGCTCTCTAAGTCTGGCAAGGGATTTGAAAAAGTTCTCCAAAATTATTTGAAATAAATGATTCCACTGTAAAGAAAGTAATCTATGACTGACGTGGATTTAAAATGACTGTCAGTTGTCCAGCACTGGTCGTGATGCAAAAAGAAGTCTCAAAAAAATCTCGCAAATTTCATCCCAGGATCCGCAGGTAACTGTTGTTGGTGTCAAAGTGCCACGTCTACAATCAGAGAGCGATTTAATTAATCTGACCTGTATGGGCAGTGTGCCAGGGAAAAGCCTTTGCTGTGATCAGTTTGTCAACAAACATATAGGCAAAGACCAGACAATTTGGAATTTTGTGTGCTCTGAACAGACAAATCAAAGACAGAGCTGTTGTGTCACAGTAACTGCAGACATGTTTGGTGCCGACCAAAGACAGCTTTTCAGGAGAGGGACCTCACACAAACTGTAAAGCGTGGAGGTGTCATGGTTTGTGGTTCCTTCACTGCCTCAGGGACTGAGCAGCTTGCATTCTTTGATTCAACAATGAATTCTGAATCATATTAAAGGGTTGCTTGAAGATGGTGTGAGGCCATCTGAAGTGGACCTTTCAACAGGATAACGATCCAAAGCACGTGAGTAAATCCACCGAGGAATGGCTATGAGAGACAAAATACAGGATTTTAGTGTGGCCCAGTCAAAGCCCAGGATTGAATCCCATTTAAATGTAGAGGAATTTGAAAAACGCAAGAAAACATTAAAACATCTGGAGGAATGTCACAAGAGGAAGTGGTTGCAAATTTTACCAAGCCGATGTCACAACTTAAGAAGTTATTTCAGCTAAAAGGGGGCAAAATTAGCTTCCAAGGCAAAGAGTGTTGTTACGTTTACCACAGCGGAATATTACATCTATTAGTATTTTTGTTGAATACATAACCGGAAAAACTAATTTTCCTGGTGGTGTTGTTCAAGTATATCACCTTTATCTGTAGGCACAGTTGCAGAAAGGGTCAACTGTTTGCTTCTCCAAATGTGCCAAAAAAGCCAACAATTTCCATGGATGTTCTTATTTTCTTATAACTTAATAAAGTAGGTATAAGCACAATAAAATGCAGCTTAACCGTTCTGTACAAAATAAATGGTAAACAAATGGAGTATTGACAGTAAATATACAAAATAAATGTACAAAATTGACAGTAAAAATCGATGCAGCTATGTTATGTCAGCAATGTAACTACGACAATTAACAACAAATAGTAGTATAACAGTAACCGGGCTCTCAAGGTTTCCTCACCTGGATGTTAAGTCTTGCAGGGTTGGCTGGTGGCATGCGGTTTGTTCTGAGGCCAGCGATGATATGTGAGAGGCTGCAGTTCGGGTAGCGCTTCATGAACAGGATGAAACCGGCCAGCGACACAAACATGCCAAAAGGGACAGTAATGGACTTGAGGAGTGCACGCCAAGTGCTTCCCTTTTTTTCTGTAAAGATTAGAGACACAGAAGTTGCAGAGCCAATAGGAGGAGTGGCAACTGTGGAGCAAAGAATCTCTACTTGAAAACGCTGAGTGCAACTCACCGATCACCTGCAAGAAGGTGGAGGACACCAGGTTTCCGTTCCCGTCTCGGATTTCATACAGCCCATCATGCCTTGAGGTCAGTCTTGCTATGACGACCTCATTGATGGAGCGGTTCCTGCTCAGAGAGATCATACCCCTGTAGCGCATGTCATCGTCTGTGATCTGTCCCTCACGAATCAGCTGCACGGGGCCACGAGGGGGTCTGAGGTCAAAGGGGCCCAGGGAGGATTCGTCAGGATATCGGGTGGGGGTAAAAATGAGATGGGCATGAGGGACAGGAAGAAATAAGGGCAGGGTTAAAGACTCCTTGGTGAAGCGTGTGACATTGAAGGAGTACCCTGCATCCACATGCAGAATCACGAACAAGGGAGTAGTGGAGAATGAAGGAAATGTGGATGTATGAACGGACATCAGATGAAAAAGGAAAGATAAAATACAGTTATCACCACTGACAGGATCCTAACTTTAAAGATGTTCATCAGTCAGCTTTTTAAAACTCTCGTTTTCTGTCTCTGCTCACCGCGGACAGTGAGGGTGCTGCGAGACAGCACCTTCCCATTGTCGTCTCTCACAGTATAATTGCCTTGGTCCGCTTGGGTCACTCTTTCTGCTACCCAGACCGTCCCCCCTCTCAGCAGCCGCCCCCGGCCGGCGTCGCTGGTTTCCGGGTCCGTCCGGTTCCACAGCACGACTGGCATGGCCTCAGGCGGAGCGCCACGGGGAGAAAACTCCAGCAAGAAGCCATTTTCTAGGGTGCTGTGCTCAAAGTTCTCCCCATAGTTTCGGCGGTAGGGCTTAATGCATTCTGAAGAAGGATAAGGAAGTAAGGGGTGAGATAAAGGTGGAAAGTAAATAAGTACATTTACTGAAGTGCTAAATTTGAGTACAATTTTGAGGTACTATGCATGTATTTTTACTTAGAGCAAAGTAAAGGTCACCTGATGAACTAAAGGAAAAAGATCAAAATGTTCCATTCAAGGCCGATCAAAGAGGAAAGTAATGGATAATTTATGGCTCTAGTGCATCAAAAAGCAGTGAGATAAAGGAAAGGGGAAACTTTCACACCTGAAACAATCAGATGAACAGTCTCATAGGTAAATCCAATGGACAGTTTGTTGGCATAAAGTCCCTGATCACTTTGAGTCACCTCTTTTAGGACTAACGTCTTATCTTTGGTCCACTCGAATCGTGGGTCCTTAACCTGTGGGTGTAAAATAAGTACGTGTAAGTATACTATGTGCACATTAAACACAAACACAAGCACTGACCCACTTCCACTCACAGTGGTTTTCTCCAGCAGGACACGTCTCGGCCCCTCAGGGTTTGGTGTAAAAGTCACAATTCTGGATGTCGAGTCCACTGGCAGACGAAATTCCTTACCGACACACACCGTCTGGACCTTTTCTCTTTCACCTGTTGAGGTGCAAAAGAAAGTGAGCAACTTCTGAAGAGAGTGTACGTTCTGGGGTGAAGGATATGTGATGACACGTAGCCGTTGACTCACCGAGTAAATCCCAACCTGTGGCAGGAGTATAATAAACACAATTGGTTATTTTCAGTGCTCAGACTTCACATACAGTGAAATATCTTTTAAGAAAGGACGGTATTACTTTGAAATAGAGTTTACAATCTAATTTGTAACTGTTTTTATACCTTATACACCAAAAACAGCAAATACCTCATGTATTCTTTTTATTACTAATCCTCTACTTCTTTTTCTTAACAATGCATTGGCTGACAAATATGGAGATCCTTTTTTGCTGTCTTTGTTTGAAAAAAATTCAACCCTCCAATAAACTGTTTGACCAAGGACTCTCTGGAAAAAAGGTGCAAATTGTGGGGATCATACTCCATTTATTAGCAACTAATTTTAAAACAGTAGACCTTATAGATTACAGTAAGAATCCCTAAATGTATTTAGGCTTAAATTACACTTAAATTGATTTATTTAATTGTGAGAGTGACTTTATTCATAGCAGTAACGACTTATAACTGTTATATAAAGCATTAAAATTGAGTAATTTTTTAAGCCACTGGCTGGAAAGTATAAAAACTACAGGGTGTCTTACTAAAAAAGTAGTGCCAAAATTACATTTAGAAACTTACCCGCAGCAAGAGGAAGGGTACAAAGTGCAGTGAGTAGGACACAGGAGGACATCTTCTCCTGTAAAAGACATCACATTGTTTCATCTGTGAACGTAATTGTCATTCATCCCCAGCCTCCTCTGCAAACAAGCGGCCAGTCATCTGTCAACAAAGCCACACAAGGACAGGAACCGTGCAGATGTGCAGACCTAAATACAGTAACCTATACTGCGCACGTCCATAGTGCATCCACACTGTCACCCATGATGTCCAGTCCGCTGTTTGAAGTCATGTCCATTCAGGAGCCCAACATGCTTCCCTGTTGCTCTAGAGACAATACTTACAACGATCCAACGAGCCGTCATGCCGTCTGTCATTGATGATCAGCAATTGATCACACAATTTGTGACGTATCTAGTCTGAGCTCACATACGGGATGTGTGGAAAATATTGGAAAATATGATTGTTTACGTGGATGAGGATAAAAGGGATATCAACGTCCTCTGCAGAGCGCGCATGAGCAGTGCCCCCTTCTGTTATAGCGAGCTTGTATTCCCAGCACCTCCTACGCAAAGTGTGTCACGTGTTACGTTAATTTTGCCAGTTCCTACGTATAAGCACATTATTGGCGCAAGAGAGTGCACGCCTACAAATTTAAACTCTGCGCGACGATTAAACCCAAAAAACACGAGGACCGATAGACTAATGAAATGTGGCGTCTCCTGCAGAGAAGACTGGAGTACACATTCAAAATACTTTAGTGATCGCATTATGCTCCCCTTTAGTCCACTTTTGATTGAGAGCTACGTTTCACTCCATGTAGGCCAGTATGTGACAGCTGGAGTTGTCATGCAGATCTTACATGTAAATAATGATCTTAATAAATTGTATGCATTGTAAAAGATTTTTAAAGAAAATATTTAACATGAGCTTAGTTTTGACCAACAACAATTAAAATGACATGTTAGTGCAACACGAATAACGTAACTTAATAATTTGAATAATAAATAATAATTCAACTTAAATACCGTATGTACATATATATATATATATATATATAAAATATGATGCAATTTTTTTTTAAATTTCAAAGTATTGCTGTAGCCCATTAATTTGGTTTAGTTTAGTGTCAATTTGACCAGCAGAGAGCCAGACTGACGTGAAATTCAAAGGACCAAGTTTACTATCCACCATTAGTTTGCATCGTGAACATTACAACAACTCTGCTTCTTTGTGAACGGCTACCAAAGACAATACTTCAAAACACAACTCAAAACAATCAACATGTTATTATGTCCTGGTGCCAGTCCTGTGCATGAACTAATAACACAGCACCATACAATGTGTAACGATCCGTAGGATCTATCCTGCAGCAACAAAACAAATAACAGGTTTGTCACTCGGGAGCAAACCTTTAGAAGCACCACATATGAGAGTTATATGCGCAGTTGGTGCACAAATGGCGCAATTTCGCGCAAGCCAGAAGCCTCGCCCATTTCAGTTGTTTCCACCCAGAAGCAGAACATATGCAGTCTCAGCTATAATAGCCAAGGACGTCGTTTTTATTTTGCAGTGAGTAGATAACCTCTTGTCCGTCGTTATGTTTTTGTTTTTTTAACCATGTTGCTTGTGCTTTGATGTCCATGTTCTGTTGGGAGTAGTTTGTGGGAGCCGTTGGTCAGTAACTGTCTGCCAGATACCTTTAGCGACAGAAAAGGCACGTTTAAAAGACCTGACACGGACTTTCAAATATCGCAAGTTAATTGAACTACATTAGGGAAACCACGTCGGACACAATTGTACTGTTACACAAGAGTTGCACAGACTGGGGGCGGAAATGTGCCCGAAATAACAGGACATCCCACCCCTTCCCCTCCTCTGTCTCCCTGCAGGACATGTTCCTGGTGTTAGTGTCTGTTTCCACCCTCTTCTTTGGTGAGTATGCTTCAGTCACACAATTACTATCGAGAAATGCAAGACTGAAACCTGGACAATGTTTGGGCTCAAGTTACATGACCTTGACAATTATTTGTGCAGTTTATGCAGTTAAATGTATAGTGGGGCTATTGTGAACTTTGAGTTTAAAATCAAACAGAAAACAGATGGACAACAGCCCCTACCATCATTTCTAGAACTTCTTTGGACCAAACGTGTCCAATTATAAATACGTTTGTTTTTTTTAGGAAATTCAAAAAATGCTGCAGACATGATTGAGTTTAAGAATAAATGTAGAAAAAACACGATATAGGCCGCCAGTATTTGCATTAATTAAGTTGAACTAATTCACCATTCAAAAAAAAAATTTGAATTCCCGTGAAGAGTATCGTGCAGTTTCAGTTCTTCTTTCTGTTGAAACTGATTTAGCACAGAGCTGCATTATTGTTAGAGAGGTAACTATAATGGGACTTTATTTTAATGTATCTCCATTTGTACAAATGTTATGATACTCACAAAAACATGAATTCATGTAATCATAACATCATTTTTTTTAAGTACATATAACCCCGTTTTCAAAGAAGTTGGGACACTGTGTAAGATGTAAATAAAAAAAAAAAGGTGATGATTTCCAAATCATGTAAACCTATATTTAATTGAAAATAAAGATAACATGTGAAATGTTATCAAATATTTCAAAAAAGTTGGGATGGGGGCATGTTTACCACTGTGTTGCATCACCTCCTCGTTAACAACACTCTGTAAACGTTTGGGAACCTAATAGATTTGTTGCTGGAGTTTTGAAAGTGAAATGTTGTCCCATTCTGGCCTGATATAGGATTTCAGCTGCTCAACAGTTCAGGGTTTACTTTGTTGTATTTTTTGTTTCATGATGTGCCAAATGTTTTCAACGGGTGACAGATCTGGGCTGCAGGAAGGCCAGTTTGGCAGTCCTCTAACACTAAGAACTAAGCAAAGCCCTGCCTGAAAAAAGACGTTGTCTGGGTGGCAGGATATGTTGCGATGACGTTTATGGATCATGTTTATATAGGGTTTCTTCTTTGCATGGTAGAATTTGAACCCAGACTGTGTTCACAGACAATCCTTTTCTGGAGTGTTCCTGAGCCCATGCAGTGATTGTCACTACAGATTCCTGTCTGTTTTTTTTTTTAATGCAAAGATCACAGCTTTCCAATACTGGTTTTCAGCCCTGTCACTTGTGTACAAAGATTTAATTGGATTCTCAAATATTTTTAAGGTAATATTATGTACCGTAGATGATTAAATCCCCAAATACTTTCGCATTCGTTCACAGAGTGGTGGTGAACCCCTCCCCATCTGCACTGCTAAAAGACTCTGTCTCTCTGAGATGGTCTTTTTATACCCGATCATGTTTATGATCTTTTGCCAGTTAACCTAATTATTTTGACCAGGTATTTCTTTTATCTTTACACAACTTTTCCAGTCTTTTGTTGACGCTGTCCCAACTTTTTTGAAATGTGTTACTGTTATCAAATTCAAAATGAGCATACATTTTACATAAAACAATACAATTTCTCAGTTTCAATATTTGATATGTTGTCTAATTTCAATTAATTATGGATTTACATTATTTTCAAATCATCGCATTCTGTTTTTATTTACATTTTACACAACATCCAACCTCTTTTGGAAACAGGGTTGTACATGCATATATTTACAAACTATTCTTAACATTTTCAGTGTTGTATGTGGTGTTAAGTTTATTAAAGTAGCTTACATGAGGGTTTCCAACCGTCTGCAGATGTTTGGTGCCTGACTCTCTGTTAGAAAAATTACTCAGAGGCTGTATTCAAAATCAAAGGTATCGGACATTTATTCTTGCAAGAAGGAGCAAATGCATGTACACTCAAAGAAAGATGTCCAGCATTGCTCAAAGTCCTTCCTCCGTAGTTCAGCTTATATACAGTGTGACAAACAGTTGACAGTCACCCCCATTCCCTCTGTATATCTGATTTTGTAGATAGTACTGAGTGAGGTCGTAGGTCACAAGATAAAGGTACAGAGACGTTGTAACTGAGACTATAGAACCATGTTGTGCGACGGATAAATGAGTACATCTTTTCTGAGACAATAGGAACATGTTGTGTAACAGATAGACAAACATTTGACAAGTATGATGAGTTTATTATTTTTCCATCACTCTCCTCCACCTGTCTTCTTCTGATTGAAGGTTCATCTGCTGGTGTAGAGGTGTGCTATGGAAGGGATGCAAGGATAGCAACTATATATACACCCCCTTTTTACAAAGGACCGCTGTACTTCACCCCAACTGGCAGTGGCTCCAGGAAAATAGTGGCGGAAGACGGGAAGGTGAGCAGCTTGTGGTGCAGTGATTTATACTCTGACCATTATTGCTGTGAAATCCATGTAAAGGCCAAACCTGGAATGACAAATGTCTGGCTCTGTTCAAAACCAATAAACAAGGCTTCAAATAAGAGACTGAACAGAATATACCTTCTGTCCTAATTAAATGTATTTGTGTTGTCCACTTTTCAGACAAAGGACCCGCGCCTCGACATTTCCTATGGTTCACTTAATTTGAAAGATGTGACAGAAAAAGATAACGGATCTTTTTTCATCATATATGATGGGGAACATCCACATGAGATTACCAACCTTAGGGTTTTGGGTGAGATCTTTGCACTGTATTTCTATTCCATCATAACATTAGGCATATATTTGAGCTATGTGCATTATCCCTAAATATCAGTCCATCCTCTTATTTTCTCTGTCTGCATTTTCAGATTGTGCTCAGAAGATCAGTAGATCTTACGGGACTTCGTTTGACTACAGTATTGCTAAACAGGCTGAGTTCCTGGAGTTCATGCCCCTTTACAGTCAGGACCAAATAAATATTCTTTGGAATCGCACAGACCCTCAGACCAATATTGGGAGCAGAGTAAGGGTAAAGAAAAATTTCTTGAAGATTTCCGAGCTCACTCAGAGAGACAATGGCTACTACAACTTCAGGGAAAAAGACAACACTATGGAATCTCGGCTCCATCTCGTTGTAGAAGGTGACGTTAGGAACTTAATTAAAGTTGCGTGTCAGATTTCAGAATGCTGTTTTATAAATTAAATGTTTTACACAATTTAATCTTTGTCACACAGAAAACACCATAGACTATTATAAAAAGGTGGACGAGCACCTCTACATCAATTTTCCTTCGAGTAAGGGCACATGGACTGTGACCTTTATGCCTCTGGAGGAAAGGATACCCAAAACAGTTCTGAAAGCAGGCCAACTGGTCCTAAAAGATAACTGGTTCTTCGAGAGAATTAAAGTTGGGAGTAGTGGTTTGGAGATTGGTCCTTTGGAGTCCTCAGACTCCGGAACATTTGAAGTCACAGACCAGGATGGCAACCGGGGTTTGACTGTAAACCTGGCGATGCGACATGGTAAGCAACACTGTATTTATTATGTGAATAAAACTACTGATAATTCAAATTACCATTACCACTCATTTCCTGACCCACTACACAAATGTCTCTGTGCTTTTACAGATTATATATCTTATTATTTGCCTGCCATTGCCGGCATTAGCATATTTGGGCTCCTCTGCTATTGCTGTTATAAGAAGAAGTGCTGTAAAAGAGACAAGTTGGCTCCTCAGACTGCAGCACCACCGTCCGTGTATTACCATGTAAGTATTTCTTCAAATTGGCATTTAGCCCAACTGTTCTGATTTACAGTATGTTGCTATATTTATTTCAACATCCTCATTCTTATTACAGGATGTGAATCAACCCATTGGCCCAAGTTACACAGCTACACAGCCTCCTTCATCCTTTTCTTATCAACCCATGAATCCCCCGGTTTTTAAAGAACCTACAACCACTTCTCTTGACCCACCGGTAGGTATAATACAAAGGTTTCCAAAGGATGAGGTGAATCACTGGAGGTGATAGCTCATGCGACTGTTGTTTTCCCCGGTTTTTACTGGCACCCGGTAGAAAAGTGTTACTACTGCCAGAAGGTGACAATATTGCACCTAAAACCTATTTGCCAACAGCCATTGAACAACAAAAGGAGGGAAACGGAACACATTGCCACCAGGTTTTGGAGCTTTTTCAGGTGAAACGTGTGGCGCCGAGAGAGTAAATGCCATGGCACACATGCTTTCTGGGTAATCAGATCACAAGTGAACAGCTCTGAGTGCAGGTGTGAACGCAGTGAGGACACATCGAGATCTGACCACATTCAAAGGTAGTCTTCGATGCGTATTATCGAATTATTTTAGCAGTGTGAATGCAAATGTTTATAGGTCCTCATTGGAGGACCACCTACTCAACTGATGTCGTCGGAATAATCTATAACATAGCCACTAAAACAATTTCCTGTGTGACTCTGCCGAGCGCAGCTGAATTGTCAAAAAAATGTAGGAGAGACTGACAGTAAACTGAACTGGTGACCATAAAGCAGCCGTTTTCTGAATAAAAACGCAGACTGTGTGTTCAGACATTTACAAATGTTAAATACATTGCATTATAAATTGATGAATTGATGGCACATTTAAAAGAAGCTCCAGTGGGCAAAGATGTTTCACTTTTGTTGCAACGCCTCTTTTTTCCTATTTATTTACTTGATATATGGGTTAATTTACTTATAGTGCAAGGAAGTGAGATCCAATTACAAGTGTTCACTCGAGACGCATGATAATGCAAAATGTAAAAAGCCGTACTTATAGCTGTCTACTTGTGATTGGATACCCCAGAACGAATGTTGACGCTATGTCTCAACAGGGCCAAAGACAAAGTGAGTCAAATGTATCTTAAAGCATTACTCACATTCACACTCTATGACAAAATGGGATGAAGAGTACAGTTATCTTTTTCATCCTCACAAAATGTCCTCTTCTTTCCAATGCGGGATCACATGTAGTATTTTTTTTTACCTTTCAGGTGTACCACCCAGTGAATGTCCATGTGAACCCCCCTCAGCCTGAGGTACGCACACAAACACACAGAATTCACTGAAAGTTCAAATAGTTCACACAAAATTGAAGTCTTAACTGCACAAATTTATTTTCTCAATAAAGAATAAGTCGGTCCTCACTTTAAGATGGATATTTGCCTCTTCAACGTTAGACTCATTTTACACACTGAGCTTCCAAACACTTTTTGCTCTCTCCAGGTTGCACATCAAGGAGGGCAGGGATCTGCTCCGGCTCCCTCAGTCGGCGCAGACTTTCTTTCCTCAGGCGCCGACCCACAGTTTCAGCTGAAAGGATTTGCCTTTGCCTCTGACCCTCTCAGTTCGGACTCAACTTACTGTCATGTTTACAACTCAGATAAACTAAATTTTCTGTAAAGAGCACACTGAAAGTTCAAGTGAGCTACAGCTGTTGAATTAACCCATTTTAAATGACATTAAATGACTTGCCCAGTGACAAATATGCTGTGGTGATGTTAGCGATCGTAGACCTATGGTCCTCTCTTCAGTCACTGTAGAGTAAAAACAATCCTAACAACTCACTCTCACTAGGGCTTACTCTGTTGTGTTCCGGAGGCTGTTTGTGTGCTTGTATATGGTTTGATGACATTTTATATTATAATTATTGTTTTGGTTTAGCCACGAGAAAGACATTGACTTCCATGTTATATAAGGCAGGAACATTTAGCTAGCCCAGTTGTTTGTGTCATTGTAATGGTAACGCTTGTCCATAACTTTGGGGGTTGGGGCTTTTGAAGGAGCACTAAAGCAAAAGGGGTAAATTCTTTTGGCTATTCAAATATCAACAGTCTTTCTCCAGAATCGCTGAGTACCTCTTTACGAATTTGTAAACCTGCAAAGCTATGGTGATGGGTTCAGGTAGGCTGTAAGAAACAAGATATCAGACCACACTGTGAAGTATTCATAGGTCTTTTGTATCAAAGAGCAAAGCAGTGCAAGGTAGGAGTTACTTAAAGTTCAAATCTTTACATGCAAATGCTATGGTAACAAGGCATTAGTACATTTTTTAAATGTTTTTTTTTTTTCCAATTTTTCTCAGGTAATTGAAAAATAAATAACTTGGTTTAGTTCTTGTATTACAGCTGTGTTTTAAGACTTAAGTGTTATAATCAGGGTTTTTCTGTATAATATCTAATATAAATGTGTTTGCCATAAACTGGAGTACTTGATGTACACAGATTGTTAGTTTTGCCTTTTTGTCATTCTGCAAAGAATATCAAAGTGCCTTCAGTTCCAAATATCACATGTCTGTGAATTTGATCTTTACATACAGAGATGTGTGCCACTTTATATTTTTACAATGTAAATCCTACATCTGGAAATTCTGTTACACTTTATCTTTGTCTGTGTGATTCTGTATCCTGTGTAAACTGGAGTTTTTATCATAAACGTTTCTTGGTGCTGTCAGAAACTTTTTTGGTCATTTGGTAAATTGTTATATTTGTCATTCAAGTGTTTGTTTACATTGAATGAAGATATATGACTACACTTTAAGTATCACAATTTGAAAATGATGTTTTCCTTAAAGTTAATTGATTACCTCATTGACTTTTATTAAAATAAAGAAGCAGCAGAGTGGAAAATACACTGGAAAAGTTATTTGTTATAATATATATAGTCTATGGTTAAAACACTGGGGGTGTGATGAATCATCAACACAAGAATCCAAAATACTCACTTTCATATATTTTTCTATCTATTCATAGCAGCAGTGACACGGATTTGTGACCATTATTAAAAAGTTTTGAAAAGATTAATGCAGATATTCAGGGTTGAGAAAATTAATGATCAGTGAGATTGTGTAACTTGCTGGTTAAAGACGCTAAAAAAAAAAATTCACAACCTGCTTCCTTCTAAGACTCATTGAATTGTGGGGCAGGTCAGACAGATTTAAACTACAATCACTGCATTGCGGTTGTACTTTACATGCATTTCTGAGAAAACTCATATAGGTGTTGCTGCAAAGAAGCTATACATTTCAAAACATGGATGCTTCACAAACAAGTTTGATGCTGACAGCACAGAAGATTTAAACAATCACCTCAATTTCTATATTGACACTCCAGGTCATGTTATTAATTCAGTATCTGTCATAAATGGGAAATATAGTTACAATCTTGCCATGTGTTCCTGAGTTATGGAGCTGAATAATAGACAGAAAAGATTAATAATCATTTTAACCTAATATATATTTAGTGAAATAGATACACAATTAATGTATGAATTATTAAATTATGGCCACAGACATCTTTTGTGAGGTCACAGTTACCTTTGACAACCAAATTCTAATCTGTTCATCCTTGTGAATCCTTGTGTCATTCTTCCAAATGAATGTCAGCAACAAATTTGAAGAAATGTCCTCAGGGTGTTCCTCAGATTTTGCATTCACAGGAATGGTACTGAGGGGTAGGATGCACATAATGTGACACAGACCTTGACCTTTCACCACCAAAATCTAATCAGTTCATCATTGGTACCAAGTAGAGGTTTTTCCAAAGTTTAAAGAAATTCCCTCAAGGTGTTTTTAAGATATCGCGTTCACAGGAATGGGCCTGAGGGGTAGGACCAAGCGGCAACCAGCAATGACATCACTCATTGGTTTGTGAGTGACGTCTCTCGGAGAAAAGTTATTTTCTTGGACGCATAATATCCGTCCAAACTTTTGTAGCCAAGCCAGCTGCTGAGATTTCAGCGTGGACCAAAGTGACGGACACATATCGTCATCCCTCAATCCATGCTTGCTGCATGACAACCCAAAACAAAAAGTTCCAAACGCAGCCCTCTGTGGTTTGTGGAGGCATTTCCTTGCCGTACCTAAACGCACCACGAGTAGTATGGCAACGCCCTTAGTGGTTGTCCCTGACAACGCTTTGTACCCATCATTTAAACACCGTTACTAACGGTTTAGTGCAGAGTATGTGATATTGTGTCTTTATTGAAGTGGTTGAAAGGCCGGAACATGTTAGAAGTACAGACTTGATGAACTGCAAACATACCCCGCGTTTTACTGGACTCTGGTTTTGTGTGTCAAATTGAGGCAAATGATGATATCGTAGCTGTTGCTGAGTGCCTGTGTTTGTTTGGGTACGTGTCAACATATAGTCCCATTTTAGCCTGACAGCCAGCAAGAAAAACCTTGTTTCCTTGAGTATATACTCAGCATTAAGTAAATTTAAATACAGTATCAGCAGTTGGAAGTTACAAATCCAATTTTGTGATATACATTTCCAATTTATACTATTTAACACTCCCAACTCACCAGCTCTGGTGACTGGATTTTAAATACAAATCATCAACTCACAAAGTATGGTAAATAATGTTGACTAATTGTTTTTAAAAGTCCAAAGTCCAACCCAAAATGTTGTGTTTGTCCCAACCAACAGTTCACAACCAAAATATATTCAGTTAACATGAGGGACTAAAAGAACTAGAAAATATTCACATTTAAGAAGCTGGAGTCAGGAGAAATTTTAGCATTTTTTTCATTTGAAAATAACTCAATGATTTATTGTTCATCACAACATGGCAGTTAACGTTCTTTCAATCAACTAAGGGATTAATTTACTAATCTGTAATTTAAGGTACCCATTGACTAATGTGAATTATTTGTTCTCTTCCAACAAAATCAACAGGAGAGCCCCTAGTCTTATTTTATATTTTAATGTCTCACTATTTTTATTACTACATTGAAACCATTTAACAAAATAAGTTATGAGAAAAACTTTTTGGGACCTTGACTGCGCCACAATTTAACACTGAAAGGGGTCCTCTTATATACCGAATACTCTGTTTTTTAATACTTAAAATACACTTAGCTAAAAAGGGTTTAATTGGAGTTGAATTTTGACTTCTGAGCTGTAACAAAGTGTTTATTTACTGTACTTCTGCCGTTCATAGTCACTGAATTGATTTAAGGAAATCAACTCATGCTAAATATGTATTTTCTAAACGTATAGAAATATATGACTCAGGTGTGACGAATTTATGGAAACGGGACGACCCTCTGGCCAGTGAGGACAGCAGGCGGAGGGTGATGGCATCTTCTACGTGATAAATAATTTAACCCAGAGAGACAATGGCATCTACAAAATGAGAAACAAAGGTCAGAAAGTGCTGTACACAAAGTCCGTAGAGGTAAAAGGTGAGGATCTTTCTCTTAGTTCTCAGTTTATCTAATTTCCTTTCCTGGTGCTTCTTTTTTTTTTCCAAGACACTTTAGGTGTAGGTGGTATAGTGAGTAGCACTTTCGCCTCACAGTAAGAAGGTATAGGGCTTCAAATCCTTTGATCCAGATGTTCCAACTTCCTATTTCTAGGTCTTTTTTTCAAACACATACTGTACCCATTTATTATAGTCTACAACCTGGTAGTAGTCTTTTTTGAGAAAACCTTTCAGCCTATAAATGTAGGAAAATTGTGAGAACTTACCATCACAAGTTTCCAAATCCTGCAGTGACATACAATAAGTTCAAAACAGATTTACAGAAACAGATATGACAGAAAACTTGAACAGTCTCACATTTCAGAGGCTGGAAGCAAAGCAGATAATATTTGACATACTTATTTCAGAATGTTTGTAAAATAATTTTGCCAATCAAACTAATTGATTATTGGACTTATTATTTTGGGTCCCCTTGTTTGAGCCACCTTACTTTGGTATTGCCGGTGGTGCTCTCCTTGTGACAGTGTAGAGCTGTGGCTTGAAGCTCTGCTGCTGTAGAGAGACATCTGAACCTGAATCTGACCCTGCTGTGCGTTACCACGAGGGTAACATCCTCTGCACTGAGGCTACTTTAAACGTGTGTTTGTGTACGTGTGCTAAAAATCTGTTGTTTACATCTCTATAATTGTCTCTGGAGTACGACCACGAGCCTGTTTGACCGAGACTAAACCAACTCAGTGGGCCCTCCGGGACACACTGCCCCGCTCAGCCTTCCAATGACTGACCCGCCGGTTAGTCTGTGTGTTTCATTCACTGAACGTCTCCACTCTTACCGGCTCTATGTTCGAGCTATGTTTATTCTCTTCTCTTCCCCCTACTAATGCCCAGCGCATTGTTTCCTTCTGCAGATCCACAATCCTCCTGCTGTCAATGTGCCACCTGGTTACTCTTGAGGTCGGACCTGCTGGCCACATTTTGATACAATTCTTAAAGTTCTCTTTACCCACCAAATTTGTATTTTTTTTTTATAGTGTAGTCATTGTAACTAAATGAAGAAGTCAGTCTTTCCATGTAATATATTTCTTTCATGCTATTAATAACATTCATTTGTTGGCAGTGTCTTACAACTGTGACGCACTAATTCTCGCTGCTTTCTGCCATTTTTAGAAACTCTAAAATAAAGCCTCTTACCTTCTTCTACTCTTACTGCATTCTATTGCTCTTATTGAATAACTTGTTTTATTCAGTCCAATGCAGCCCTGACATGGGAAACAGATGATGTTCAGTTTTTCTTGTTATACTATGTCTGAAAAATGTCCAAGTCACCGTTAATGTTGCTTTTGTATTGAAAGGTCTTATTAAATGTGTATAAGTGAGCACACATTGTGTGTAAAAAAAAATCAACTATTTAATCTACTGTAGTCTCAAAAATGAATATGGAGTTAAATCCACATCTCTTGAAAACACTATCAACATAAAGCGAACATTATAATCTCAAATTGGATTTTTTTTTTTTTTTATTGGTTTACAATGAATTCAGCCTCAAACTGGTAAATCATTGTATTCTGTTCGCTCAGTTAATATATTGATATTTTATATGAAATGTTATATTAATAATGCAAAAGCTGTTATTCTACTGTATCATGGTAATAATTTTACATGAATATTCTCTATTTTTCACCTTTAAAAAAGCAGCAGCTAACAACTGTATTTTAGACTGAACACAAGAGCTCGCTTGTGATATTCTGATACACGTCTGTCTTTTTCCCGGCAGGTTTTGGCTCCAGCTGAGTTGACCGATGCTCCAACTGTCCCACTCTTCTCTGACACCGTGCTGCAGTTTGAAGTGAGGGGGATGCCCTTTAACTCCTCTCCCCCACTCAGTTCAGACTCAACCCACTGTGATATTTATACCTCAGACCAACTCGATCTCAGCTGATAGCCTTGATTTTAAAAGGTGCACTCAAATTTGTTAATTTATCTATTAGTGTGACACTAAAGGGATTGTTCAACATTTTGGAAAATACACTTACTCACCAGTGGTTTCTTGGAGTCTGGTTACCAGGCAACCGTTCCCAGCTAATAAAGAGTCTGGCTCATAACCACGAGCAAAATGATGGATGTTTCTCGTTGGATGTGCGGCCTGTGGCTCAGAAGGTCACCATTTGAGTGTGTGTGAATGGGAGGCAAAAATTTGAAAGTGCTTTGTAGACCACTAAGGTAAAAAGGTGCTGTATAAGTGCAGACCGTTTAGCTTCGTATTTGCCATACAGACCGAGAAAGAGAGCAAGTGTATTTTCCAAAATGTTGAACTATTCTTTTAAAATTTGTACAGTTTTTAAAGTACCTACAAGGAAAGACACATGTAGATTCACACTTCTCCCACATTTTGGGAGGTCCACAATGTTTCATTGTGTCAAATTTGATATTGGTAAACAAACAAGGAAAGAATGGAGACCATTTTTTTACACCTGTATCAATCCTATTTATCTCAGTTTTAACATCAACTTTAAAGCCTTGAATAATCATGTGTGCCAAGCAGAGCATGTGCCCGAAGATCACAAGTTCAAAGCCATAGATCAAAAATAAATTTTCCTATAAAAATATGCACTCTAAATTGAGAATACAGACATTTTTTTTTACAACAATTTCTTACCTGTTGAGTTTCACTCAAAAATAGTTTAATATGCTCATTAGCGGAACACAGCAGTGTGTGACTGTTATTGTACTTCTGGCAGTTCTGTCTGGAACATCATCTATCGCAGACCAGGTTGACTGTGAAAGTTTTCAAGGAAGACACAAACATCTCTGAGCTGCACTCTCGTCAGCATAGTGCCATCAGTGCAATGCATTATGAATCTTTCATTAGCAACTTTTTTTTTATGCTCTAACACAAACAACAGTAAACAAAACAGTAGGGCTGCATTCAGAGTTTAATAATAATATATTAGTAACAAATGTCTAATGTATTGATTTTGTTTGTTCATATTTGAATATCTTAGACTGCACAGTAAATAGTTTTTGAGAACATCATATATACATGTGCATGTGTCTGAGTGTATTTATACTTTGTGCCTGGTGCATCAAAGCTCACAACACGCTGAAATATGGTTTGTATTTGTCATGTCTTCACATGCAGCAGATTTACTTGTAATTCTCTTCACCGCCACTACAAGCACCACCTATCCAACCGCTCCATCGAGCCAAAAGCTCATCCAAGCATATAACCCCCCCCCCCCCCCCCCCCACACACACACACATACTGACTGGTTCACAGAAGACATTCAACAGAGCAGAAGGTAAATTATGACTGAGCCTTTTGGTGTGTCAGAAAGTAAAACAACAGGGCCACAAATCTGGTTGGCGAGCACGACAAAAAAACAATTGCAACACATTTCTAAAGTTTCAGTGGTCCTGAAAAACTTTATCACCTCATATTGATTTATGTAGGACTGCAGCATGTCTTTAAATGTTTTGAATCACACCTTTCTTGGTTCTCAGGACAGTACTCAACAACAACAAATGCTTGCGATTTGTATTTGTGCATTTGGGAAAATTTGTTTTATAACTACCTACTAATTATGCAAACATGTCTTTTAAGAGGAACCTGAAGGAATTACAGTCTGACCACTGAGAATTTGAATTACTGTACATGTGTGTTGAATTATAGGCCGTGTAGCTCTATGGTTAAATAATGATACAGTCACACTGAAATCTCTTCATTATGTGCCTAGAACACCAACTACAGCTGTGGAGATCATACAGAGAAAACCCTTTAAAAACTACAGTATGAAACAAAAACTATACTTGACCCGGTCAATGTTCAGCTTCAAATCAGTGAATTTAAGACGCAGTCGAGTTAGAGCTGCAAGATTTATGGTAATAATGAGGATATAATAAAACAAAGCGTGGGAATGTGTCACTGTTTATATGTTGGTTTTTTTTTTTACCATTTGGGGGCATTGGAAACAACACAACGCTGAGATACAGTATTATCATCTTGTAACTTGTTATGCAAGTTTCTTAGAAAAGAGCTCCTCATTTACACTTTGAACAGACCTAGAGCAAAATGAGCATTTATTTGGTGTTGTGTTCTGAATCCAAGTTCAATATTTAACCTACTTTAAACTCTGTTTTGGAAAATAGCAGGTTCTTTAGATGCTTTAATGGTTTCAGAGTTTTTTTTATTTTTTTAAATGAAACAGCTATGAAAGCAGTGAGTGTGAGCCAGGACAGTAAAGTTATGGGCTGGAAAACCTAAACACAAATAATAAACTCTGTAGAGCTGAGAAGAACTGCAGGATTGGATTATAATTCTCTGATTTCATTAATATAAGATACAATACCTTTAACTTTATATAAATAAATTTGATCCATTGTCAAAGGCTACATTTTCTAACATCTTCTCACATTAAGTGTTGTATCTTTGCATTTAGATTTTCATCAAATCATTATTCTATAAATAGATTAGCATCACATGATCACCGCTCTCTGTCTCTGTGATGATGCAGAGAGGTGGTGACATGAGGAGACCTCACTGCTGGTATCACTGTGGGTTCCTATCTGATCCACTTGGCACTCCACCACAGTACAGTGTAGGAGGTAAGTGAGCTGTGCTGCTGCAGGGTGAGCCAGTAGGAATGATAATTTTGGCTCTGAGGTCAGGTTATTCCACTCAGTCGGAGCAGCAGTGGGGGTGAAGACTGTTGGTGTGAACCCTGAGGATCAAAAAAGCCTCCAGCTGACTGACCAACAGGGAACCAATCCGGACTAAATTATGTACTGTATGGACTGACATAAAATTTGATTGAGGTAATTGGTACCAAGAGGATGAATCCGACATTTGGAGAGCCCCTGACTTTTCCTCGAGGACCCCCAGCAGCATGTAAAATACCTCAGCATCCACTCAGTGGGTTACCATTCATGATTCCCACCAAATGAAGCCTAATAACTTTGATGGCTTTACAGTTTTTAAGTCCATCAAAAGGTCACGATACTTTGGTTTATGATCCAAATCTCGCAGAACTAACGACATTGCCATCAGTCTCAGTTGTCATTATTCAGCACCTTAGTTTAGCATGCTGGTGAACATGTTTAGCATTATGTCTGCTAAATGTTGATGTTATCATTTGCATTGTGAGCATGTTGATTAAATGCTGAGTTTAAAAAGTCACAGACCTATGGTTGCAGACTCTTTCTCTTGTTTTAACTGAAAAACTATGTGCAATTTTACTTTGATTTCAAAAAAATTAAGTAAATACTTAAATTTTTTTTTTTTATTTTGCTTGAGATAGTGAAAGAGACTGCAGGAGGACCATTTATGATCTGACTTGTGGAATTATTTAATGCTGTGTGCACACTAGTCTTGCCGCTGCAGCCTTTTCATACCTTTTTTTTTTGTGTCAGTGACTACAGTTATTTATCCTAAATATAATCCATGTTTTTTTCTGGAGACAAACAAAGGCACAATTTCTGATTAAAAATCCCAGAGATTACTTTTATTTCCCACATTTGACACAGATAAAGAAATCATTACTTTTTTCTTAACCAATATTACCATCACCTTTGTCCATCTTAACTCTTTTTCAAGCTTCCCCATCACTATTCCCCTTTCCTCTTCTCTACTGCCTTCAGCCGGCCCTCCAGGGAGCTCAGTCGGCCCTCCACTACACCAGACTTTTCAGAGGCAGAAGTGAACAGAGTCAACAGGACGCACACCAGCACCAGGCCGGCCAGTCGAACTGCCGTGGTGTCTACACTGGCCTGCTTGTCAGTCACGATCAGTCCGAAAAGCCAGAGCGCCAGGACAGTTTTCACCACCCAGAATACCTGCCTCATCACACCAATCAGCAGACGGAAAACGATGGTCAGCACCCAGTAACCGATGAGGGCCACCAGACCCCACTGGGCGACGGCGGTCACGCCCTCCGGAGTGAAGCGGGGCAGAGTCAGTGAAGCTGTGGAAGGACGAAATCTAGCTTAGGCATATTTTCATAACAAAGAAAGCTTTAAAATACCTGTGTGTTACACAGGAAGCAACAGGAGTAAACACTCAGACTCATAAAGGAGTGGCAGAGAAATCGCCCGGAGGGAGAAGTAAGTTTGCATATTTTCACTTGCTCTTAAAACTTTCATTGCCATAGATTCTCTCTGACTCAAGCAAAACAATTTTCAGTGCATGCATACCTTACTGGTTCTTTTACAAATACCACAGGAGCTATTCGGGAACTCACCATCAAATCCTGTGACCCTGAGGATCTCTGTGACATAAACAGCGATGACATTCAGGCCGCTTGCAGCTCCTTCAGCCAGGAATCGGATCACCGTCTCCAAAAACTGTGGTGGTGTGGAGCGAGGGTGGAGACATGTTTTTTTTTTTTTTTTTTTTTATCACACCAAGTAACAATGAAGAGAGACAGCATTCTGATCAGGTGAATAATCATGCAGCGGTAAGAGAAATGTGCAGGCAGATACAACGTGATTTATAAAGGCAGCACTATTGACAGTTATAGCAGCACTTGCATGAACTCAGAGCTCTTATAGACGAAGTGCTGCTGAGCTGCTTCTTGTGATAAACGAAGTGCTGTATTGTTGACTTGGACAAACAGCTGTGCATGCGGGTGACAGCTGGACAACACCCCTCTCTATTCCTGTAGTGCCTCGGCTCACCAGCCCCCAAATCACACAGCACGCAGACACACAGTACAGCCTTGTCCAGCAAGGTCAAGGGTAGCCCAGTAAGTTGGACAAGTGTCTTATCTACACCTGTTGCATTACACACGCACATACGTGAGGACCGTCCAATATGTCAGCGCAAGAGTCACACTTATGTCACTCCACGCTAGTGTGTGCATGTAACTTGAAAATGCATCTCATCCTTTACTGCTGGCTCCATTTCAAAATAATAAACTTGGATTTTTCATTGAAGTCTGATCAAAAAAAAATCTTGTTAATGTTAAAGGAAGGTTTGTGCACCCACACACACTTTTTAAAAGACAAGCACCTAAAAGAAAAGAACGCATGAGGTTGCAGAGGTTCTTTTCCTTTTTTGGCTTCCAAAGACATGACAATCCTTTCTTAATATAATACTATTGCTCTAAAGCTGATTTGAAGATTCAATTTTAAGAGTGCAGAGTGTCCACATCCAAAAAACCTTGAAGGCAAAAGTTACACAACAGACGTTCACAGTGCACTCGTGGCTCCCACTGAATTGAATTGACTGAGGTTATCAGTCTGATGAATATCTTGAATAAATGTTGCCGTGTTAGATTAAATTTAGTGGAGACGATCAGTTCAGTGTGTGGATCTTTTTTCTTGCTTTTGCTATGGTTAAATTGTCATCACTCAACGCACATTTTCTCACTGGAAACAGAATCTTGGCATCAAATTTAGCTGGTGTGAGGCTTTTTGGAGACACAAAGTAAATTATGTATACATACCCCATATTTTACATCCAAACACAAAAACGGAGTCACAGTAAACTATTTCAGCTCTACTTATCAGCGCATACAAAATCTTATCTCCGCAACTTCACAAGTAAATTGTTGTCCCACATGCAAATATCAGTGTATGGAAACAGGCATATGGCTACAGCTTCACTAGACTCATGCTCCTACTCGGTGCACTAGCTATGGCGTGACATGGGCTAAACTGAGCCATGATGGCGACACCCAGGAGGTTTCTTACCATGGTCACTGTATAGATGTTCTGCTGACCAAGCACAGACTCAAGAAACAACACTGCACTCTGAGGAAAAGGGAGCCACAGCAGGGTGGAAGCAGGGAGACAGGGATGGTGTGTGAGGGGGATGCGTGGATATAGAAGACATGAAATGAGGTTAGAGATGATGAGGGGATCAGGAGGGAGATTAACAAGTTGAGGAGCATCGGGGAGAGGAATGTGTGTGAAGGGCGAAGGAATAGATGGAGAGAAATGACAGCTGAAAATTAGTGATCAGGTACAGTTAAGCATTGATCAGAACAAGCAGTGAAGTTAGACCAAAGAAACAATTAAAGAACAGAACTGAGTATAAATCCACTTCCTGGTGCAGGGTGGGTAATTATCCGGTGGTGCGCCTCCTCTCTGTACCTCAACAGCTGAACGTATCACGCCGGTTCCCACCACTGACTCCGCGTAGCGCTGGGCCTCCTGGCAGGTTCCTTCGATCAGGGTACGAAGGGTGACCACTGGTGGGCTGTCCGCCTTGGCCTGCTCAGCTCGGGCATCGGCTCCAGCCCAGCCCACCGCCACGCCGAGGAACAGCACAAGCAAAAACCGAGCCATGGCACGTCCACTGCGTCCGCAACCAGACGCGCAAAAGAAAAGTCCCTGCCGGGGAGATATGAGAACGATAGAAAAACGTCTCCAAAATGTGCACAGGTCAACACTGCAGCCCGGAGCAGGTTGAGCAGCTCGTGTTCAGTGATTCAGACAGGCTTGGAAATCAAAGATTTAAAAATGGCTTCTGTTGGGAGCAGTCGGAGCGTTTTAAATCAACATGCATCACCAAAGGCACAAACACGAGCCGCTTACGCTGATTCAAGTGTCCGATTCTGCAAATTAGATGAAAATGTGTTAGTGGACAAAAGTCCTTCTGAAAATGATCTCAGCATTTAATTATAAACTTTGGCAGCGCTGCAAATATCCAATCCGGGACCCCTGCGCTCCTCAAGGACGCTCCAGCATTAACACGGTCTATATTTGGTAAGAAACCGTTAAAGGCTTAGATCCAGCAGCGGCCGAGATGCGTGTGATCACCACTCAAGACGCAGCGGAAAGTTGGGAGTTAAAAAAAAGAAAAAAAAAAAAAAAGAAGAGATATATGGCAGGAATATGTCCAAAAGTTTCCTTTCCGTTGCAGCTTTACGACCACACGAAAGAAACGCGGTGACGCTGAGCTCACCACGAGTCTCCTAAAGCCTCTTATTTCTGCTGAGCTACACACCACTCAAGTTTGGTGCTCCTTTGTGTCTGAGCTTTCGCCAGACGTCCTACTGCGATGGATTATATTGCACAACCTTTACCAAAAAAGAAAGAAACCCTCCCTTGTCACCGTTCCCGTATGGCACTCCTTTCCTTTCAGCGATTCTAACGGCTGTTTCCACTGTTCAAACACGTCCGGATCCTCTGGGAGGAGGAGGAGGAGGAGGAGGAAGAAGAGGAGGAAGGCACTCTGCTGCACACGGATAAACACAGATTTGCACACTGGGACTTGTGGTTTAGCAATCCAGGTCAAATGGTAAGATCATTCACATGGTCTAATAAACATTAAAGGAAGCAGAAGCTGGACACTTGATTTCAGTTTAATAACTAGCAGATCCGAAATTCAGGGGATTTGTTTTTAAAGATTGGAGGACAGTCTGGAGTAGGAACAAGACGATTTCAAATGATAAAAAAAAAAATAAAAAAAATGTACATACACACCAACATTATCCAAACATCCACAACACTGGGAGGAATGCTGTTTTCTCACTATACTGGTTTTTTTTCCTTTGTATTCTGGTTTAAAGGCCTGTTTTCAAATGGCATGTTCCAGGACAGACACACAGACACACACACAGGCCTAAGTGTGAGATGCAAACGCTCTTTCTGCACCAGCATTTGAAAATACACAGTAAAGTGGTGGATACTGGATGGGAGAAGCTTCAGTCACTGTTAACAAAATAATTAAAGTGTCCCACTCAGAGCATGACTGCGAAGCTGAAATCACGGCGTGACTTCACACCGATAGTATCCTGCACACTCCAGAGGAGGGGGATATACATATTCAGAGGAGGAGACACACGAGTCTTCCTCCACGCAGTGTTAACGCGACCGCTCTATCTTGTTGCCCCTCTTCCTCTCCTGCGTTGGTGGCCGCAGCTTCAGCCGATGTAAATGCGGTGGAAGTCGTTTGCTCCGAAGGCGGCGTTGCACTTGGGGCACTTCCTCTGGCGGGTGTCGTACCGCGTCTTGACACACTCAAAGCAGAAGACGTGGAAGCACTTTGTCAGTACAGCGTCCTTCACCCGGGAGTTGCAGCACGGACACGTTAGACGTGCCTGAGGGAGGAAGGGAGGGAGGGAGGAAGGAAGGGAAAGAGAGAGGGAGGGAGAGAGGGGTTTGAACAATAAACCGAGATGCCATTTCTGTCCTCGGCTGAATGGTTCGAAATAACTGGACACAAAAATCTAGGGCAGCAGAAAGGCCTTGTGATTGTAGAGACTGGGTTTCAAGCTCGGCTGTCTTTTATGAGAACACTCAACACAAAAGTAAAGACAACAGTCGATTTATAAATCGGGTGTCATCATCATCTGAGCATTTATCAACCCTTATGCAGGTTTGTGGACAAATCTGGAAAAAAAACAGCGCATTATGCTGCTGCAGTTTGAGCTACAGGAGGCTAAACAGGCGTGACTACAATTTGTAAGTGAGGCATTTAATGTGGGCGGCGAGTCTTCCCACAGTTTGTTTAGAATTTCAAATGTATTACTCTGTTCCCTTCAAAAGAGCGTGATCACACTTACAAGATAGAGATCTGTCCACAGTTGTTTATGGATTTTGGCTGGAAGTTGATTTCAGACTGTGGTTTGCCTTCGATTTTTTTTTTTTTTTGTGCTATTATTCAAAGAATGAGGAACTGCTGGTTGTCAAGGAAAAAGTTTCACACTCAGAAATGCCTTAATGTGAGAGTAAGAGGCGGCAATGAATACCACTATTGTGTCTTAACATTAAATATGAAGTTACATCCAGCAACATATGAGCTTATCTTAGCACAAAGATTAGAAAAGAGGGAAATGGCTGCACAGGCTCTGTCCAAAGTTAAAATCTGGGCCGAAAAAAACGGTAAACCCATGTTTTTTTGTGGGGTAATGTGTTGGACTATTTCTTGGTTGAGACCAGGAACGTCCTGCAGTCTCCACTTGTTACCTTTCACGCGCTCTGAGCCAAGAAACCCTCCAGCATACTATGATCCTTTGTAAAATGTTAATTTCTAATTTTCACATTCAGACAAGTCACATTTCCTAAAATGTCAAATCATTCCTCTAAATAAATATGGACGTATGCCTCTATTCGTGCGGCAATCACGTAAAAATCAACTTGATAGTTGACAAATCTTAAACATTGAATAAATTTAGTTTTGTTAATTTTGTGACACCTGACTTTGAAAGGAAATTCACCAAAGAAATGAAAGGTTCTGCAATCTGGTCTCTCTGGAGCTGCATTCATGTAAAAAGAAAGTAGTTTATATAGTTTATATATTTTGCACCACTGAAACCTACCTTGTAATCATTGATTTCTTCATTTAGGATGTCGTCTCCGGTGCTGATTTTCTCAGCTGGCTTCTTGGCCTTCTCGATCTTTCTCCTCAGTTTGGAGATGTCCTCCTAAAAAAATATTTGGGACAGCTGTAAGTGGGTGCTGAGCGGTCTGACATTTAAGTTCATCGAACAACAGACTTTATGAACGTAATACTCTTTAGAGTTGGAGATTCCTGCTTTCATGAGTAAACAACACAAAATACATCAAGCCTTAGCAACACCACAGTAGGAAAAAAAAAAAAAGGGATGTGAAACTTTTTTTTACCATTTTTGTCGAGGACAACAAAATTGAAACTGGCAACACAGTGAGAAGAAACAAAGGTCTTGGTTCTCAAATCTAATGACCTTTTAGACAATATGCAGTGTATTTAGAGAAAGAGTCATCCCACGTGTCTCATGACAGTCACAAAAAAAATGTACATGTTCCCTGCGTTAAAGGCGATTTATATGTAGGATAATTGTTTTGTCAATTTGATATACGTTTACTGTACATCACGGTTATGGACAACAAACATTTAGCCACTCGTATCCCCCATATATTTCAATATGTTTCAAATGTATGTGTAAATAAACGTGTTGATTGAAACTTCGTGGTTTGAGCTAATGTGTGCCTACGTGTGTTGTCACCTGTGCTCGTCGGGCATTGAAGGACTCTTTCTCCCTGGAGATGCTGTTCTCTATCACCTCCTCTCTGACCAGGTTGAGCCGCTGCTGAACCTGCTCCAGCTGAGTTCGCACCTCCTCCGACAGCAACGCAGAGTCCTGAGCCTGGAGGAAGGATGAGAGTTGTCTCTATTCTATTCATACACTGCTCAAAAAAAATGAAAGGGAACACTTAAACAACACAATGTAACTCCGAGTCAATCACTTCTGGGAAATCAACCTGTCCAGTTAGGAAGCGACACTGATTGGGAATCAATTTCACCTGCTGTTGTGCAAATGGAATAGACAACAGGTGGAAATGAGGCAATTGTCAAGACAACCCTATAAAGGAACGGTTCTGCAGGTGGTGACCACAGACCATTTCTCTGTCCTCATCCTTTCTGGATGATTTTTGGTCACTTTTTCATGTTGCCAGTGCCCTCACCACTAGAGGTAGCATGAGGCGGTGTCTACAACCCACAGAAGTTGCTCAGGTATGTTTTTGAGCAGTGTAGTTTCTACTATCACGATGCATGTGAAAGTGAGTTTAATTAATAACTGTGCCTCTAAATGTCACAAGAGTTTCTTTAATAGCAGCTCTCCTGTTTGAGATCAGTTGACTCACCAATACTCATCTATATGTTTATTACCTTGCGTTTGTTCATGTCCAAAGCTTGTGTTCGAAGCGCCAGCTCTCTCTCTGCAGTGCTGATGGTGCCCTGCAGGAGGCGCTCCTTCTCCTCAAGCTTCCTCACCACCTGCAGCTGGGCATCGACCTGGAATCGGGCACAGTCCCAAAAACTTATGTTAAACAAAGATTTTAAAAAGAAAAACAACACAAATATCAGAGTCATGAACAAAGACAAACAGGAAATTGGGCTTGCTGTGGAAAAAACAGGGTTTTCAGTGAAAAACTAAGAGGCCTGATTGTTTTTGTCGAAGAATATGAATCCAAAGTGCATTCAAAGACGGAAAGAATTGACTGACGTCAGTAAACACTTCGATTGAACTGTTTGTATGACACAGCAGCATTAACAGGCCCCTGATCTTGAGGATTACACCGTGTGGAGTTGCCTGGCGGTTCACCTGTGTTTTTAAAGTGAGGAGTTGGTCGGCGAGCTCCTCCTTCTCCTCTTTCAGCAGCTTGTGGATCTGGTTGGACTTGATTCGTTCGCTCATCAGCTTGAAGTTGGCGTCATCTTTCTCTCGCAGCTGCTGCATCAGGCGAATGTTCTGTTCCTGCATGTCCTCAAACGCCTGGCCCGTCACATCCATCTCGCTCAGCAGCGCATCCTCCTCCTACAGATGGAGCACCGAGGGAAGAGTGTCAAGAGAACTAAAGGAGGACCAGGCAGAGGGTTTGTGACACAAACAACAGGATCAGCCTGCACACCTGTTTGGCTATAGACAGCTTCTTGTTGAGGATGTCAATCTGCTCCTCCACAGAACGGATCTTCCTCAGCGCCTCTTCATCAGCCATTTTCTTGCCCTCTCTCCTCTCCCTCTCCTCCAGCTCCCTCAGCCTCTGTCGCAGCTCCTCTCCCTGGAAACAGCACATCATTATTATGGAAATGTCAGAATATTCTATCTGGTCGTGTGTTGCTGAGCAAAAAAAATATAAATCCAAAGAGGGAAAACAACATTATATACAATATTCATACAGCATGGGAGAAATGTCTTATTGAAATCAATAGATCCACCACCACAACTTGGTCAACTGACTTCTCAGGTCTATGGTGAGATGTGTGTGTTGTGCACTGTTGATCACCTCTGACTTGGCCTTCTTCTCGGCAGCCATGAGCTGGACTTTGTCCCTCTGCTCTTTGGGTGCTGAGCGATACATATCCAGCAGCAGCTTCATCTCCCTCTGGGACTCCTGAGCTTTCCTGCACAGTTACAGTAAAACTCTTTAACAAAACTATCACTGTCATCTAAAATAAAAAAAACCAGGCCCCTTTTGAAAGTGATTTTGAAAAAAATTTAAGATGAAAAATGATGGAGGTAACCATGCTGCAGACAGTTGGGGCAGTCGTATGCACCCGTTTATTTCATGACAATATTCTTTGTTCAACTGTCATGTATTGAAACAAGAGTCTATTATTTGCTATGATCCCGTGCTGGTGATTCATTGAATCATATGACTCCTGCAGCCTGAAGATGACCCACAGGAATCTCTCCTCGGCAAAAACAGTATGACATATATTCTAAAAAGAAAACACAACTAGGCATTAAAAATTAAAATCCACTGCGGTGCTTTGAAAATATGATGATATCCTTTAAAAAATGTTTTTTAAATAATACAAGTGTTTCTCATCCATAGGGTTTACTTGGATGGCCCACTCGGGTAGATTAAGGACTGCACAGGTAGGTAACATAACTTAGTTTCAAGTCTACCATTTAAAATTAACCAATTTTTTTGCCACACATCTGTCCGACATCTGTAAACTGCAGCGTCTACCGAGTCTGCATTTGAGGCGTTTAGTGGACGACTGAACATAACCTGGGCTGACTCTCACACTGTAAACTGCATGAGTGTCTGCATGCACATTGGTCACACGCCACGCCACCCAAAACCTCAAGTTAATACTCAACCTGTGGAAAAAACGGTTATAAATTCATATCACTGCCAATATAAGTTTTGCAAAAGCACTAAAATTGGGCCTGACAATCAGATATATTATTACTGTATCATAACTTAAGTGTGGGTGAAATAGGCAGAAACATAACACATCTGATATTTTTAATATCAAAATAACATTTTCCAGCTTTCATAACATCATAACTGTGACTCTTAAATGTTTGTATTTTTTTAAAGGTATTCCTGTGTGTATTTGTGTCCGTGTAAAAACTTTAATATTCCTGCAGGGCTGAACGCTTGTTGACACATGGAGGACAATCTGATTAAACACGAGGCCACCCAGTTTCTACTCGTTTTCAAAAACTACAACAAAAAACAAATTTCCACACTTACTTAAGTTCTGCTCGTACGATCTTCAGCTGCTCCATCTCCTTCCTCTTTGACCCTCCGACCATAGAGAGGCGTTCCCCGGCTGACTCCTCAGGCAGGCTGCTGCTCCCCGGCTTATCCTTCTCCTCCTTTATCACACTGCTGCTGCTGCCGGTGCTTCGGGTCGGCCTCTCTCGCTCCTTCTCCTTCTCTTTCTCCCGCTCTCTGTCTTTCTCCTCTTTCTTTATATTGTCCTTTTCTTTCTTTTCTTCCTTGTCTTTATTCTCCTCCTTCTCCTCCTCCTTTATGGTTCCCTCTGGTTCTACACCAGGCTCTGTTTTCACTGAGGCACCTTTAGAAAGATGGTGAGACAGAACGAAGGGAAATGTGTCCTAATATATATCATTAAAACACTGTAAAATGATGTCTTAATAAAACTATAATAAAAAGGTTACCAGTGCTGCTGGGTGTGGAGGAGCCGTTGTCAGGCTCTGTCTTGACCACCGGTTCCCCAGAAACAGCCGGGGTCAACGGAGAAGTTGTCTCATCCTTCACGTCCATATCTGTGCTCGACTGGGATTGGAGAATGGCGTTGCCTTTTGAAGCGCGGACCTTCAGGAGTAAAAGATGTCCATAAGTGTGATTGTGCCGTTATGCGCTGCGTTGCTACACCCATTTCTTCCACAAGTGGGAGGTGGCGGCTCGAGATTCCCTTCGCCTCCCTCTGACCTACCTGGTTGAGCTCAGCTTGTGTCTCTCTCAGTCTCAGCTTGTATTTCACCACCTCTCCCTTCATCTGCTGGTTGTGGGTTTGCAGCGTGCTAATCAGGTGACGCATCTCCCTGTTGATCGGACCTGAGAGAAAGAGGAGGGCGTCGGGGAAGGGAGCACAGATTAGGACTGTGAAGCTAGTTTTATCAACAGGAATCTGATGCGACTCCCAGCGCTACCGTCTTGTAAACGCAACCTCGGTTAAGTTACCTGCTTGCTCGTTGGCGGCAAGAGTCTGTTCAAATTCGATGCGCAGCATCTCGTACTCCTTCCTGACCTGAGCCAGCGTGTCCTCCAGCTGAAACACCTCTGTGCGGACCTTCCTCTGCAGAGCCACCTCGTCGTTCTGCACTCAGAGGGGTTGAGAGTCAGAAACAGGCCAAAAGAAACCTCGGCCGATGCCGGCGAGGCACACATACGCAACCAACCTCCATGTGCTCCAGCTGTCGAAGACGTGCCGTCCTCGTAGTGTTGAGGCGAGCACGTGTCTCATCTAACTGAGCCTTGAGGATCAGGGACTCGTTGTAGAGCACAGAGAACTGCGACTGCAGACAGCGGTACTCAGATGTCTCTTTCACCATGCCCTCAGCTCGACTCAGCAGCTCCTCCTGAGAGGGACACAAGGAACGAGAGGCAACGAGGAAAGTCAGAGACATAAAAAGACACAGCAGACAAATATCAAATACAATAAAGAGCTGAATACAAACATGTTTTCCAGGTTCACCAAAGACACTTTTGGGTAAAAAAAAAGATTTTTTTTTTTTAAAGGATATTTTTTGACTCGTGTTGCACTCACATGGCTCTGCTTACTTTGAATTTGCTTCCATTTAAGTACATTTTTATCAAGGCGGCAAATTAAAGTAAGAGGAGTGTGTGATTTACTCATGCCACGTTATGCAATAGGCAACTCCTTTGGTTTAATAAAAGGTCAAATTAGCAACCGGAACTTTAATCATACTGTAATCCATCAATGGCTAATCTTCTAAACAAAACACACGGTGCTAAATATAAGTACCTTCATGTTGTTGTTGTCCTGGTGAACATTTTGCAGGTCCTGCTCGAGCTTCTGCAGCTCAATGAGGCGATTGTCTGCCAGCTCTCTGTTCTCCTCCAACTCGCTGTTCATTTCCTCAAACTGTTTTAAAGAAAGAAGAAAAAGTATAAAAGTTATGAAAAAAGCCAACTTCAGGAATCAAGCATTTCTGAGCAATTAGTCACACCAAACTTTGTTTTAATTACCAAAATCATGAAAAAAGAGAAGAAATCGTACCTTTCTCTTGTTAATGGTGATGGTTCCACATACACTGCTGGCCTCTCCACACACTTTATAGCCTTTACTGTTAAGCTGAGGTGCACAGGAAGGTTTACAACATAAATAAACAGACATTATGTATTGACATAACGCGCGTTATTGACACAATCTCCAGCACAAATCCTCATCGTGCTCACCCTCTCCAGCGTATCGCTCAGGTGTGAATTCAGTTTGATCTCTCGGCGGCGGATCTTCTCCATGTCCCACTGGAGGTCCTCGATCAGGGCCTGCAGCTCGCTGACGCGCTGGTCTGCCTTGTTTGCTGCACGACCCAGAGACCGGGACTGGATGAGACAGGGAAACAAAGGAGACTTGACACGGCACACAAGAGCGAATCGAAACATTCGACTTTCCCAGAACCACAAAACCAATGTTACCAAAAGATGATGGGTGTGACAAAAAAGCCAACGAACACCATGAGAAGGTGTGTTTTATGTAAGATTTATTTGACAACTAACTTCACGCAGTGAGTGTCAGTGTGACAAAGTTTCAAGGAATTAAATCAAATACTTTAAAATAATTCTCCCCCTGGCGAGTGGTTTAATTAATCTAAAAGCCGTTTGCCATTAAACAACAGAAGAAGAAACGGGCTGCGGTAAACGTGTGTGGCACTCTGAGGTTTTATGCTGCGGTGCAAACAGCAAAAACAAGCAAAGAAGAACGACTAAAGCTTTCAAAAAGTTCCGCGCGGAACTCAAGACCTTCAAAAATATAAACAATAATATGTCTGAAAGTCCACCGCAACTAACAGTCACGTGAGAATGAAGTACCGAGCAGACAGTCAATCCGCAGATCAACAATCAATGACTTCCTTTGTAACCAGACAAAAAAGTTTGATGTTAGACATGCAAGGTTTTAGAAAATAACTTTCTCTGTTCCCACCGACATCGACTTCCACAGCTCTCTCTAGCGGTAAACAAGGGACCTCATCTCAAAGATGAAGCTTAACACATGCTGCACATCAGCTTTGTCCACGGCAAAGGGTTTTAGAAGTTTGATGCCATTAATTTACGGTCACATCAAGAAAAAACATTACTGCAAAACTGGAGAAACTATATGGAGATAATGACAACGAGCTGCACAGTCTCTGACCACAGACAGCACTTAAAACTGAATTAAATAAAGAACATAATATCAACATAAACAAACACAGTTGTGACAGAATATCCGGGGAACACTAAAGAGTATTTTTACTTGTCTCTAAAATCATTTAAGATGCCCAAATTCTCTTATAAATAAACAGCCATTAATGTGGTGTAATAAATAGTCAAAGCAGATTTCATTCAAAAGTGCAGAAGTCCCAGCAATTTTAAGCAATTACACTGAGCATCTTTTTAACTGTCGAGGTTAGATGAACAAGAGGGTTCGCATATTTTATTCGGGACTAGAGACATAATTCGTACCTCGCTGGTCATTTGACTGTGCTTCTGCTTGAGGTCCTCAGTCAGCTGTTGCAGCCGCTCGTTCTCACTGGCTAGGAGGGTGTTCAGTTTTGAAGCTATCGGCCACGAGCTGCCCTCTGGAATGAAAAGCAACAATATTGTATTTAGTCGATGGATCCCTCCTAAATACATCTCATCCAGCTGCACTCCACAGACTCAGTAATTTCTTTCTCACCGGCTCCAGAGTCCAGCTCTGCCTTGAGCTGGTCCATGGTGCCCTTCAGACACTCGTAGATCTCCATCACACGACTGGCCTGCTTCTGGCTGGACTCCACCCTCTCCTGAAGCTCGGCCTCCATTTCCTCACTGCTGCTGCTCGCCAGCGTGGCCAGGAAGGAGTTGGCCGTCTCTCCTTGGTGACCTGGATGGCAACCACAGAAGACAAGGCTCTGGCTTGTGTTTTTTTTTTTATTTTTGTTATGTTATTGCTGTCAAAATGATGACACCATGTCAGTTTTGTCTTTACCTCTGTCCTTTGCCCTTTCCTGGTTGGAGTCGCCATCTGGTTCTGGAGTTTCTGGCTTCAGGCTTCGTCCCTCACCTGTTGGACATTTCTCAGGCTCGCTGCTTGCTTGGTCGTAACGCCTGATGACCAGTCGAACGTTTTCATCAAACTGAAAGACACAGAACGGCGTCACACTTTGACTTTTTGATCTTTATAGAGACGGACGCTGTTATGAAACTGTTTCTTCCTTGTGTGAATGTTTACCTGGTTCCAGTATCTATTGAGGATCAGCAGACTGGCATCGTCGGTCGCCTGGCGGGTCTCCAGTCTCTCAATTCGCTCTCGCAGTTCATCCTCTATCCCCTGAAAACCAAGAGATTAAACATTATTCGATTAACAAGGGGAGACACAAATGCAGCGTGTCGTAGAGACACGTCAGAGAATTCATTTACCTGTCTCAGATCAAGCGCCTCTCCCAACTTTCTGTTCTTGGCGTGGAGAGCTTTGATGTCTTGTTCCTCCTGAAAAACAAACAATACAAACAGAGAGAGAAAAAAACGACTTTACACGTCTGTGGTGAGGGTTACAAATAAATGTATAAGCTGTAGAGTGACGACTAAAGAGGGGCTCACCGAGTTGGACACCCCACCCAGTTTGATGACCGTCTCCACCGCGGTACTCCCCCCGGCCGCGGCGCTCACACCGGGGCCTCCGTCCTCTCCTTCCCTCTCCCGACGCTTCTCTGGGGGCGCACCGGAGGACGAGGAACCACTGGGGTCCGCAGGACGCTTCTGTCCCGACATCCTCGGAGTGCTGAATCAGAGGAGAGACGGAACAATGCAACATGAACTAAACCACTGAGATTCAGACAAAGATGACTGGTGTGAGGGGAATACGCTTCTCTAAAATGGCAGCAGGTGATTGCCCTAATGTTGGCTCTCAAATTTCATCGTCCAAAGCGATGAGCAGTCGAAATATCGTCTCCCCCAAATGATGTGCTATCCCAAGCTGATCCGTTTAGTCAGTGGGGGGCGGGGGGGGTTAGGCTAACATTAGCCGTTTGCTAACGCCAGCTTCAGCTGCTGATTTAATTTAACTTTTGTCCAACACATTAATGCAGACTTTTTGTAACAATGTCACGATCAATCCCAACTCATCCAAATCTTACCGCTCTCAGCGTTAACAGTTTTAAGTGAATAACTGAATCTGTCTGTGGATGTTGATATTACGACTTCTTGCCTCTCGGAAAAGGAAGTGTTCGTTAGTGCTGCAGGATCAACCCCCAGCATACACTGCGCCCCCTGCTGCCACGGAGTGGAACTACATTGGTCAATATTGATTCAGTGTCGGAGCCCTGGGGTTCCCTAAGATTCCCTTCATGTGGATTGAGGTCAGCCAAGTAGGTAGGTAGGTATTTACTTTATTAATCCCCGAGGGGAATTTTTTTTCGCTACAGCAGCATACAGAAGCAATAAGATAATAATAGAAATAATAGAATAAAATACTAGAATAGAATATAATAATAGAAAAGCAATAAAATAGCAGTAAGAAATATAAATATACAATATAAAATGCCCAGTTTATACAGTACATTATATATCTATATATATTATATACAAACAAACCAAGAACACAGTCAACATATATATATATATATACAGTACAGTATATATCTATATATATATTATATACAAACAAACCAAGAAACACAGTCAACAGTGTAATTGTACTGTGATGGATTTTGCCAGAGGTGAGTTATTGTACAGTCTTATTGCAGTGGGCAGGAATGATCTCCTGTATCTGTCCTTGTGACAGCGGAGCTGGAGGAATCTTTTAGAGAAAGTGCTCCGCTGTCCCTGCAGCAGGTGGTGGACAGAATTATCCAATATGGACAATAATTTGTTCAGCGTCCTCCTCTCCACCACCTTTTCCAGGCTGTCCAGTTTGTAGCCGATGATGGAGCCGGCCTTCTTAACCAGTTTGTTAAGTCTGTTGGTGTCACCGGCTCCAATGCTGCTCCGGTGACACCAACAGACTTGTACACATACATATAAGTATACATGTCATCATATGTTGCACAGAGACTCAGAACCGATCAGTACTTATATGGGCCTGTCTCGTCCCATTATTAACTAATGATTTGATAATAGCTTATTTAAAGTTGAAGGTTTATTTACATGTATGGCATTTTTCATGCAGGGTTTGCAGCCCATGGTGCTGTACACGACAAGCAATACCAAAGAACAAGCAAGAATGTAGCAAAATGCACGGCAATAGCACAGCATTATAAAATAATTGACTTGGATCCTTCTGCAAGACAGGGCAGCAAGTTCACATGAGAATGCTGGATCCAATTTGTACTTTAGTGATAAAAATCACAAACAATTTTCCAACTTTGTAGTAAACTTGGAGTTGTTTTTTTTTAAGTTTAGAGCTGCTGGACAATAACCATAGTGGTTTTCTGGCCCTATGGAAACTTTAAAGTGCAGCTTAATAACATTAATTTCCAAGACCCCAAAAGACTGCAGCTAAATCAAGCACCCCAGCACCAAAACATTACCTTACAGTAGAGAAACAATGCCTACAGTATCATCAGGGAACTGAATTAACAAAACCAATATTTCTCTTACTGGTATAATCTTAGCTGGTACATACAGTGGTGTGAAAAAGCATTTGCTCCCTTCCTGAGTTCCAATTTTTTTGCATGTCTGTCACACTTAAATGTTTCAGATCATCAAACAAATTTAAATATTATTCAAAGATAACACAAGTAAACACAAAATGCAGTTTTTAAGTGAAGGTTTTTATTATTAAGGGAGAAAAAAAAAAATCCAAATCCACATTGCCCTGCGTGAAAAAGTGTTTGCCCCCTCCTGTTAAAACATAACTTAACTGTGGTTTATCACACCTGAGTTCAATTTCTCTAGCCACACCCAGACCTGATTACTGCCACACCTGTTCTCAATCAAGAAATCACTTAAATAGGACCTGCCTGACAAAGTGAAGTTGACCAAAAGATCCTCAAAAGCTAGACATCATGCCGCGATCCAAAGAAATTCAGGAACAAATGAGAAAGAAAGTAATTGAGATCTATCAGTCTGGAAAAGGTTCTAAAGCCATTTCTAAAGCTTTGGGACTCCAGCGAACCACAGTGAGAGCCATTATCCTCAAATGGAGAAAACATGGAACAGTGGTGAACCTTCCCAGGAGTGGCCGGCCGACCAAAATTACCCCGAGAGCGCAGCGACGACTCATCCGAGAGGTCACAAAAGACTCCACAACAAAATCCAAAGAACTGCAGGCCTCACCTGCCTCAGTTAAGGTCAGTGTTCATGACTCCACCATAAGAAAGAGACTGGGCAGAAATGGCTGCATGGCAGAGTTCCAAGACCAAAACCACCGCTGAGCAAAAAGAACATTAAGGCTCGTCTCATTTTTGCCAGAAAACATCTTGATGATCCCCAAGACTTTTGGGAAAATACTCTGCGGACTGACGAGACAAAAGTTGAACTTTTTGGAAGGTGTGTGTCCCGTTACATCTGGCGTAAAAGTAACACCGCATTTCAGAAAAAGAACATCATACCAACAGTAAAATATGGTGGTGGTAGTGTGATGGTCTGGGGCTGTTTTGCTGCTTCAGGACCTGGAAGACTTGCTGTGATAAATGGAACCATGAATTCTACTGTCTACCAAAAAATCCTGAAGGAGAATGTCCGGCCATCTGTTCGTGACCTCAAGCTGAAGTCAACTTGGGTTCTGCAGCAGGACAATGATCCAAAACACACCAGCAAGTCCACCTCTGAATGGCTGAAGAAAAACAAAATGAAGACTTTGGAGTGGCCTCGTCAAAGTCCTGACCTGAATCCTATTGAGATGCTGCGGCATGACCTTAAAAAGGCAGTTGGTGCTGGAAAACCCTCCAATGTGGCTGAATTTCAACAACTCTGTAAAGAGGAGTGGGCCAAAATTCCTCCACAACGCTGTAAAAGACTCATTGCAAGTTATCGCAAACGCTTGATTGCTGTTGTTGCTGCTAAGGGTGGCCCAACCAGTTATTAGGTTTAGGGGGCAAACACTTTTTCACACAGAGCCATGTGGGTTTGGATTGTTTTTCTCCCATAATAATAAAAACCTTCATTTAAAAACTGCATTTTGTGTTTACTTGTGTTATTTTTGACTAATATTTAAATGTGTTCGATGATCTGAAACATTTAAGCGTGACAAACGTGCAAAAAAATAAGAAATCAGGAAGGGGGCAAACACTTTTTCACACCACTGTATTTACGCCACATATACATTTGCTAGGTTAAGCAACGTTGTCGAGACCACATGGATCCCACCGCTACTGACTTTCTGCTTTTCAGTCCTTATGTAAAAAGGTATGTAAAACAGGGACTCATGGACAAAAACTGAACTCTGATCAGGAACACTAAAAAGTACATTGGACTGGGTGCAGAGTCCAGGTTGTGTAAAGGCTGGCTTATAATTTGTGAGTTACAAATCCACCCCAGCCGGGTTCAAATTATGGACTGGTGTTGACACGAAACTCTCCACATTTTAATGTATAAGTACAAATTTGAAACATTAGTATCATGCATGAATGTAAAGATAACTTCCAACCACCATCCTGTTTTTCTTTCTTTTTTTTTTTTTTTTTGGGGGGGGGGGGGGGGGGGAGGAGGGGAGGAGGAGGAGGAAGCGTAACTATCCTCTACGCCTTAATGATAGAGAGATAAGCTTTTGCAGATTTCATCAGGACATAAACACTGAAACCTGAATTGCAACATTGCAGAACACCTCTCACATTACATTTCATCATCTCTTAAAGTGCAGCAACACTCTACAGTGAGCAACAAAGGGTGAAGGGAGGGGAGTGGGTATTTCAGGACGGTGTGATTCTTGCATGCGTGGAGATGTCATAAAACAGTGTTCCCTACTTGTTTTTCGCTCACACCCCCACGCCCTGATATGAACTAAGTCCACAAAAGCTCATTGATGCCGCTGCCGGAAACACCGCCCCTGTGCGTCTGACTGGGCCAATTGCGTTACAGAGGGGCCACACGCCCCGCCACATCACGAGCACCTCCTCCACACCGCAGAACAGGCCATAAATACGGTTTTACCCACAATACGGTCTTCTTTATCAGTTCAAGTACTGCTGGGAGGCTACGGAGACCGTCTGCCACTTCAGTTGTCGTTCCTGTTTGACCAAACTCTCAAGTAAGACGTGATTTCAACTTTTCAGCTCTTCTAATAATATTTTTCATCAAAAGTGATCTGAACAATGTTTTTCCTGCTTTCTGCAGGCTTAGTCTGCATCTGTTTCCTCAAGTTTTAAATGCGCAGGGATAGCTTTATTGATTTAAGTTGCAAGTTTTTACTAAAACTGGATAACTGGATAAACAGGTTGTTATGACGTGTGCTCGAACTACTTTAATAGAACAAGTAGTTTAAACATCTTTTTTTGCATTATACATTGCTGTCGATTTTACTTTGAAAGGGTCCATGTTGACGTGTGTTTTCTGCTGATGGTCGTCTGTGTGCTTTTTGGGGGGGGGGGGTTGTACAAACACTTGAAGGCTGTTCAGTCTGTCGTTTATGATTTCTTAATTTTTTTATTTTTTTATTTATTTTTAATTTTATTATTTATAGCAAACTATGATCATGCTAAGCCATCACGTTGTGTTGTTTAATGCATTATTCTGCAGAAAGCATTGGGTAAACTTGTAGCCATAATCTTCAAGTGAACTTTGAACTTATGTTGCACATTGAAAGGGCGAACTTATGTTTTGAAGGCCAAAATTCAACCATGCAAACTAAATATTTAACTGCAGAGGTGGTGCAAGAGAAGCACGATGTTGGAGTTTTGTTGAATTCGATGGGTGTAAAAAAGAAATCTTCCTCATATTTTGTAGAACCTTGAAGCGTTTCTGAACACCTGTCAAATAACTTGTATTTATTTTTTTTGTCTCTACTAGGATGACTCATCAGTTCCCATCCCTTTCTCCGGAGCAGAAGAAGGAGCTCTCTGACATTGCTCAGAGGATCGTGGCTCCTGGAAAGGGAATTCTGGCTGCAGATGAATCAACAGGTGAGCCAAGGTCTCAGTTATTATTCCATGATGTGAGAGGTAAGTGCAGTGTGTGCAACTCAAATGATTTTCCATCTGCTCTTTTTTCAAGGCACCATGGGAAAGCGTCTCCAGAAAATCAACGTGGAGAACAACGAGGAGAACCGTCGCTTCTTTCGTGACATCCTTTTCTCCTCCGATCCCTCCATCTCCAACAGCGTGGGTGGGATCATCTTCTTCCACGAGACGCTCTACCAGAAATCAGACAGCGGCAAGCTTTTCCCCCAAGTTGTCAAGGACAAGGGCATTGTTGTTGGCATCAAGGTGAGGAGGCTGCAAGTGGAAGCTTCGTTTTAAATCCCTTCATAGCACTTAAGACCTTTTTTTGGGTCTTGAGTTAAAAAAATGTCAAGCGTTCACTGATGTGTTTGGTTTTCCTGCTCCAGGTGGACAAAGGCACAGCTGGTCTGACTGGAACAGATGGAGAGACCACCACACAAGGTAAAAATGGACTCCAGAAGTGCAAGTCTGTACATTCCTTTGCTAGTGAAGCACTGTAAGCGTAAGTTACTAACGTTCTGTGGCTCCTCTAGGTCTCGACGGCCTTTCAGAGCGTTGTGCCCAGTACAAGAAGGACGGTTGTGACTTTGCCAAGTGGAGGTGTGTGCTCAAGATCTCGGATGGCTGCCCGTCAGCTCTCGGCATTGCAGAGAACGCCAATGTCCTTGCCAGATATGCCAGTATCTGCCAACAGGTACGTGAGTGTATTGCGATTTTTCTCAGCTGACAGTGTGAATATATTGGCTGAGACACTCATTTAGATTATGTCCACCAGAATGGCCTGGTGCCCATTGTGGAGCCAGAAATCCTGCCTGATGGAGACCATGACCTTCTGCGATGCCAGTATGTCACAGAAAAGGTTAGTACAGTAATTAAAATGTTAAAAAGATTTTACCATCACATGATATTTTGAAGGATGCCCACCAGTAAATGTGCCTGTTTGTCTTTAGGTCCTGGCTGCCGTGTACAAAGCTCTTTCTGATCACCATGTGTACCTGGAGGGCACTCTGTTAAAGCCCAACATGGTCACTGCTGGACACTCCTGCACGAAGAAGTACACCCCTCAGGAGGTTGGTATGGCTACAGTGACCGCTCTCAGGCGTACTGTCCCCGCTGCAGTGCCAGGTGAGTGTCATAAAACCAGCTTTCTCCCCATAACAAACCACTTTAAGAAAGGCATGGATGTTTCTTCAAGTACAAGTAGCATGCTCTTTTCTGGGTCTTTCCAGGCATCTGCTTCTTGTCTGGTGGCCAGAGTGAGGAGGAAGCCTCCGTCAACCTGAACGCCATCAACCAGGTGCCCCTCCTTCGGCCCTGGAAGCTGACCTTCTCTTACGGCCGTGCACTCCAGGCCTCTGCTCTTGCAGCCTGGCAGGGCAAAACTGCCAACAAGGCAGCTACACAACAAGTTTTCTGCAACAGGGCCAAGGTGAGAATCCGCAGGAACGAGTAGCTATCGAACAGACATGATGAAACAATTCCCACTTATCAATCTCTCGTTGTGGACTGCGCATAGAACTATAAAATAATTATTATCTTGCATTACCCAACTTTATATACTGTCTGGTAAATGATTGATTCTTAAAAAAAAAAAAACTTTTGTGTGTTGAGTCCAGCACTAATGTGGCACAGATAACCTGGCTGATCATTAACACTCAGATTTGACTTTGCCCTAACTTTTCCCCTCGGTTGTGCCCATCAGATCAATGGCCTGGCTTCCAAAGGAGAGTACAAGCCCTCCGGCTCAGGTAACCAGGCTTCCATGCAGTCGCTGTACACTGCCAGCTACATCTATTAAATACTGTGAACACTGAAACGACAAGAAAATACACATGGACCAAATGTGACTACAAGAACTTCTTCTGCTGAGTGTCCCTCTGCCTTGCACCACCAACGCCAGGGAAGACTTCCATCACAATGTTGAACTACTGTTTGTCTACTAAATGAAATGACTATAAATAAATGTAAAAGACCCAAATGTGTTTGGTATCATTGCAGTTCTTGTTGTTTGGGATCTGAAAGAGCACGTTGCAACCCGGAAGCCATACTTTTTTATAACTTAATTGTTGAAGTTACGTTTCCTAACGTGTGCAAGTGTGGAGGGTGAAACGTTTTAGGGTTGTGATTGTGCTTATTGGGTTTCATCAATCACTGCTGTAGGCAAAATGTCTTGCACATACAGTGTAAGGAATAGCAGTTTTTCCTGTCAATACACTCAGAAATATGATGCATCACTGTGCAGCTTATTAAAGTTTACTTTAGCCTAATGCTGAGCCCACAACAGGACATGATCCCCCTGTTCAACAGTACAGATGCTACCTAAAGAAAATACATCAGACTGTTCCAAGTGCTGAATGGAGGTATGATCTGTATAAACAGAATGAGGGAGTGCAGTGCCTTATTTTAATTGTTTATTTAACAAGGATAATATACATTTATTGCACCACAGAGCTTAAAAACTACGAGTGAAATCTGTTTTTCCACACACAGGAAATAAGCCTCAACAGGTTTCTAAACAGCTTCATTATATCTTGTAGCTTTTTCCAAGGTGCACCAATATTTCAATCAAGCTTTGGACAAATATGCAGTTGATCTGCAAAATGATTGTTGTCCAAATGTTTTAGGTGTGTACAATCTCTGCAGTTGCAGCTGAAGGCAGGTGTACTGACCTGTGGCCAAAGTTCAGAGCGCACATCTGTTTATTCAACTAAAGTCCCAATGAAATGCCTTCAACAACAGTAAACAGAGGATGATTATTAAGCATTGCAAACAATTTAAACGATGGTCCATGCTAAACTTAAAAACTGCACGTATTAATTATTAAAATAATGTAAATACAGTTTTGTGCAAAAGTTTGTGCACCCCTGGGAAAATACATGCGACTAAGGGTCTAAAAAGGTCGTAAGTTCTGAGACACTAAAAGTCGAAGGAGCGAGGCCCACACTTTGGAACAAGCCACATTAGCTGTATCATATTTTTCTATTTTAAAGTTAATAAAATAAAAAGTAACATTATTTTAATGACTTATTTGCTCCGAGGTTGTATTAACTCCTTTTCATTCAGCAAAATATGTAATTAGCTCAAACTTTTGGAAACAGTTGCACTGTAGATGATCAGACATGCTGATAACACAAAGTTTTAGGATTTTGTGTCCACAATATAAAATTACAGGCTATCTTTATATGAAACATTTTTACTGGTTGGTTTTCTTGTAGTTTTGAAGATTCTGGAGCTGAAACAAAATGCACTTGGGACTGATGTAAATATACAAACACAATCTTAAAAAAAAAAAAAAAAAAAAAAATCACTGTACATTACTGTTTATATACGTTACAATTAGGTGAGATAACATTACCGTATAATAAGTGAAATATTGATAGATAGCAGGATCTGCACCTATGAACTATTCACCTTGAGGATTTCATTTACAAGTAAACTCTGAGGTGCACTGTGAATAATACTGTTTTCTATGATCCCTACAGCATGAACACAAGAGTCTCGCTGGAGAGATTAGTGGTTACTTCTTTCGCTAAATAAGTGCTTGCAAAATATTTTTCTCACACTCCCAAGCAAGCTACATGAAGCAAATAAATGTGGTTCAGTAATGCCGTAAAGTAATACGGTGTAAGATTTGCATACAGTATACTGTACAGAATTATAACATATTTCTTTCACAGGATGGGTGAGCTGCAGGAAGAACAGTCTTAGTTATCGTAGGGTAAAGGTTGACCTTAGTTTGATGTCACGTTGCTCTGTGGAGGTGGTGGGATGCACTGGATCATAACCTGATGAGTATATGGAGGTAGAACAGGAGGAGGAAGAAGGCAATATAATGATGAGTGACACAGAGGTCATGAATAATTTCATTTATTACATATCGATGTGAAAAATTACATCTGGCTTCCTCTGGCTGTCGATGTTTTGAGCTATTCGTCTCTTTAAGGTATTGCTTTGAACCGGTCTTCTTTTGTTATTTTGGTCTTAGACAATTGTTGGTTTGTTTTCTTATTTAGTGTTCATGTATTTTCATGTTATTCTATTAAAAAATGAATTCCTGGTTACATTTCTCTTTGAGTCTGATTTTGTCAAATATTTCTGTGTTTTCTGTTGTGTTGTTTGTCTTTAGCTCCTTGTTAATGCTCATTGTTTCCCCCCCCCCTGCTTTTCTAGTTAAATAAAGACTAAACATAAAAACAATATTATAAAATGTGTGGATTTAGATTTAATCGGTGCGCTTTTAATAATATCCACTTAACTCTGAGGGATTACAAGAACGATTAGTGAGAGTTGGGGAAAAAAACTCATGCAAACAATATGCAGCATTTATACTTAAAAGAAAGAGGATTTCCTCTGCTTTTTCCTCATGAAATACTGAATATTCTTTACCTCTTATACACGTGAATCTGGATGCAAAAAAAGTCACTCTTTCTTAAACTGGTCATAACTCTCCTAAATATGCAATCTGTGATGATGAGGCATATATTGCTGTTGTTCTCTGCTGCTTTAGAGAAATATGAAAAAGGTCATTTTTCTTCACTTCTCTCTATTATTGATTTTGTTCATGTGTGCTGTGTTTTTTTTTTTTTTTTTGTGCTTTCACTGATTCTTTGTACTGTTCCTCTATGTTGTTTGCAAAATCAAAAAATACCTCAAAGTACGGTCACCCAGAAGTGAAAACACAACATTAGACAAAACACAAAAAACAAACAATATATATATATATATTTGTTGTTGTTGTTGTTGTTGTTGTTGTTGTTGTTGTTGTTGTTGTTGTTGTGTTTTATGAAATGCTGTCATGTTTTCTGTTTTGTTGTGTTTTTATTTTTTTTGGGTGTGTGTGTGTGTGTGTGGAGGGGGGGGGTTGTGTTTTTGCTTTTGTTGTGTTTTATCAAACAATATTTCAAAGGGTTGGACTTGAATTATGAATTTCAAATTTTGTTGAAATAGGCTTCTTTACATAATGCAACAATAAAAAAAAATTATTACCTGAGTGTGTGTAGATTTTAGTGCAAAACGTGCGATGGCACACAGGAAGATGAGAAGCGCTGACACACACAGAGAGGAAACTAACAATAAGCCTTCAATACCTGAAACCAGTGCCTGCAGTAATAAAAAGGATGAAAGAGAGAGTTATTCATACATTTAAAATGTGTATGTCATCTATTTAGTCAAAAAATTGTTATATGTGGTAACTCACCAATTTTCTGGAGGCCCACTTGTTGTTATAATAGTAATGTGCCATGTGCGTACGGTAGCTAAGCCTGAAGAAGCAGATAATTCTGTAGACAATAGAGACGATGATTCCCACAAGGGACACCACATACATGGCCAAACACACAGTCACCTGAGGAAAAGCCATTCAACAAGATTAAGTAGGTTACTGAGATGGTTCTTAAGAACTGTGGGTGAACAATAAAGATACAGACTACTACTGAGACATAAAATTATGCTATACTTGCCATTTTCTTGGATGGATGTAACTCAGTGTAGATAGACAGGATTCCACAGACAAGAAACTTCAAAAAACAAACAACCGAAACACAGATCATCACATAATTGTTTCCTGATATTCACCCAAAGTATGTTTTGATGACTGCTTGTGTTATCCAGCCTTGTTCACATGCCATGTTTATCATAATGGCAGCTAAAAGATTTACTAAAGCTCCTTTGTGCTGGAGTGGGAAGTTGAAATTGATCTTTACTCAAATTAGCAATTTAATAAAACATCTACTGCTCCAGAAAAGTGAATTTTGAGTTTTTTTATATCACGTTTTTTTTTTTTTTTAAAGTGACTGAACTAAACTAACTGAAAATGACTTGATGGTATGGTTTTCCTTTTTGGCAAATCTACTTTTTTTTGCAGACAGTAACAGAAAGATGAGAAGCTTGAGACCACTCTCGTTACCATGAAGTGAAATATGAAGCTATTCAGCAGCCAGTTAGCTTAGCTTAGCACAAAGCCTCTGTTCGAGGCAACACAATCCACCTTACTCCGCTAAATTTAATAAAAACCTTTCATTTCATTTGTTAATCACAAAAAAAATGTGAAAAGGACATGTTGTAGTTCTACAGCAAGTTGTGTGTTAGACACAGTGGCAACCCATCATGATGTCACCCATTGGTCGATGACCTGCTGTTTTGAAGCCTAAATTCTGGCATATCGGCCACCTTGGTTTTTTTGGAGCTAAAAGTGACTAGATTCAGCCGAGAAGTGGAGGGGCGAAGGATGGATCTAACTGAGAACAAGACGACTCTGTTCACCCCAGGCAAATCAGTCAAATCAGGCATGCGCCTCTCTTTGAGACCCAATATCTAACTAATGATGGAATTATTTTCAGAAGGACCACCAGAACACAATCAGAAGGAGTAAATTTAACAAGTGACATCATAATGACTTGGGCAAAAAAAAAAAAATGTATGGACTTTGTGTCTCATGAGAGAGGTGGACACTCTTTGAATTGGGAGTCTGTTGGATTGAGGTGTTTTTTTTTTTTTTTTTTAAATTTTTAATTTTTTTTTTAAGCCATCCCCTAGTGGCCCTCAGTGGTATTGCACTTCAAGGCATTTCAGAGTTAGCTTTGGTTTTCGGATCTTGAGACTACGAAAAAAAAATTATACAGTCTATGGTTGGACTATTTCTTAGCCGGGAGCATTGATTGGGTGAAGCTTTGACATCATTGTGGGGTTGCTAGGCAACCACCCAAGACAGGAATTAAACAAAGAGACTTGTAATTAGTGGGGTTCGGAGGTGCTGGTAGGAGGATTTTTGTTGTGAACAGAGTCAAGCTGGCTGTTTCCCTCTACTTCCAGTGTTTGTGCTGAGCTATAATCTAAAAGGCTGATAGTGGTAGCTTCACATTTACCGCACAGACGAGAGAGTGGTACTGATCTTCTCAACTTAGCACATTTCCCAAAATGTTGATCCAGTTTTGAAACCAGGTTTTTTGAGGCTTTGAGAAGCCACTTCTTTCTTTGAGATGAGAAGTATATTTTGTTGCGATACAACCAATCAAGTACAATTTGTGTCCACCTTCAGTGGGTTAAAATGTCATGTACCAGAGCTCCCTGCCAGACGGGGATGTAGATGTGATTGGAGGTTTGCACACTTTCAAGGTGCAGCTGAAATCCCATCAGCAGCTCAGCACAGCCAAACATCAGGATGACAATCTAGGAAGAAGAGGAGGATGGATGAAAGTGTCTTGATAAAATAGCTGCCCTTGTGTGTAACTTTAGGATTGTTAGATGTGTTACCCCAAGACTTCTGGGCTCTTTTTGGACAAAGCGATGCAGAGGCTTGCTAGACATCACCACCTTGTGTTCTACCTCTTGATCCCCATCTTTTTCTGTTGTCCTCTCTCTAGCTATTGACTCAGCGCCCTCCATTTGGCAGTACACTGTATGCTCTGTTTGGCTGTGGGTGGAGAGAACAAGACTTAATCAAAACAGATGCATATTCTCGACAGCACAGATGTGAACATTTGAGAGCCCGCTAGGCAGATTGTTGAGACAGAAAAGTTTTGGTGTTGAAGAATGAATTCAGATACTTGCTGCATGCAAGAAAGTAAAAACATAAAGAGACCCACCTTGTCTTTGTCTTAGTTTCTCATGCAGAGAGGCAGCGTGAAAGACAACGGGAAGGGAATCTTGTGGGTGGGAAGAGGAAGTGTGGAAATGTGAGACCTATTTTTTTTTTTCCAAGAAGGGGAGGAGCTGAACTTTTTGTTTGCAAGTCACAGACTGAGGCTGTTGAACAGTACAATGTTGATACCAAATCACCAAATCCACATAGATATGTGTTGATATCCAGACGGAGGCCCGTTTTTATGACAAAACAATTAAATGGAGTCAAAACCATCTTCACTGAAATCAGCGTCTGTTGATCTCACCAGGTCAAAGCATCTCCACCATTTTTCTAGTTTGTACTTCAGATTAAACCTTTTTCATCTTTCTTCATAGGACTATTCTTGATTTATCCCCTACTGTCTTGTTTAAACTGTTATTAACTATGTAAATATTATAAGTAAATTTGAACCATGAATGAATAACAACAACAGACCACAGATTAATTAAAGTTTTAAAGGTGTAATTTGCACCTTTTGCTCTGATCACACTGATCACCAACACTGTTCCAAGTGTTTAAGTTGAAAAGATTGATAGAGCACTGTCACGATTAATTAATCCATTTTCACATGAATCTTTTTAGTTCCAAATTAAATCTGTCATTCAACAAAGCCTGATGTACTGTATCATATAAATACAAATAAATATATTCTTTCAGTAAACTAAACCAAAGGATAAAACTGAAATATTCTCCGTCAAGAGAATATATTTCTCCAATAAGTCTCATTTTAGTGATGATATTATTTCATAATTTATTGAATGCACACACAGAATATCAATGATTTATTGATAAAAATGCAATTTAATAAATTTTTACAATCTGTTATCAACACTAAAAAACTGGTTCTTTGCCATTACCTTCATTTACATGTTTATAGTCACACACAGAGCAAAAACTCCTTCTGCATGTACAGATGTACAGCAGATGTTCCAGCTGCTGATGTCAACTTTAATGAGCAGAAATTCACCTACGTCTTCTTCAGTGTCTCACAAGAGAGAACTATGATTCAATTTTATGTAAAAGTATTTTACTTTTACTAGTTATTGAGTTTAAGGATTAAAAAAAAAAAAAAAAAAAAAAAAAAAAAAAAATCGTCATGAATTTAAAATACCTTCAGAAAAACACAAACATAACCAACTGTATCAATATTACATCATATTTTAAAGTTATACAAAATCTAACTTTAAATACAAAACAGTGTCTGCCCATCAGCACAAGGTCTAAAGTTGAAGTGAAAATATAAACTAGCTGTTCTGTATCCTCAGATGTTTCCTCGTGACATTAGATACCATTCATGTTTTAAAACTAAACTACTGCCGCTTCAACAAAGACAACAAACTAACTCAGCGTTGCTGTTAAGTCTTGTTGGTGGGACAGTAAGCGTTGCTCCAGGAGGTATGTTGCCCTTCGCCTCATCTCTCCTTCACTGTTGTACTGGATGGCTTCTAACAGTGAAAGCCCATCCTGCCTCACAAACTCCTCTGACACCTGAGGAAAAAGAGAGCCTCATCATCTGACCCTGGCAAAAGTTGTTACAGATACAGCAGCTCGAGCAAAACTGAATCAGAGTTTGTTTTCAATAATAAAGGTGGTCTTGCTCACCTGTTCACCACTAACTACCAGCATGAACAGGACGTCCAGACTCAGGGTCACCACTTCTTGGTCGGCCATTTTAAGTGTGGCACAGAGTGCAGACAGCAGTCCGAGCTGCGCCAGTCGGAGACAGAACTCCTTTTTCTTGTAGGCGATATTTGCTAGAACCCTGAGAGTCTAAGGAGAACAAACAAGCAAAGATCAGTGAGATGAGAGGGACAAGAAGCGTGAAATAAAAAGCTCATGGTTCAACCAAAGCAGAGTGACACAAAGTCCATCAACATGGGTCACTTTGACTGTGAAGTACAAACGATAATATTAAAATGTAGCTTGCACTGACCATAGTATTAATGCCCTGAGAGAAAGGCAGCAGCTGGATCAGTCCTGGGACCAAGTTGAGAGTCAACAGAGCAGAGCAGAATTCATCTGAGTGAGCTGAACAGAGAGCAATGGAAACACAACGGGATACATTACATTATACACAGAAACCCCTGATAAGTACAGAACATCAAATCTCAGATGTGCACAGATATACAAGTTTCTACAACAATTGAATATGCCTCCAAAGGACATTTTTGATAAATAGTAGAATATTATTGATTTTCCAAACTATGGAAAATCAGTTAGATGTTGATCCCCTAAAAAACCCAAACTCATGTAAAAGCCAGCCACAAAAAAAGTTTTATTTACAAAAAAACAATTAAAAAAATGTTGTTGTACAAATGCACTGTGACCCATCGCTGAAAATAGAATCTAAAGAATGTGAATCAACAATGATCAAGTGTGCAGTGACACCTGTGTGGGCCTCCAGTCTTAATAATGCCTGCTGGTGTGAACTGTCTCTAACCCCAGTCTGTGCCTGTCCCAAATCTGGCTCAATTTAAAAGGTAAAATAGGTGCAGAGATGTGTGTGTTTAAGGTTCAGCAGAGATCAGAGGTGACTGACACAAACCTGTGAGGTTGTTGAGGACCCAGGCAGTCTCTCTGGCCAAGGCTGGCTGAGTGTGCAGGTAGGCCCGAATGAGAGCACACAGAGCCGCCACTAGATGAACGTCACCCGTTTGTGTGCCGAGGTCCTCCGCTGGACAGGAGGACAGGAGGTTTCCCACACACCTCAGCAGAGGATAGACAAGCTAGAGAGGACACGTTAAAACTTTTTTGGTGATCCATATAAACTGGTTAATTTTACTTTGATCTCAGGATTACAACTGATGTGTACCTTACATAACGATTTGAGTTTCGAGATTCTTCTCCCGCCTTTCATAATATATATAAAAACATTGAATTAATATATTGTAACAGGTCAAGGATTCTTAGTGGTAAATATCAGGCAGAGAGATGAACCCTTATTTCAGTGCAGATCCTGTGTCTTGTAAACCGCACAACTCCAGGATGTGGTGTGCTGAGCATACCATTCACATTTCACAAACAACCCAAATAAACACAAGAGGACGTTTACAATCACACCCCACCCACGTCACTCACGGTGCCGAGTGCTTTCTTACAGTAAGATGCAGAACTAAAGAAACACAGTAGAGTAGTGAAAACCACTAACACTAACACTGTTTGCCACATAACATCTGTGGTGTTTAGGGCAGAAAACTGAAAACACAAACACATTAACTCAGAGCATCCTGGGAGAATCCTAACACACTACAATATACATTTAAAATTATTCTCCACAATTCATTACGGTAATTGTGTATTCCACTTTGTCAATTGGTATTGCACTCAAGTTATTGGAGGAAACACAAACACAAACAAACTTTAATTCATTTTATGGAGGAAACTAACAAATACATGTGATAATTCTGACAACTTCAGTATTTGGTCATTCATTTCTGGGCTGATTTGTTTTCAACAACTCAGCTGATTAATTTCATAATTCAGCTGACAAACCTCTGATGTTGAGGCGTCTTTGGACGCACCAAGCAGAAAAGCCATGCAACTGCATTAACAAACAAAGTAAACATAACTCTGACTCTTTTTGAATGAATAATAGTTATGAAATAGTGATACAAAAAAATTGTGATGGGTCTTTCAGGTCTCTTTACATTGATTGTCATATTACTATGAACTAAAATAAAAGAGTACTTGAATAGTGAGAAATAATTATTAAAACTTAGTGCTATTTCTTAATTAAAAACAAACAAACAAACAAAACAAGAGAAGTCTGCCAAAGAAAAACAAACTTAATAGTGTATTTGAATCATATCTTACCAGCTCCATTCCGTCGTCTTTGTTTCCTTCAGCCACAGCACCGCCTAGTGACACTAAGAGGGAACTGCACTGCAACAGGGCCCCGACAGCCAACAGCTCTCTGGTATCCTCAATGCTGGTGAAGGCAGAAGAGAGATGGTTATTGTTATGATCAGTGAATCATGGAGGCATTAAATATGTTTAAAATAAAAACTGTTGACACTCGCTGAGAATATCCTGCAGCTCTCACCTGCATATGAGGTAGTGAAGACACCACGCACACTCGATAGCAGGAGCCAGGCCAAACTTTGGGTCTGGAGTCAGAACGGATAACAGGTGTGAAGGTAAGTTGGAGGCCAGGACCATCCTGCAGACACAGAGGAAGACCACAACACGACTTACAACAGTGGTACACGTGAGCGACGCCTCCCAGAATATGTTCTTTTTCAGAGAGACTGAAGAGAGGAACCGGTGCTTTAACAGCGTACTTACGGGATTATTTTCTCTACTGCGTCTTTGGTCTGGAGAAGCTGAGAGAGGGTGAACCCCACAGCTTCCACTACTGCAAGGTTATGTCTCTGGTTCTGGACAGACATATTAACATACGTGTTACATGGTGTAGCACCAGTTTAACGCTTTGTGGGGAATTCATTATAATTCAGTCGCAAAGATTTTATAAAATTGATATTCACGAGGCACCGCGAGGACGTCAGTGTGCCTCTATTAAAGCTGAGGTGTTGAAGACCTAGTTAGTTTACCTCCATACAGGTGGCCAGAGCTGGGATGATTCCCTGAGCGAGGAGCTTCTCTCTTACGACCTCACTTTCTGGGCATATGTTACCTAGTGTGTAGAGACACAGCTCCTGTGTACATATCAACACAGAGACACATGGAAAGTTAAAAAAAACCTTCTGCAAAACCACTGCAGGTGATAATACCACACACACACACACACACACACACACACACACACACACACAGCCTGGTATGAATGGCTGCTCACTGTGAACTTGGTGCTCGGGCCGGACAGATAGGTGAGCAGGTAGGGGGTGGCAGGCAGACAGGCTGGTGCCACTTCGGTGTGGGGAGAGTGAGACAGCTCATGAAGACACCGAACGGCCTGCAGACGGCACTGAGCATTAGAGCCGGTGAGGAGACCGACCAGCAGATGCATGCTGTTCTCCTGCCTGAGAGGACAGACAGATTCCCAGACTCAGATATGACCAACGAGAAACAGAAGTCATAGTATTAATGCCATTTAAACTCATTTGATGTCACCGCCATACTTGATGAAGGTGAGCTGCGCCGATGGATCGCGCAGAGCTTTACTCAAGGCTTTCAGGTGGGCCTCCTTCTCGGGCCCGCTGTGTTGAAGTTTGTGGAACAGATTGACCACGTCCTAGAGAAATATGCAAATTAGCCAAAACAATTACCAAAAAAAAAGATTGAACACAACATGTGCCACTCACCTGTCCTCCTGGGGTTGTGTCCATGGTGACTTCTGGCTGCTCCTCATCTTCAGTCAGCAGGAGTCTCTTGCTCACAAGCTGTCTGTCTCTGCGGGCCTGTCTCAGTGCTATAACAATAAACACGGACAAACATCACAACACTTTACGCTTCAGGCGTCAGACAGAGCTGCCATGTGGACTACAGGCCCTGAACTCAGCTTCACTGTAAGGAAACACAGAAGCTGGAGGAATTACTGATGTAAAAATAATGACTTGATGCTTCAACTATTATTATGGAAACAATGCTGTAAAATGGCCACATTCTGGTTTGGCCTTAGAAATATCTACTCTTTTCTACTAATAATTTTATATATTAGGGACCACAACATCACAAGATGATTTCATATTAACTAATGTATTAAACTTATATGAAAGAAATGTTACCCGCTTTTAATACTCAAAACGTTCAGCTACTTGGTTATGCTTCTGTACTGAATAATGTAATGACTGAAAGCAGCATGTGTATTTACCAATGTTTATGGAGTTATCAGACACAACAACAGGTCAAACTTCACACGGATGAAGATGTAGTTCTTGTGATATGTAGAAACGATACAGCTTTTTATGTCGTATGTTTGTCATCGACTTAGTACGTGCGCAGACTGCTCCTGCCTTGCGTGATACTTCGTTAAGTGACTACGTGAGGTTCGTGGTAAATATAAAATAAAAATAAATAAATAAAATAAACGTTGATATGGTCAAATAACAGGTGAAGTTTGCAGTGTTTTTTTTTTTTTTTTTTCTTGTAAATTATCTTACATGCTGCAGCCTCTTTCTCACACAATCTGTTACCGCTAGTGGTGCGTCGTTACAGAGCGAAGATTAGGTTGTTAATTAGTTAAATATATTTATTATATAACGTATTGGTTTACATAAACACAGTAACGTCGCAGGCAAACGCGTTTTGACGTTTGAACAACTCACCTCTCTCCTGCTCTCGCCTCTTCAACCGGAGCTCCTCCAAGCTGTCGCCCTGCTGTCGACCAGCTTTGTGACGAACTTTGTTTAACCTCCACATTTGATGATCGATAACTTTAAGTGAAAAGAGTAAAGTGTCCGCCGCTCATTTCATCTCACAGTATTGTTGCTGTGACAGGAGCCTCCATGGACGTTTGTACTCTTCTTCGGCGTTTCTAGTCCGACTTTCTCCAGCTGCAGCAGCGCCATCTAGCGGACACACCCAACAGACACCACACTTGACTCGATGAACTCTGCCTCTGTCCCATGACATAAAGTTGCACAGTTCTCGCGATTCAATTGGAATTCAGGTAATTTTTTTTAAGTTCTTGAAGATTTAATAAACTCTAAAGTGTGTCATGCAGGAGAGCCAATATAAACAAAATAGAACGGTCATATTGACATTTAAGGTCTATTGATTGATTCACAATGTCAACTAGAAACCTCAGTTTGATCAACTACTGCTTGCCCTGTTTCCACATTACTCACACCCATAACTTCCTGTTTGTGTTTCAAATTAAACGCCCTCTGTCGTTTCAGTAGACACAAACTCTTAATTTCTTAACAAGCCCTTTAATGTGAAATATTTGCAGTGAACTGTTGTGACTGAAATTGGACTATACCACTTTAGATGACTAATCCAGAAAATGTGTGAAAAATAGCATAATTATATTGTTAACTATTAAATTAATGTGATTAAAATACATTGGCTACATTATTAACTGGATGTAAACTCGCCTCTGTAGTCGTTACGCAACCTTAGAAACGAGCCGCATGCTCAAAGTGTGTATTCCAGGTGTGCTGCAGTACTTCAACAAACAGCTGTATACTGCACATTCATGCTCTTTCCATGACACCAGACGCAACATTTCAGACAGATGCAGACCATAAAAAAAAAACAACCCCTGTGGTGTTTAATGTCTATTAAAACCATAATGTACAATATAAAATATAAGTTTCATCAAACATTTAAAACTTTGTTGTTCGCCCAATACCAAAATCTGACTCTGAATAAATAAAAAGCTGGTCAAAAACATGAGTGTCTTTTTTCTTACAAAATCTTTTCTTTTTTTTTTTTTACCAAATACAAAACCGCTGGCAGAGCAGTAAACACACCATACATTGAGAATGCATAAAGGGAAGGATAAGCTATATAATCAGACTGTTTCATATCATTACATGTTTTAAATCAGCATACAAATTTTAGATGTGGGTCCAGAGAACTGAAATAGTTTACGACTATCACGGGACAAACTCCTGATATTGAAAGAGTGTGAGTGAATGAAACATTTCTCCATTCAATCAAGACTGACACATTAAACAATCATTTATGTAAACATTTAAACTCACTTTACATGCTGACTACAAGTGGCACATACCATAAAAATCATTAAGTAAAAAACAGGCAGCTCTGACATCGCACATGAAACTAATAAAAGAGATAAAAAAAACATAGGAAAATACAAACGTCAGTTTGTCCATAGTTTTAAGCGATCCGTCTAACCACTACGACATGATTAGAAACAGAATAGACACCATGTGTTGTCTTCATCTCCTGGTTCTGCAGGGATGAAAATTCAAACCTTCTCATGACTCGTGGCTCTGGGAGGATTTCTTTTTCTGTGGAGGATTACGGAAAAAGTAACATCAAAATTGATCAGACTTGTTTTCGCATTTGATATTTTATCCAACAACAATGTCGATCTGGTGAATACTGCAGTGTTGCGTACCTTTTTGTGTGTGTCACTGGAGGCTGCGTGGATGGTTTGTGTTGTTGTGGCATCTTGGACCGAGCCTGCAGGTGTTTCTGGGACCTCAGCTGATTTAAATTTTCTTTTCTCTGAGGAAAAGACAAATTTAACAAACTTACAAAAAAACATTCAAACTTCCTTTTCGCCATGATTTCAGTAATATATTTACTCACTTTTCTTCTTCTCTGTTGGAGGACTTGTTGTCTCCAGGTTGGTTGGAGGCTCTGTGTCATCAGAAAAATCCTTCTTTTTCTTCCTCACTTCAGTTATCTGCTTGGACGTTTCCTCTTTCTTGCTGCTCTCTGATGTCTTTGTTGTCGTTTGATTTTCTTCAGCTACCTGCTCTGAATTTTCCTCATCAGGATGCTTCCTTTTCTTCTTCTTCGCTTTATTTTCTTGAACCACTTGCTCTGGATTTTCCTCACTGCAAACACTCTCCTTTTTCTTCTTCTTTGTTTTCTTTTCTTTGGCTATCTGCTCGGAATTTTCTTCCTTTTCTTCGACTTTGTTGTCTGCATTTTCTTTTACTTCTTCAGCAACCTGCACTGAATTCCCCTCAATATCAACTGTCTTTTTCTTCTTCTTTACTTTCTTTTCTTTAACTTGTTGCTTTGAGTTTTCCTCACTGTCAGCTGTTTTTTCATCCTTTTCTATCAGCTCTGTATTTTCGAGTACTTCGTCAGCTCTTTGTTCTGAATTCTCCTCAACATCGACTGTCTTTTTCTTCTTCTTTACTTTCTTTTCTTCTGCTGTGTTTGATGAATTTTCCTCACAATTGGGTTTCTGCTTTTTTTTCTTCTTGGCCTTCTTTTCTTGCACTACTGGCTCTAAACTGTTGTCATTATCAGCGCTCCCACTTTTATTCTTCTCCTTCATGTCTTCTTGACTCTCTTTGCTTTCACTATCTCCCTTTGTTCCTTTTGTCTTCTCCACAGGTATATAAACACACTCCTGCCCTGTGACGTTACTTTTCTTCTTCTTCTCTTTACTGGGATTATGTTTTACATCTTCAGCCATCTCATTTGAATTCCCTTCCACCTCGCCTTCACTCGCCTGCTTTTCCTTCTTCTTTTTCTTCTTCTTTGGCTCGGGTGTCGTTGTATCAGTTGTTTCTTCACTGGGAGTTACAGTTTCCCTTTTCTCTTTTGATTGAGTCTGTTTTGAAGGGGACAGAGTGATTGCGGGTGGGTTTACCTCTACAGCGTTGAGGATTTGTTCTTGGCTCGCGGTGCCAGAAGAGGTCACAGCTGCATTATTTTTTGTTCTGCTCTTCCTTGTTGGTGTGTTCGTCACAGCTTTCTCGTCTGTCTTTGCATTCTTTTGAACGGTCCCATTACTTTTTCGAACGGGAGTGTTAGTCTTTGCTGGAGGCTTAGCCCGGGGTTTTCTGACTCTCTTTTTGGGTTGGGGTGCTGTGGAGTCCAGAGCATTGATGGTGTCCATCTTGGCTATGTCAGCGTCTGTGGACAGAGAAAACACGGTGAGGACATTGAACAAATTGTGGCTTAGTGGCACAAATGTTCAAAAGAAAACATCAATGGCAGACTGTACACAGCTCTGTTTATATGAAATCACTGTTTCCGTGGTGAGGTTGTTCGTGGGTGGTGCTGTCCTGTCTGGTGCCTGTCTTTCTCCCTCAAAGTGAAATAAAACGTCTCTCCCTGTCGTTTCATCACAAATCATTTCCACACCTCTTAACTTTCTCCACAACTGCAAGCTGTCACTTTCCAACATGGAAACCTCCCAAAAACACAACACTCACTCAACACTTTTCCTCTTACCTACAGTCCTGCTGTAAATCTGACTGTCTGAGCTGTTTGAGTCTTTAAAAATAACAGCAGTAAAGTGTATGATTTAATGCGATCTATTGCCAGACATGGAATATAATAGTCTTAATAATTGTTTGATTTGTGTACAAACACGTCAAACTGAGAATCATTGTGTTTTTGTTACATGAAAATGAGCCCCTCATATCTATACAGGGAGCATGTCAAACCAAACACTAGTTGTAGAGAGAGAGAGAGAACAGTATAAGGCCATAATGTGGTTTCCAGCACATTACTTGACTCCACACACACACACAGACACACACACACACTTACCTGTCATCTGCAGGACCATTTTCTTCCATTTCTCTATATCTAGACTGCCGTCAGAGTCTGAATCGTCTCCACCAGCAGACACAATCTTGTCTTTTGTTTGGGTCCTTGATTTCTTTGCACTGACATTTTCTGCAGATTTCCCTTCACTTTTTTTCCTTTTTGCTGCAATGGACTGAAAAAAACCCCCCAGAAGAGCATGCCTGGTAAAGTTTGAGAACTGCCACATTAAGGTTTGAAAACTAAATAAAAACTCACCTTCTTTTGTGCATCTGGCTTTTTTGCAAGTTTCTCCTTCTTCTTCTCTGGTGTGGTCGAGTTTGCTGGACATAAAAAGTGCAAACAATATGTTAGAACGTACTCTAGTACTCCACCACTGCTCTTTCTACAGCCTCAAAGATTGCTGCTGTCGACATAAATCAGACGTACCAGCAGGAGAAGCTGTCACTTCCTGCTCAGGTGTGATGCTGCTTTTCTTCTTGGTAGTTTTAACCTGAGGCGAGGTGGCACCAGCTTTAGTCTTCACAGCCTTTGGTTTATTAAGCTTCACATGAAATGAAGAAAATGAAGATTATTTGTGTGGTAAAGGAAATAAGGACAAAATAAAACATCAAAATAGAGATTAAGGGGTCAATTAGATCCTGATACAGACCTTAACCGAGGCTTGACCTTTGCTGCCTGTGCCCTTGGTGCTCTTTTGACTTTTCTTGAGTTGGATGCCAAGTTGCTTTAGGAGTGCCAGTTTTGATGCTGAAGTCTATCAGTAGCAATGAAAATCAGACAAAAACAATCATCAATAATAAAGAAAAGCAGTGTATTCTTAGTAACTCCTTAAAGAGATATGAAGCAGGTCCTGGAGATAAGTGCACTGTCCTACCAGTGTTATTTCTTCATTCTCTGATATGTCAGTGGTTTCACTTGAATCTCCTGGTGCTGCAGTTGCAGGTGTGACTGGGCGCAATGTTTTCCTCTTGTTTGGAGATGCTGCTGCTGGTTTAGCTGGGGTCACAGGAGCAGACTTTTTACTAGGAGACAAAGGAGTCTGTAATACCAACAAAAAAAGTCTGTTAATAATTCAGGCCATTCACCACTTATTCTTGTTAGTGATATTTAGGTTCTGTTCTCTATTTCACCTGCGGCAGGAGACTCTGACTCAGTTCCTCGCTGTCTGAATCGCTGACACCCTCGTCTTGATTCTGATTGGAGGTGGTTGGAGTTTGGATTTTTGTGGCTGGTGCAGCATTGGGTCCAAGTGGAAAATGAAAAAAAAGATAAAGCACATTTAAAATGTCTTTCCAAATACCTAAAAACCCTGCAGAAGAAGTGTTTTATAAGCATAAACAGAGATTTATCAGCAGTAGTTCTGCATAAAAGACAAGTTCGAGCAGCATTAAATGACATGTACACCAAAAATCCTTAAGAAATGATATAAAAGATGGACCAGGGAGATAAAATGATACACAGAAGAAAAAAATTAAGTCAGCCTAAAATAAGCTGGAGGCAAGCTGGGACCGAGAAGTAATAGAAATCGTCTGCCAAGTTATCCTGGCACCAGATTATCACATTATATCCTAGAAGTGCCTCCAAGTTGTTCAGACCCAGCTTCAACTTTGGTTGAAGACGTCGTACCTTTAGTCGGAGTCCTTCTTCCTCCTGACTTAGAGGGTTTGGCTGAGACAGGCTGCCTTTTCTTCTTAGAGTCACTGTCAGGAACAAAAACAATAGTTAATTAGTGTTTAAACAATTAGTGTTTAATTTCTGAAAAGAAATGAGAAATCACACTCACTTCAACCATGAACTGTAGATATCCAGTAATGATGGCGATATGTTTGTCTCTCCCTGCAGACAATTAACATCAAAATATTACGATATACATGGATTACGAAGTTTATTAAGTACGGCAGACCTCACAACAATGTGACATTATCTTAATCTTGGTATCGATTCATAGAGTGGTTTTCATAGCACAAATTTGGACTTTTTCTGTCAGGAAAAGAAAAGGTGAAACAATGGTGTAAAAACATGCAACAAATAATAATAATGATGTTAGTTACATATTTCTGTCAAAGTCAAAATGTATAAAAACTTCTATTTAGCTTCAGTTTAACATCACTTTTTTTTTTTTTTTTTTTTTTTTTACCATGGTTATATCCGGCACCCTGCTGTGAGACCTACAGGGGAACCTGCCCCTCAGTTTGGGAACCATTAATGTAAACTACAACTGACCATAAACTAAAGCTACTGCCAACTCAGTTTATACAGTCCCACGCTCACATTGAACTACATTTTAATTTGAAGTACCTTTATTTGTTTCATTTCATTTTTTGTACAGTTTGAACAGCACACGAAATAGCCAATGTGTGAATCAAATGTATCCTGCATACTGTAAATGTCGTGTCGTTGACCATTTGTTACAAAAGGGAGTCACTGAAGCAGCAGCCACTTTTCCAACCACACATGAACGCACATTGAAAAAAAAAAAAAAAAAAAAACTTGATTCAAGTTTACTTTGAAACAGTTCATCAGTGGGTAAACAGAGTCTGTTACTGCACAGAACAACAAAGCTACAGGAACTTCGCAGGTTCCTGATCAGCTGGTTAGTAGCATGTTTCAAAAACAAACATTGTTGCGCGGCATTTGAAACACTGTCCTAAACTCAAGCAGTCACAGTTGCACACTGATGGTCTCTGTCAGTCACTGTATACAGCTGTGTGTGTTTGTGTGTGCTGTGACCTGTGAGCTGTGCCTCTGTAGCTCATCTGCAGCTGAGTGGAAACCATGCTCCTTCAAATGGCGGTAGATCAGCTGGATCAGCTCGCGCTGCGATACGTTCACAGACATGTTCGACAGACCGAGAAGGCGACTTTTCAACACGCCGGACTTCCGAAAGGAGTATTTTTTTTTTTTGTATTAAAACTACAGTCACATTATGAAAAGAATAACTGCAACTGAGCCCCACATGTTTAACGTGTTAAACTATGAACTCAGGATGCAGTTCCGTTTGCCGTCGCAATGCACCATGGGAGTTGTAGTTCTATAAGTCTGTAGCCAACCCCATGCAAAGTACTGATAGCTATCATTCAAATAAAGCCTTCTATTACTGATATAAACCATCTCAGTGCTTTATATTTGATCATCCCACCTGAATGATTAGCTAACTTGATCCATTTAGTCTCTGTTTTGTTTTCTATTGTGTTTCTGATTTATAGCCACAGGTTTATTTCCTTTCAGTTTACTTTATTTGGCTGATTAAGCCTGGCAATTAACACTTTTTTTTCAAATAATATTTAGTTTAATCAAGCTAATATTGCTTTGTGTTGTTTATTTTGTGGTTTATGTTAAGTTGCAGACCTGCAGTTCACCCTTTAACAGCCGAGGGTGTGCTGGACGGTCTGCTTAGTTTTTTTTTCTCATTTGCTTATTTTTCTTTCTGTTAAGTGGAGCCTTGTTAATTCTGTTCACTGTCTTTGTAGGAGCTGCAGGGCCCAAGGTCCGGGGTTGGTGCCTCCCGGTAGTGGTGTCTCCTTTTGTGTGCTGTGTGGTTTGGTGTACCCCTGGTTCTGAATCCTCCTGTGTGTGTGTGTGTGTGTGTGTGTGTGCGTGTGTGTGTGACAGAGGGTGTGAGAGTGTGTGAGTGTGAGCACACATGTGATCGGGTGCCTCCTCTTTTTGGGATCCTCACCTTTAACGGTCCACCTCTCCACTGGTAAGCCACAGCCCTGAACATCTCTTTAAATACATTTTAAGGTTAAGGCTCTTTTATTACTTATTAGTGCTTCAAATATTATTTTATCTAACCACTATGTTGAATATTAATTTTGTTATAATAAAGAATATTTGTTTGGAATTCAACCACGTCTCCTGCTAATCAGTATAACAAACCTGAGTGCCCTCTGAGTTATTGATACTGTGTGGGCAAAACTTATTCTTTAGGTGAAATTCCTTAGGTGTCGTTGTTGTACTGTTATTAATAATACTGGTTAATTTCCTCAAAACTCTAACCATAGCCTCCTCCCGCCACAATCGGATCTAAAAGATGGGCTACATACACTGATGGTAGTGTAATCACGGCCTCTGAGGGAGCAATGACTAACAGTAATGACTATGAATGAGGTAAAGGAATAATCAGAAATATAAATTTGGTGGATGTATGTGTATGGAGAAATCGGGCATCATGGTTGTGACTCCCTCAGTCAAAGCGCTCTCAAGCCGTACAAAAATGAACGGTGGCACATTTTGTGGAGATCAAAGCAAGACCAGACATATTTTCAGCTGTGCTGACATGTCACAAATTTTGAAATTAAAGGACAATGCCAAATTAGACCAGAAGCTCATACTTAAGGAAATAACCCCAGTATTATCCTTTAAGTATTAAAATAAACCTCCTCTTCGTGTCCCTCCTTGCTAACATTTCGGCTCTTCCTCTTGTGGCTCTACATTTCTTGACTCAGCTCTCCTTTTAAATCTCCTCATGTTGGAAAAACATCCATCCACATAGCCAGACAACCCACAAACTATCCAATGGAATGGACAAATCAGAAATGTTTCAAAATCTGCCAGGAAGCTCAGTCTCCTGTGTGTGAGGTGGATATGGTTGAAAGTGTAACTTCTTTTTTTTTGTCTGGTTGATTTGGGAGGAAACTGAAAGTGATTGGGCACAGCCGGCTGCCAGGGAGCAGGTTTTGGGAGAGACCTTGGGTCAAACTAGAGGAGAGCGTTGGGTAAGCACAGGGTCAGCAGGAGCAAAACATCTGAAAGAGTCCCATTCATCGAGGAAACCAGGAAAGGAAAGCAGTGTGTCGTCCAAACTCAATGTCAGTACTCAGTGGGTCTCACCAAGCTTGATTTCGCCATCTTCCCCGACCCCAGACACACACATACACGCACCATTAGTTTGGGCTAACGAGCTGGTTATGAGGCTGACTCCGCTCCTATTCTCAGTGTTGAAGGGAAAGACCACCAAGTGTTTCAGAAAGAAAAACAATTTGTAAAACAGGGGAAATGTAATGTTTCCACAGCTCACTTTTACTCTAAATATCCCAATATTTTGAAATGCATACTAATATGTGTAAAATAGGTTTTAAAGAGTAGAGTTATTGGAGAAACAGAAATGAAGCAGCAACAGAGAGGACCCAAAAACTTTACATCCTCAAGCTCAAGAAAACAGCAGTAGAACATCTCCCTCGACTTTGATGACATGTAGCTGTAAAATGTGTGGGATATTTGTACAGGTTACTCTTGTAAATGGCAGTCTGTTTCACAGGAAATAAATCTACTTTACATTCCACACGTTTAGCAGCTCACATCTGCGCTCACTCTTCAGGTAATTGCTTTCAACTACAGCCAGTGAGATCTGCATGTCACAATCTGTCAGCGCTGGTGCCGTAGTAAAACTGATTTAAGTAAAACACAAAAAAAAGTGTGACTGGTTCATTCATTAATTCAAAAGTAACAACAAATACACATAAACACAGTCCCCTTAGTGATACTTCATTGGGTCCCTCTCAAATCCAAGTGACGTTACAGGAAGGTCGTAATGAAGTGTTGTGTCTGGCTCTCCTGACCAGCTGCTGCTGCCCCTCCACAAGAGCAAACACATCTTCAGTCAGGGGCTGAGGCCAGTGCTCGAGCGCTGTCTCACCTGGCTGTGGTGTCCCGCCTGGTAAAGCCTGATGTGTAGATGTTAAACTGGCAGACATAAGAGAAACCAACTTAAAGATATGAAGCATTGAATGTGTACAAACACTTGTTTCTTGCTCTGCAGATCTACTGACAATGGAGGTTCTGGCTGTTAAAGGTAAACATGGTACATGGTAAACCCCACATATAAAGTTTGTCAGCTGGACTCAAATCGTCAACCACTTTTTTTTTTTTTTTTGCTTCAGTGCCTCCTCTTTGCCTTAATGACAAAGGTCAGTAACTCTGTGACAGTCATTTTTTGGTATTTACACTAATGCAGACTGTAAGATTTAATAGAACTGAACCAAGAGAAAAAGAAGAATTTCTTTGGCCCTAAATTTACACCTTATTGAATGAACTGTTGTTGAAAGGTTGATAAAAGATGAAAAAGTTGTTGAGCAAACGCTGAAACAAGGCTACTATTGTACATAGTTGAGAGGCGACAAGCTGAACACACTACAGGTTTTGGCTCGGGGTTGGCGCACCGGAAAAAAAATAAAACTTTCATCCTGTTTTACGCAGATTAGAAAATTGGGGTTAAAGGGGCAGTAATGTGCTGGTTTACTGGCAGGGCCGTGTTGATCAGAAAGGAGGTAGTGTTCCCAGTGAAGGGGAGCAGCCGTATTCAGTAACAGCACCTCTTTCTTTAGCCAAAGCCAACATCTGGTGCCGACCAACACAGAGCGGCAGCAGCGGCACCCCCCAGTCTCTGCTTCCCTTTCAACTCATTATTGCATTTCACTGCTCCTCAGATGCAGGCTGAGAGCCTGTTTGGAGAGGGAAGTTGAAATGAGAAAATGTTGTGAATGTGTATGTGCCAGTTAGGAGTTTATGACTCGGTTATAACAAATAACACAAATGAGGATCTGCTATTGATGTCTGTTCATGAAGCTTAAGACTGATCTGAAAATGAACCTCGGAAACAAGACAAGAGGTGAAAGGTCATTGATATGGTTTGGAATAGCTAAGAGTACCATCCACTAACTTCATGAATGAGTCTCTGTAGCTTGAGGAAGGAACTCCCGCTGTAAGAAACCACACATTTAATTTGTTTTATATGTATAGACGTTTAATTAAGAGGTGGAAAAAAGGAAGTGTTGTTGGTTAAATTTATGATGTCCCATGGCTCTTTGTTCACATCCTCATTGAAAATAAATTTGAAAATTAGGAGGGTAATTAACATTTAACAAACAAACTACAGATGTTCACAGCATAAGTCTGTGATTTAAAAGTTTATTTAGGGATTCGTTAACTCCAAAAGAGTCCTGATGGTATGTAGCCATTGCGGAGGCAGATTTAAGTGGAAAAAACTTTTCTTTTACATTTACATTTATGACAGCGTTTGATGCGGGGGGTGGAATCATTAACACGAAAAGATGAAAAGAGTGGAATAAGAGTCTGAGAATGTGATCAGCACACTTTATTTCCACTGAGTCACAGCTACAACAACCTGGTATTCATTAAAGCAGAGCATCAACATGACATGACCGCTGACTGTGATTGAATCATGCTATTACCGGCGTTAGACATCTGCAGTTTACCAGAATATTAAGAAATTCACATATTTTTTATTCACAGCCTCCGTACCCAAGATAAATTAAGACAAACAAATAACTGCAAAAATAACCTGCAGAAACCAAGTGTGATGTTTACTCAGCATTTTTGGGTCACTGAAATTCTACTCTTAGTGCATTGTTAGGTAACTCTTTCCATAAATACGATCATCAAACCATTGCTTAGTGGATGGTTGAATTCTTGGTGGAATTATTTTGGCAATATGAGTAAATTTGCAATGAGAGCTATAATGTGGTATGAACCTACCAACATCTCTTTAGACTATAAAGCAGTACGTGGGTACATGCTTATGCTAATATTTGTGTGTGTATGAGTCCTGAGTGTCCGTATGTGTGTGCTATTTGCATTATGGTGCTGAATGTGAATAGAGTTGTTGTTGACCTGGCAGTTACACCTCTGACCAACAGAAAACAGATGAGTCACATCTCATAAGTATGGTTACCCAAAGACCTGAAGAATCTTTCTTTTTCCTTAAAGCCACCCAGGGATATTAATGACTCTCCATCCTGCTCTTTCTTGTTGCCTGAGTTAACATTAACACTTTATTGTGACTTTAAATGACCGGTATATCATTATCTCTGGATTTTTTTTCAGATGTCTTAGCCGCTCCCTCTAGGAAAAGTACATAAATAAACACGATGGTGTAAAACTTCAGGTGAACCTCAATCATTTTTTCCCTCCACCTTCCTGACTTGACCTGCCTTAAACCCAGAAGCTCTGCTCCAAGGATGCCTTTACTGTGGCTGTGCATGTTTGCCCAGCCGCACATTCATGCCCTTAAAGGGAGGCTCATTCTCCCTTTGGCTGCCCTGAGACCTCCATGCCCACAAGACCCAATATCAACATTTGCAAGGTGTGTTGTTTCCAGCATGTTGACCAACTCCTGACTTCAACACATCAACTAAGGCGATGCTTTCACCTCAGTGACCTTGAGGGTTTTAAAAGATCTAGGTTTTAAATTGAAATATATGTTCTGATTTACAGCCTCCATTATCACAGTCATGTCATGCAGTGTCACATCGAAAGTAAGAAGGAGGGAGGAAGTGATTTCCAAACCAGGTCGACCATCCAAGAGGCAGTTCTGATGTATATAGTCCATTAACCTACAAGGACTCAGGTCTGATCAAGTAAATCCACCATTATGCCACACACTGATTTATGAACTGCTGTTTTGAAGCCTCAAGTCTGGCGTTTTGGCTGTCCCCATTTTGTTATTTTTGGAGCTTAAGTGGCCATATTTGGACAAGTTGGAGAGGATCAAGGGGTGGATCTGACTGAGAACATGAGGACACTACACCCGCCGAGCAAAACCAGAAACCTGACTGCACCCCAAGCCTGTCAATCAAACCAGGCATGCCCCAAAATATACCTCTTTATGAGGCATAATATCTAATTATTAAGTAATTATATTTAGAAGTACCACAACAGTGATCAGAAGTAGTTAATTTAGCTAATGACACCATAATCACTTGTAGAATAAAATTGATTGATTCACAATTTAATGAGAGAATTTGAAGCCTTTTGAATGGGTGTCTGCAGGATCCTGAGTTGTTGTTTTTTAGTCAGCCACTAGTGGGCGTCGGTGGTATTGCACTTTAAGACACTTCAGCATTGGCACCACTATTCAGAGCTGGAGACTATGTCTATTTTTCTATACAATCTATGAATCAGATTTCAGTATTAATCGTGCCAAAGCTTATTGATCTATACTACCTCCTTCGCAATTGGTAAATATATGTATGCTTATTAATTGATTTCTACCTTCCACAATTCTACCTTGTACAGTTCCCCCAGCCCTCAACTGATTCCCAGTCAAAGTGAATCTGCAGTACGACAGACCAGATGCTGTGGAGTAATACCTCCACTGTGGCTGAGGCTGTGCAGTCCTGCTGCTTTCTGTTGACCCGCAGGATGATTTGTAAAGTGCTTCTTTGACGCCTGGTTGGAGATGTTATCTGGAGTCTGGGAAGTCTGCTCTGTCTCTCTCCTCAGGTCTGCAGTAAGCCCTCATAAAACAGCAGGAATAATAAGAGAGTGTTTGTGAGTGCTGTGGAGTGGAGAGGTGAACAGTGTCTGTGGTTGTGTCTGTAGGGCCCCACGGCCACCCGGAGACTCAAATTTCCCCCACACACCGTGTTTTTTTGAGTGCGGGTCTTTTTCTGTAGACCTTCTGTAAGCCATGGCTTCAACTAAGTTACAGGGGAAGATGTGTTTTTCTTGCTTTCTTGTAATTTGTAAAGTTGGCAGGGTGGTTTATTGAAATCAAATGACCATGAAGAGGAGGGTGTATGATGAGATTCTTTTAGCTGCTTGAATTGAGCAAAATGTGAAAACGAGAATCATCAAATCAAGGATGTTACAGAGTAATGTCAACATTTTGCAAAAGTATCACTACTGTGAGGTGTAAACTCACCATTAACACCTGGATGTAGTAGAAATACATCTGTGTGTGCATTCTGGTGGTGGTGGAGGAGGGTGATGTTATTTCAGCAAGGCGGCAAGGCAAATAGGCGGAGTTTTTGAGAGCAGTGGGTAAAGTGAAATGCTTTCAAAAGAGGCTGGAACAGTTTGGAGTCAGTGAGGATGCTGAACGTGTTGCTTTTCTTTGAGTAAGTTTCGTATTGCTTCACTGCTATTCAAGCGTTTAAAGTGTCAGCTGCAACATCTGATGAGAGGAGATTTTTTTCACCGTGTGGTTCACTGCTCAATGATTTGGTGACAATATACTAAATCCCAGCCAGTCTGAGAGATACACAGGAACAGAAACCATGGCAACGACAGCTCTGACTGGTTTCTCTATGATGAGCCTGCTCAGCCTCGGGTACCTGACCTGGGATCTGATGAGCCCTAACCAGGTGGAGAATGAGGCAGACCAAACTTTTATTGAAGGGTCTCCTGTCCCACGACCCCCTCACATTATTTTCATCATGACAGACGACCAGGGGTTCAATGACATCGGCTATCACAGCTCAGACATCAGGACGCCGGTGCTCGATAAACTGGCAGCAGGTGGAGTGAAACTGGAGAATTATTACATCCAGCCCATCTGCACCCCGTCCAGAAGTCAACTTATCACCGGCAGGTAAAGTGCTTGTCCTCACACTTTGATTATTTTTTGTTGTCTATGTTGACCAGATTGCTTTTAATAATTCCGACTGAATGCTTTCTGTTTCTAGAATCATAGTCACGTAAATAAAAGATGTCTACTTAGTTTTGGCAAAATTTGCTGCACAAATGTCTGAATAATAAATTGGATGTATTTTTCAAGACAATTACACTATTTTTGTAAACTATGACATTAAAATTAATGGGGCAAATATGCAGAACCCAAACAACACTTATTGGCTATAGACAGATTTGGGATATGAATCCTTATTTTTAAAAAAAGAGTAAATGACAGTAAATTATAACAACTTTTCAGTTGTATAGTCTTGTCATGTTCTTGGGGAAAAAAAAAGCTTAATTTGGAGGAGCCTGAATTTTTCAATTTTTTTTTATTTTGTTGTATGAAAATCTAAATTGTTTTAAGCCTATAGCATCAATCTGAATATTATTTCTGAGCATGACATTTTTTACTTGTTATTGCCAATAACCCTGTTGACACAAGGAGTATACCTACTTTTATAGCCTATACCCTATCGTTTGTGTTCTGAATGTTATATCATTATGAAAAGAGACAAAGTGTCTACAAAAGGTTTAGTCAGAGCATGTTGGCGTCTCAGAGAAGTTGCCGTCGGTATAGGCACCAAAAACCACGTGGTTAGGTTGAGGAAAAGATCATGGTATGAGTTAAAATAAGATAAGTATAAAACATTTATAATGAGATAAATACATTACATTACTTAAAAGAAATACATATTGACTCTGGCTTCCTCACTGACTCTAACAGTGCTCTCCCGGCTGAATGTATTGTGTTTGTTCTATCCAGCCACCTCCAACCTCCTCCCTGTGCAGAAACGTTATCACTCTTTCTACTCCGTCACATGACCTCCCTCTGCAACGCTAAAGGGCACCATGTGTGTACCCCTCTGTCGCTAATGGCTTTCATAAAATGTCAGTATCAGTGATGTCCAGGTTATGAGAATGAGATGTTTGTTCACAGCTCGTTATGTGATGTGTCTTCATGTCTAACATCACACATTGGTTGATGAAGGAAAAGTCTCCCTCTCTCCTCTCTTGTGTTTGTCCTTTCACTTACTTGTTCAGTCTGTTGATTGATTAACATTGATAACACAATTGTCCTTCTGACTGCTTTCTTAATCTTCAACTCTACAGGTACCAAATTCATACGGGTCTGCAGCACTCCATCATCCGGCCGCGCCAACCCAACTGCCTGCCCTTTGACCAGGTCACACTTCCCCGGAGGCTACAGGAGCTCGGCTACTCCACCCACATGGTAGGCAAGTGGCATCTTGGCTTCTACAAGAAGGAGTGTTTGCCCACTCGCCGCGGCTTCGACACCTACTTTGGCTCCTTAACGGGCAGCGTGAACTACTACACTTATGACTCCTGTGACGGCCCAGGGCTGTGTGGCTTTGACCTCCACGAGGGGGAGTCCGTTGCCTGGGGTCAGAGTGGTAAATACTCCACCCATCTGTATACGCAGCGAGTCCGCAGGATCCTAGCGACCCATGATCCTCAGTCCCAGCCACTGTTCATCTTCCTCTCATTCCAAGCTGTTCACACGCCCTTACAGTCTCCGCGGGAGTACATCTACCCATACCGCGGCCTGGAAAATTTGGCACGCAGGAAGTATGCTGCAATGGTTTCAGCTGTAGATGAGGCGGTTCGTAATATAACATATGCTCTCCGCAAATATGGATACTACCAAAACAGTGTCATTATCTTCTCCACTGACAATGGCGGCCAGCCTTTGTCTGGCGGCAGTAATTGGCCGCTCAGAGGACGTAAAGGCACCTACTGGGAAGGTGGCGTCCGGGGTCTGGGCTTTGTCCACAGCCCTCTCCTGCGGAAGAAGAGGAGGGTGAGCAAAGCACTGGTACACATCACAGACTGGTACCCCACACTTGTGGGATTAGCAGGTGGCAATGAGTCCCTGACTGAGGGGCTCGATGGCTATAATGTTTGGGAAGCCATCAGTGAAGGGAAGGAGTCGCCCAGATTGGAGATCCTCCACAACATTGACCCTCTATATAACCATGCACGCAGCGGTTCCCTGCAGAAAGGATATGGGATTTGGAATACGGCCATTCAGGCCTCCATACGAGCCGGAGACTGGAAACTCCTGACAGGGGACCCTGGTTATGGAGACTGGATCCCGCCACAGATGCTGCCAGGTTTCCCAGGTGGCTGGTGGAACCTGGAGCGCCACAATGAGCCCCGCAAATCAGTGTGGCTTTTCAACATCTCCGGGGACCCCTATGAACGTTTCGACCTTTCTGAGCAGAGACCCGATGTTGTGAAAGAGTTGTTAGCCAGACTGGTGTACTACAACCGCACTGCGGTGCCAGTAAGATACCCCTCAGAGGACCCACGGGCTGACCCCCACTTGAATGGAGGTGCCTGGGTCCCCTGGGTGGGAGACGAGGAGGAGGACAGCTGGGACAGTGTTTATCAGAAAAAGAACATGGATTGGAAGAAGAAGCTAAAGCTGTCCAGAAGCAGGTCATTTTTCAGGAGACTCAACACAAGGATCATGTCCAACAGAATATAAAAAGATGTTTGTTGACATTTGAAGATGTGTTTTCACTGAAGGAACCAACTTTCAGCCTTACAGTTGCAGTTTCTTAACTTGCAGTTGCTGAGCTGTTGCTGCAGTTGTATGTTCCGAAGAACGGATTGATTTAGTCGGTTGATTGATTATTAAACTCCTTTGTGTATATTGGACTATAAATGTGTCCCTCCCTAAACTGAATATTATAAACTCAAAATGTGAGCTGATTCCATTTTACAAGATGATACATGTATTCAAGCAAATATGTTTTATCATCATACTGTCTCCCTTTGAAGATATTTGCTTTTGTTTTACAAAATTGAAATCTGTGCACTTGACAAAGACAAATCTTATGAAACATTTATAATTTTGATTAATACAAATAATGACTACCTCTGTGTCAATGTGACAATAGTCACAAGCGTCGTTTCTTTCATTCAGACTCATTTTTAACTTCTCCTATTCATTGATTTGCACATTTTCAAACAGAGGATTAATAGAACTGTGTTCCTGTCCAAATCTGACTCACTTTCTGCCAGTTTTCCTTTTGTGTTTTTCATAATGCAGTTGGCTGATCTCTCTAATACTAGATGAGGCTTGTTAGCAAAATCTCATTGCCATGCAAAAGCTTTAGAATTAAATTAAGCTTGAGGGTCTTTGCTGGAAGCAAAGCACATTTAGACATTTGTCCCAGCTATTTAAAAAGGGTTTATTACCAGATTATTGCTGTCAAGGGGATTAGTAAGAGGAAATGTTGTTCTGCTTCAAGAACATTTTTAGATTCCTCAAAAATGTATATGATGTTTCTTAAAATATCAGCTGATAATAGTGTACCACACTACCTGGCCATGAGATGCATAGTAGGGCATCTAATAATAAGTATGTCTTATACGAGCTCAGCCTACATTCGCACAGTTATAATTCTCACTTCCATTTTTTTGTGCAGGGATAGCGGAAGTACACAAAACAAAAAAAAACATGCATGGTGTTCGTCAACCTGTGGTTGAAACATGTTAAAACTGTTACCATAGTCACACAGCGTCGTCTTGATTCAGTTTCACAGATGGGATTTCCACAGTGGGGGTAAAAAGAAGATTTGCTCACATGCTCACAATTCTTAAGATACTTCACTACAACATGTTGCCAAAGACTTGTGCTGACAAAGAGAAGTGAGACGGCCCATTTCCTGGCTTTCAGCAAAATATGGTAGCAGTACTGCCACATATTTACTGTTTCCTGTGAGTGTCTGTCACAATCTTTGGGCTGAGGTTCATGGCAGATTTATAGTTTTAACCACATTTAACTAATCATTTCTCTGATTTAATTTTTTTTTTTTTTCGGTAAAACTATCTTCTGGATGACAGCAGTATGGAACAATTTCTTATTTTTTTAATGTTAGTAGGAGGAAGTCGTGGTAAGATTTTCATCATTTGCAAACTAAATTTAACATTTAGTATTTAGTATTACTATTCAAATAGTGTGAATAATTTAAGATTACTTACATGTTCTCCTGAATGCATCTTCCTCAGCGTTCCTTCCCATTGCTGATACTAAATGTAATGCCACAGAGTCCACTTGCCTGTGCTCTGTTATCCTCGGTGGAACTGTATACATCCAAATGTTGACCAATGCCAGCAGCCATGTGGTGAGGTGTAAGAAGGAGCTTCCCAGTGGACTCATTAACGTGTTCACTCTGCAGAATGAAAAGGTGACGATACAGGACGCATTTAGGAACAGAACAGAGTTTTTCATCAACAACGGGACGCTCAAGATCACAAACGTGGAGAGGAATGATTCAGGTCAATACAGCGGGGAGGCCTTTGATCCAAATGGGGTCCCGATGAAAACCATACATTTTAAACTAGATGTTAAAGGTATGTATTAAATCATGTTCTTAATATTTTGATATGTTATAAAGAAGTTAATCAGAAATGTAACTGTCATGTGGAAGTGAAAGTACCAAACAAAATGTACCAGTTGTACAACATAGGATAGAAGAATAATGGAGACAATAGATGAAAAGACTTTATAATGTTCTTCAACTTTTTCATTGTTCAATGAGAAGGAATAGTCTGCTGTAGCTTTTATAGTCATACAAGTACCTGCTTCCAAAATCTTCCAAATATCAATGCCCAGTCTATTGACATTATCCCTTCTTTCAGTACATATAGGATACTAATAATTATGATCAAATCTACATATAACTAATTCATGCGTTTGCTTGTAACAAAAATATACCCTTAAAAGGTAGACTTTTTTTGTCAGTGATCATTTACACATTTACTAAATGTGTGCAACCTTTACTCTGCACTGATGAAAGATGTAAAGAGAGGGTGTTAGGTGTGGTTCAGTAACAGGAACTGGCTGCGGTTCAACAGAAACCTTTAGGAAATACTTTTTCAGGCTTCCTTTTTGACTAACCACCTTTGGTCTGAACCTGCCCTAATTTTCATACGTTTGTCGTGTTTCGGATGTTTGGCTAAATGTTGTGTTTTGTTTTCTATGTCCACCCTGCAGTGTATGCACCATAGCAACAGTTGTAGATTTCCAGTTTGATTTCTCTGATGTTTTGATCCAGCTTGGTGTAGGTTCATGTTTTTGCTTCATCTATGATAGACCAGATGGAGCTCCTTGATATTTGTAGCCACTTTGCAACAACTGGAATCTTTATTGTATAGTGGTAGCAGGAAAAAACTGCGGGAAGTGTTATATATTTTGCAATTGTAATATGTTGCCTCACATAACAATTATGTGTCATAATTAAAGTGGATCTAAAGTGTTGCTGACACAGTTACAGGGATTTCTGATTAAAGTCATTCTAGTCATTGTCTGCATGAGTTTAAGTATGCAGACAATAACAAGTGCTTATAATTATCATTGTGGTCTGTTTCCTCAGAAAACATTTTGACCATCCTGATCCCAGTCTGTGCCGGAGTGGGTGCTCTCCTGATACTGGTGTCATGTTGCTGTGTGTGCAGGAAAGTCAAGCGTAGTAAGAAGTCAGGTAACACTTCACATGCCTACTCCTGATCAAGAAAAGGTCAATCATTAATGATCTAGACTCAGTAAATACTGTAATATGTTGGTGAAAATGTTTTTTTGTGCTGTATTGTGTTTTGTGCAGGGTCAAGTATATAAGAATATAAACCTTCAGTGTGAGTTTGGACTTGAATGAACTCTGAACTGAGGGCCGTTATCACCGATGGATACTGAACCGTGGACTCAAAAACCCAACAGCAAACAGAACATTTAGTATGTGTGGGGAGCTGGGAAAGCTTGTGGACTTTTCATTTTTTTTTTTTTTTAAATCTTGTATAGTCTTAAAATAGATTTTGATTTAAAAAACAGAGTTGTGACAGTGGTGAAATTTACACGATCTGATCTTAAAACAGTAGCAGCTGTGTAACCATGTTTTTGAAGTCACTTATCACAGAAATGTGGTGTAAATCAATGTAAATCTTTGATCTGCTTGTAGTTAAACAATAAGAAAAGAGTGAATTTGTAATTAGATATAATATTTTTTTTATTTTCAAACATTTCATTGCATCTGGATGTTTTACATGTTGAAAATATTTTTGCTATAAATTAAATACAGCAGTGTGATGGATGGGGCTGCGTGAAATAAAGTTCAATTATTATTAAAACAGACAAAGTTATTGAATAAAATACACTATAAAATTATAATATATATAACGTAAAGAAACAGCACCAGAATACATCACTATTCAGGCGTTAGTTCTTGTGTTAGTACTTGTACTAAAAATCTTCAAAATCACAGAATTTACCGGCCACAAGGAAGCAAATGATTAAAAGTTTATTTCGTAAAACTTATATTCGCTTATGCCAAAGCTCATTAGTCATGTTGTGTTGTGACACATTCAGGCTGTGTTTGGGTTTCACTAAAATCATATCACGCTTAAGTAACATTTGTTTATTTTCAACGTTAAATGCAACTTTGAGTTTAGTTTTCAGCCTGAATATAATAAACACCCTCTTGATTATTTACAGTGTATGTCTAAGCTGCACAGAAAGTTGTTAAATTAAAATTTACAGGAGAGCTTAAACTTAATCAAAGTAAAACACAGTGATTAAAAGAAAACAAAACTGTTGCCAGATTCAAATGTTGCCGTGTGTCTCGGCAGCAAGCAGTAAATCAAAAAGTTTCACATTCTCAATTTGTACAGGGAATGAAAGACACTAGTGGATATTGCTGATGTTCAGAACATAAATTTGTAACTCTGTATGAAACACTGAGGGGCTTTTAATGTGAAACGGATACAGGAAGTCTAACCAATTGGCCAACCATGGATGACTTCCACCCTTTTCTCATAAGAGCTCTGTATCACTGGAGTTCATAAGAAACGGGAGACAAATGGGTTGCATTCATAGACTGTATGGTTATATTATCTAATTGAATATTTGAAGGGAGCATAAAATCTACAAGCGCTAGACATTTCTGGGAGGACAAAAGCACTATGATTCATGAATAAGGTGTTCTCAGACGATAGGATTTTTGCAGATGGCAATGTTACATCAACAGGCTGTTCATTGGTAGTAGGGGTGCTAACGTTAACTTGCTACTCCCAGCCTGCATTTACTGGTTGGAGAAGCTCTGTGATTATCTGACTCTGTTTGTGCTTCTTTGAGCTCTTTTGAAGTCAGGCCAACATTATCGTAAGGCTAATGTGACGTTAATACAATAAAATGAATATGAGCATTGTAAAAGTAATTGAACTATAACTGTGTGTCCATCAGACTAAATTTGTACGCAGTGAAAAGGGGCAGAATATAACTGATAGTGTAATAGAATAAGAGAGGATCTTTGTGGGAAAAGCTGCATATATGGTTTGTATGTTGACAGCTTTTGTTGCGTGTTGTTTCACTTCCTTCATAGCTGATATTGGTGGGTAATACAAGGATGTCTGCCTCCACCTGCAAGTTCATCTTTCCTGGAAGCAAGAACCTCCAAAGCAGCGCTGCATCGCTATTTAAATGTCCTACTGGTGCTTTGAGATTTCTATTCGGTCTTACCAGTGCTTCAACAGGGCCGGTGTTAACCACTACACAGTACTGACACTTCTACATTTAATCTTTAGTTTGCTGTGAATTTGTACTGCATACTGCCACTTCTCTCAAGCTGCCTTCATGCAGGGTGAATATGTTTTTTCTTAATGCTGAGTTTTAAGACATGACTTCTTCATTCAAACATCAAACCAAATTCTCAGATGTTAATGCTTGTTGTGTTCTTCGAAACATTGCAAAGGAAGCATGAATTCCTCTTATTGGGAACAGTATGACTAGAAATTCCCCGACTTATATTGTGCCTCAAGATATAACTAGTGCATTTATGCTGAGCAGTTTTTAAAAGTTACTTTTCAGTTTCATTAAACAGACAGTGTGTGGACTAAAAGCGTCTCAGAAATAAAAAAAAATAAAAAAGTTGCTGGAGACAAGAATCTTTGCAGAAGTTTTGAAATCATTTCTGAAGTTCTGTTTTTTCAGATTACACGTTAAGTTTAACCAAACAAGGAAAGCTTGTCGTTGCGCTCAGCTATGAAGGAAGTGAAACAATACGCAAAAAAAGCTGTCAACATACAAACCATATATGCAGCATATATGCAGTTTGCATGTTCTCCCTGTGCTTGCGTGGGTTCTCTCCGGGTTCTCTGGCTTCCTCCCATTGTCCAAAAACATGCACCTCAGGTCAGGTTACCTGGCGCCGCCCTAGTGGCAGCCTGCTGCAGCGGCTCCCCCCTGAGAGCCCCCCTGCTGTAGCAAAGAAATTTCCCCTCGGGGATTAATAAAGTAAAAAAATAAACAAAAAACGTTTTCTACAATATAACATATTTACAAGTGTGTTTTCTGTTCCGTGATCACAGGTGGAGCTGCAGGCATCTGGATGTTTCATCACTGTCCAAAGGTTGTCGTGCACTGAACATTTTAGAAGAAGTCGTTTCTTCTACTCGAATTATTTCTTTGCAAAAGAAAATCTGATCCCAATTTCACCAAATCTACAACCAGTCTTGCGACAAATGAAAAGAGACAGACCGGTTTACTTATGATCACTGTCGGGTCACAATAAGCTTCCTTTGGGGTTTCTACAGTGATATTAAAACAGAAAGCTCTCAGAGCTTTCGAATTGAAATCATGGAGAGCTGCTAATATTTAAACAGAATTTGTGAAGATTAAAACCAGGAGAGAAGTTTCACTCTAAACCAAATTTTCACCCACAAAAAGACACATGGCAAATAACAGCAGGTGAAGGGCGACACTATCAGTGTAGGTTTAAGATGCAGGACTTCTCATTTCAACCATCAAAACCGAGTTCTCTGGCTGGTCTGTCGTTTGTGGGATAGCAGAGCCTTTAGCTTTTTTTTCTTACAAGCAAAAAATATATGAATCCCAATGAACAAGAGAAATAAGACGGCCACTAGCAAACCATGTACAAGCAAGGAGTGATCTGTTGAGAGACACAAAAAACACAAGTCAAGTTAGAACTGGATTTGATTCATGGAGGGTAAAAATAAAAGACACAACAAACAGATATTGAAGTCAGCAAACTCTACGTGTGTTATTAAGAAGACAGAGGAGCAAAGGAGAAAATGACATCAAAGAATTCACTGCAGCAGAGTAAGTTTTCACTTACAAAGGTACCATGGACCATCACTGCCGGGAGTCACAGTTTCATTGAAGGATGTGATATTAATGGAGGGTGTAAGTGAAACTATGTCAGTCTCCTTACCTGCTTCGTCCATCAGCTGGAGGACCACAGTTCCTCCCAAAGTTCCATAAGATTGAGCTCCATCCTGTCTGCCATCACAATGAGTTTCCACTCCTGTAAAATAAAAAAATAAAACAAGGAAACAATTGTGATCCTTCATTTTACACAGAATGAATGATGATGAGAATTAAATGCAGCAAACACATTAATATTGGAGGTTTGCTGCATCTCTGTGTCTCACAGACCACAGTGAACACACAGGTTTTCTTTTCTTGCGCAGCAAATGTAAAAACTTATTTGTATTGGAGTTGTTGTTGTTGTTGTTGTTGTTGTTTTTTTTTACTGCTGTGTTGCTACTTTTTACAAAGTAAAATATCTCATCACTTTTTCCACCACCGCCTGTGATGGGAAAAAAGTTGTGGTTCAGCTGATGTCATTATTTGGAAGGTGTAAGTGAAACTATGTCAGTCTCCTTACCTGAAGTGACTGTTGTTGATTGAATACACAGGGTGTTATTGGCTGCAAACACCCACTGTGATATTTCTGTCCCATCAGAGATGCAGTTAATGTAAATGAATCCTATGAACAAACAAACACAATATACAACAGATGAACAGAGTAATTATAATCATCAGTGTCATAATGATCACATTATTTCTCACTCACCACAGTTCATTATATCCTCTTCTTTGGAGACACTACTGACGTGATTCCAGACTTTACAAGCAACACGTCCTGAGACATGTTGTTTCAGAGTGATACTGTTTTCCTCTTTATTTTCAGAGTAGAGCTCAGCGTCTGTCAGTGCACGTCCACCCAGAGTCCAGCTGTACTGAGGACTGTCCCCTCCCTCAGAGGAGCAGGAAACCTTCATCTCTCCCTGGGACAGACACTCAGAGACCATCAGAACAGAGGACACGGGAGCTGAAGGACACACAGAGGACCCTTGATATTGCAGCAGGACCTTGATCCTTTTTTACAGTTTCTAAAGGCTCAAAATACAGATACATGTAGAGTATGTGATACATAATGTAGATTATCAATACAATGTGAGATTTATATCTATCCATATAATTCAATTTCTCAGTATGAAAAAAGTAATTTACCTTGAATAGACAAATGTAGAGTCTTTTTCGATGTCAGCTTTGCTTCTAAATCAAAGATTGAAAGTGTATATTCACTACTGTCTGTCCTGCTGAGTTTATTGATCCTAAATGTCCCATTACTGGGAGTAAAGACAGATCTGTCTTTTAGAGAATTAGTTATAATTTCATTTTGTCTCCAGCGGAGTATTATCGTGGATTCTTTCTTCCATTCGTATTTAGGTATTTGAGAGGCTTCGTCCATCAGCTGGAGGACCACAGTTCCTCCCAAAGGTCCATAACATTGAGCTGCATACTGTCTGCCATCACAGTGAGTTTCCACTCCTGTTAAATAAAAAATATAAAACAAGGAAACAATTGTGATCCTTCATTTTATACAGAATGAATGATGATGAGAATTAGATGCAGCAAACACATTAAAATTGTAGGTTTGCTGCATCTCTGTGTCTCACAGACCACAGTGGACACACAGGTTTTCTTTTCTTGTGCAGCAAATGTAAAAACTTATTTGTATTGGAGTTGTTGTTGTTGTTTTGTTTTACTGCTGTGTTGCTACTTTTTACAAAGTAAAATATCTCATCACTTTTTCCACCACCGCCTGTGATGGGAAAAAAGTTGTGGTTCAGCGAACGCCATTATTTCCCTAAAACAGAGTTTTGAGGTAAGTTGACCTCAGTCAGTAATTACAATCCTACATCTGTCAAACTTTGTTGAACTCACAGAACATTTTAATTGCTGCAACTCAAGAGAAGCTTAAAATCCTCAAACAAATTATGAATTGGGTCATCCAGTGTTTTGAACAAATGTGTAAAAAATGAGGAACCATTTAGAAGAAGTGCTGCGGCCATAAAAACATGAGCTTTAAATATTTCACTCAGAGTGGGCAGGCGTTACGTAGCGGCAATGAAGTGTTGGATCAATACCATATATGGTATTATAACTGGTATTACCATTTTGTCTCGCGATGTTACACATTAAACAGTTAATAGAGCCTCCAGGCCACAGTTGGTAGTTTAGGTAAAGTGTCTCACTGATGTTTACAACTATGACAATAACCAAAAATACAGCCTTGGAGCAGAGACTTGCTACACTTGCAGTATAGTCTGAGGCAAACACTGTCAAGTTTTTATAAGATTACAACTGCAACATTGAAAACATGGCTCTTGAGAAACAGCAACAGTGAGAAACCAATCTCCTTTACTCTTTATACCATTAAGATCATTTTAAAGGGAGATTTAAAGGGCCAGTTAAAGAGCTCAAATTTAAAATGCTTGAAAAAAATTTAATAATCTGGATATAAAGTGCCGTGATAATACAATCTGTTTATTAGAAAATTTACCAAGAAGATGTTGTAGGTTTACTGTGAAACAAGTAACAGGAGACGAGAGCTTGGTCTTGTGCAACAAATTCAAACAGAAATAGGCTATATTATTACAAAAGATGTTTTCATTCAAAAAATTATGCACTTATTTTAAATCCCTCCGTAGACCAACCAGCAACTAAAGTATTCTCCATTTGAACAACACGATATAGTGATGAATATTATTCAGCACTGCTGTTATATAAAACGGTTATTGACTGTACTGATCTTAAACCCAACAATGTTCTTTACAGTATTTGAACTGCTGTACACATCACTGGAAATATTGTCTTAACTTTATTAACTATATGTGATCCCACATCTACAAAACACGTTGATATTAATCCTATGAGTTTTAATAAAGTGCCAGAAGAAAGAAGTTGAGCAGCTCACCATGAGAGACTCCTAGTAGCATCACCAACAGTCCAAACACAGCTTCCATGTCTCTTCACAGCAGTTTAGTCTCTAATTGTCCCTAAACTAAACCTGTGTATTGTCCTTTGAGCAGCCTGCAAAGTGTCTTTTCAGTAATCTGCCTCAGAGGAAGGTGTGAACGTTCTCACCAAGAAGAGTGAAGTAATGTTTCTTCTTTTTACAGTGAGAGGAGAAACCAAAGACACGTTTTACTTCCTCTTTCAACCTACAAGTTGGCCTCCGTGTTTGATGGACTGAGTGAAGGAGACTGACAGCAGACATTTCTAAAACAGTACAAACACAGCTTCTATGCCTCTTTCCGTTCAGTGTTTGATGACCAGGTCAGTATAGCGGTCAGACCACTTTTATTTAATAGCATATATCCAACACTTGAGTCACAGATGTCAGCTGTTATTGATCAGGTCCAGAAGAAAAGGCGTGCATTGTCTGCTGTCACAGCTTCAACCATGTGAACTATCAGAATCAGCTGTATCGAACAATAGTCATAAAACATACAAGTCTGTGCAGAAATGGCCTCATAAACTGTAGCATCCCCGATGAATGATGGTCTGGTGTCTTTTACTGATGGTTCACAAAACTTTATTGAATGGGACTTGAATCTATAAAACGCAGTGAAAACTGGAAGTGAACACACCGTAAGAGATCTGAAGAAAATAAAGACAAACATTACTAAACAATGTTTAACATCCTGACCATACCCTTCTTGCTACCATGCTAAATTTAACCACCGACTGAATCACGGCGGTGCATTTAAGTTAAACATCAGTTTAATACTTTAAACTCTCATTTATGACACAAAAAAATCCCTGAAAACCGGAACAATCTAACCCAATAATTTTCCCAGAATGAGTACTAGTACAATACAGTACTAGTACAGTACTAGTACAGTAGTAGTACTGACCTTGTGTCCATATCAGCCAGGTGCCAAGCAAACAAAAACCGTCAACCTTTTCCTATTTTTAACACTTTTTTCCATCTTTTTATCTTCTCCCCGTTCTAACACTTCTTTCGAAACTGCTTCCGGTTTCAGTCTTTCAGAATAAAAGTGTAACAGGAAATGCATTGATAGAAATCTCAAAACGTCTACAAAATAAAAGACATGAAAAAGAATGAATAATTGAAATACTCTGAGCTGTAGTAGAGGTCTTTTACATAAACTACAACTTGACTGGTTGCTGGAGGCATAAAACTTGAAGCTTTTAATATTTTTATTTGGCCACAGGAAGGATTTTTTTTTTTCATTCAGTGTCTAGTCATGAGTGCCATCCTCACACCTACTAACATAAGTGCAAACATTTCATTTAAAGCCAAAATAATGCTCAGCAGTCATTAAAGGTAGAATCTTTAAATGTAACGGTAGCTGTTTAAAATGTGAAACACGTGGCTCGTGGATTTGTTTTTATTAGATGTACAGTTATCATCATCATTTTGTTAAAAGGATCATGTTTGTGTCATATTTTCACTCACCACAGGCAGATGTCCTTTGTTCTTTGGAGACACTACTGCTATGACTCCCGACTGTGCAGACCAGACTTCCTGAGACATGTTGTTTCAGAGTGATATTGTCAGCCCCAACATTTCTAGAGAGGAGCTCTGCATCTGTCAGTGCACGTCCACTGTGCTATTCTGTGCTAGGCTATGTTTACAATAATACAACATATATGTATGCCATATCCTATTATTTACATGTAAAGTCGTATTCATCAACTATTAATCCCAAGGTGTACACAAAAGGCTGTGTTTGTGAATGATAGTGATACTGCTGTGTAAAACCAAAAGGTCACAGGGGGAGGTCCATGACCTTTGGGGTCACATCCTGTTTTTCTTTGAGTCATAAACAGGAACAAGCTGCTGTCCTGAGAGCTCCAGGCTGTGAAGGAAGACAACCCCCACCTCGACCAATCAACAAAGGACACATCACCACACATGACTTTTTGGTTTCTGTACTATAAGAAGACTGGGTCAGGGACAGTCAGGAGGTCAGACTTCGTGAACTGACACATACTCTGTTGCGGTCAGGGAAACATAGTCTGGACCCAGAGCTCTGTAACACTGATTATTCTGCTGTTAAATAAACACCTTGAAGCCTGACATCTTCTCCTATTGCCTCATTAAAAGAACATGCAGGACTGGGGGCTTACACATATTGGCTTTGTACTAGCAGGAGCCCAAGTCCAACACCACCCAGAGTCCAGCTGTACTGAGGACTGTCCCTTCCCTCAGAGGAGCAGGAAACCTTCATCTCTCCCTGGGACAGACACTCAGAGACCATCAGGACAGAGGACACAGGAGCTCAGAGAAACACACAGAGGACCTTTGATATTACACCAGAATCTTCATCATCTTAAGGATGTGTGTAGAAATGAACTCGAATGGTGAACTGTAGAGTTCGTTCTCCTGATTTCTGTCTATTTAAAACATTTCAAGGGTCATTTCATCGCCATCAATCCTGATCAGGCTATTAATCCTGTAATTCCCATCACTGTGAGTAAAAAAGGATGTTTTCTTTCAGCTTTAATGCAGTCTTATTCTTTTTCCCATGAGGTATTATGACATTTCTGTGTTAATTATGACTGGTATCTAGATATTTCTGAGGCACTGCCCATCAACTGGAGACTTTCCTTTCCACCCATAGCTCCAACAACGAGCTCCACCCTGTCTGCCATCACACTAAGTTTCCACACAAGCTGCAGGTAAAATATCATAATTTAATTGTTCCATGTCTGAGGATCATTGCTTTGATTCCTATAAAAGTGCAAATACTACTGTTTCCAGTCTAAAACAATGATTGGTTGTTGGGTCTGTCTCTTTCAGGCAACAAGTCCTCAACAAATTCCTGTGTGTTCCGCTGACCTGTGATTTGAAAACAAAGTCAGGCTCTCTCACTCATTGAAAACTCAGGTTGCTGAGTGTACAACTTTAGTTCAAACTTACAGAATTTTATGTTCAAATTGCAGCGAGTTTCTCCAAGATTAAAACTTATATTTTCAGCCTTGTTGTTGTAAATGTGGGGAGGTGCAGTGATCAGCACTGTCACCTCGCAGCAAGAAGGTTCCGGGTTCCTTTCTGTGTGGAGTTTGCGTGTTCTCCCAGTGCCTGTGACTTCTCTCCGGGTACTCTGGCTTCCTCCCACCGTCCAAAGACGTGCGTATCAGGTTAATTGGTGATTAGGAAAAAATTGCCCTGAGGTGTGAATGACAGTTTTAATGGTCTTTGTTTCAGTCTGTCTTTCTGTTACAATAGTTGAGTAAGAATCAAATAGATATTATTCTACTTTTTCATATCCCAAATAAGTCAAAACATCTTTCTGGTCCCACTTGACATGTTTTTTTCATAGGTACAGTTCATATTTACACACTGTTACATTTGATTCATTTAAAGTGATATATAGAGGAAATGATACCAATACATTATTATAAATATCATAAAAAGAAAAGCAAGAGTTTTGAGATTCCAGTTTATATCAGTGAATAGAGAACTTTACAGAACTTTGACAGATGGGATTCTCATAGATTAAAATTTCCCCACTCTGGGATTAATAAAGTCTAATCTAACCTAATCTAATCTAATGAATCCATGCTGAGAAATTGTTTAGAAATACTTCATGAGTGGGTGGAGATGAGAGAAAATGTTAAAACCTTTTTGTGCATGTAGTCTGACTGACTAATTTACTGTGAAACATAGTATTGTTCTGTTTTATAGGATGAAATCACTCTTTCAGGCAGATAACTGCTGAGGAGGTCATATTCTCTGCACATTCAAGACTCAAAGTTTTCTGTGTCACGTGTTTTAACAATAAGACGTTTGCGTCTTGACTTGCATGTAAGAGCTACTGGTATCTTATGAAAACGTATGTACTTACATCCTATCATTGATTGTGTTTCATTATTTATGCCCCAATCAACTGCACATGTACAGCGACTACAAATAGTCATGGATTATATATTGATCCAAAGGCATTGATTTGTGAGTAGTTCAGTTTCACTCCAAGCTTTTCTAATCTTTTTTCTTTTTTTTTTTTTTAACACAGCACCTTTCTCAGACAAAGTCACAAAGTGCTTTACAACAATTACAACAAAAAAATAAAAAAATCTTGAACTTTTTTGTGTCAGGATTCCTGCTTTCCTCCGTTTTACCCCCCGATCACCTCTCCTCCGTTGTCCCCTCAGTCTTCTGTCTGCTTGTGTTCTGTGTCCTCCTCTCCTCACCTCCTATGGCCACGCCCCTCAGCGGTCCCAGCAGCTGCTGCCACTCACCCCGGATCACCACCTGCAGGTGTGCTGGATTTCCCTGATCACCTCCCCGGACTATATGTACCCTGCCCCTGCACTCCTCTGGTTGTGGGTGCATTACCACTACTACTAGCGACAGCGAGTTACTGCGAGTTGTGCACCGCAAGGACCGCAAGGACCGCCAGTCACCCGTCCTTCACCCGTCCTGTTCCCGTTCCCTTTCCTCCGGCTCCTGTCCCACCTGCAGAGCTCCCTGTCGGAGTCACCAGTCGGTTGAGTTGCCCTCCCGACTCGGAGGATATAGACTCTGTTTTTCCAACGGACCTGTCAGCGGTTCTGTCCGATGTCCTGCCGGCTGCGTCTCCCCGGATCTGTCGGTTGAGTTGCCCTCCCCACTGGGGAGCAAATTGACGTTGTGGGTACCGTTTGTTTGTTTGTTTGTTTGTTTGTTTGTTTGTTTTTGTTTATTGGAATAAAGACTGTATTTTGGAACTAAAACCCGAGTCTGTGAGCCTGCATTTGGGTCCTGGTAAACACCACCTCTTAACATTTTTTTGGTTAATTGTAGATCATAAATATCTACAGCAGCAGCTTTGTTCAACTGACTTTCTATTTACCCCAAATAATTAGTAGGAATATCTCTATTCCTCCAGACTTGAAAGTGACATGATAAAACTAAAATTCTCAATGATTAAAGTTGTTGAAAAATTATAAATTGTTAGTTAAAAAACATCGATGTCAAATATTCTGTTTTCACAGGAACATTGTCAACTGGGAACCACAAAGACAAAGGAAGTGCATTGGACTAAATATAGAAAGCATGATTTGATGGTGTTGAAAGACAAACCTTTCTCAGAATTGAACAAGCTGTTAAATGTCTTCCCTTCTCGAACTACGTTCCTAAATTTCCTGAATTCCTCAAGAACGCCACATTTGTCCCTTTCACTTCTCTCCTTCTTTCAGTAGAAGAAAAAAGTATTTTACCATTAACTGCTCTAAATGTGTTGAACTGTTTCCTCTAGTACCATTATCCTAAAAAAGACAACATCATGCCACTGATAAACCACTGGTCTGAATAAGTGCTCACGCCTGAGAAAAAAGTGTTTGCTTCATGGAAACAAATTTGTGCACACTGAACTTTGCAACAGACGAGATATTTTGCTTCTATATCTTTGGTCTAGAGAGCCAAACCAGCGTTGCCATTTATGACATTAATTCTCCCACACACTCTGCACCAAACCATTTATAATTGAAATAACTTTCCCAATACACACTGTGCCAGGATTTATATTTACATACGATGAACCTCAACAAATCCATCAATATCTGTTTAAAAAAATACATTTGAATTAAATGTCACATATGTCACCTTACTTCAAATTAAAAGTAACATTTTACATGATGTGTAAACACAGACATGCTTTCAGAGTCATGTCTGCCAATCATTAGATTAATGAAGGTGAATAAATTGGAAAGAAAGTTATTCTTAAAATGTATCATTTATTACAAGCTTTCAGTATTTCAACAATGAAATTAAAGTAAATATGCTTATAAATTACAAAAAGCTGATATATACATGTAAAAACAGGGTAAAATAATTCAAAACAATTAAGAAATTGTTAAATATTCCACTAAAAGTTCCAGCGCTTAAGCAGGATGCTGTTGTTAAAGGTCACAAAGACTAGATGCTTTGCTTCCCAGAAAAGTGAAGAAAACCCTGATATATATTAGCTTTAATGGATTTTCTTTCTCTAATGACAACTTCTACAAAATGAAGGTGAAAGACCTTCAGGCATCTTGACATCTCCTCCCTCTCTCTGTCTTCAGGTGTGTGTTCCTCCTGATCTGTGGACACCTGAAATCACCTGCCTTTACGGACGTTGGCGTACAAACAGTCCTCTCCTGCTGGTTGAGTCTGCTGAGGTCGCTCTGAAAACTTGACTTGGCCGTACTCCACCTCCACCTTCCCCCTTTGCTCCACCTGCCTCTGCTGCCGCTGCACCATCCTGACATCAGCGTAGGTCACTTCCTGGTCGTCTTCTCCCTCTGCAGATTAGCAGGTAGAAGTAAGTGACACAAACAAAGTAGAGCCTTCTAATTACATACAATGACTTTGAAGAACTAGTTTAACATTTTGGAGAATAAACTAAGTCTCTGTCTTGCCAACAAAAATATTGCTGTCACTCTCTGCAGCATTAACAGTCAGTTAGCTTTAACACAGAGCCTGACTCAAATGTTACACAAAATCTACCCTTTAAATGTGTTAATTACTGAACTAGAAACAAATTGAAATTCGTTCATAACTTTGGACAGAGCCAAGCTAACAGATTTGCCCTGTTTCCAGTTTTTGTGTTAAATCTAACCATCTCCTTGTGACTTGAGAGTGTTTTTAGAATTCTTGTTTTAAGGGTTTACACACTATTTTTCTAAATATTCTTGTCCCGAGTACTTTCACACAGAACATGAATATTTACGCCTAAAAATCAACAATTTTCTTTTGGAAGGAAATAGTTTTTCCTGACCTTTCACACCTCTAGTAAGGTCACCAACCAATCCCATTGTGCAGAAATACAACGAACATCACATCAAAACTCCCAACAATAATGTTGATTGTTTCGAGCCACAGAGTATTATAGGCTATGACAGAGGGACATACAAGGACAACAATTTCAAGGACAATGCATTGAGAAGCATTGCCCACCACTATAGCTATCAGAAATGGTTTACTTTTGGATGTAGTAGAGTTGGCAGTGGGCAGTGTCACAAGAAACAGTGTCACAGCAGGTTTGGCTAAAGTAACAAAATCTCCTCTTCTTTAGTGGAGTGAGGAGGAGCAAAACAAGATCGGCATCACTAGATGATGTTGAATCCATTATTGTTCTGAAGAAAGAGGTGACATGTTTCTGTTCAAACCATTTTTTTAAAAGGTGTTGAAAATTTGCATCGCTGCCGGTTTGAATAGTTTTATTGGAAAATATTCATTTATTTGTCACGCCCCCGGTGTGTAGAGGCCTTAACGCTGAGCAAGAAAGCAAACAAATGCAATTACTCAAAATGTTAAACTATTTATTCAATCTATAAAATGAACAAAATAATTTGTAAACTGTGAATGTAGTGAGGAAGTTAAAAGGAAGTTCTGTTTTGTACCTTTAGGTTTGTTGTTTTTCTTTTTTTTGTTGGCACAGGTGACTGCCACGCCGACAACTAAGAAGATAACCAGTGCAGAGAGTACACCTGCCGTTATTGGTAAAGCATCTGTAGCTAAAATAAGAGACAACAAACATGTATATTGAAATCAGCAAACTATACATGTGTCATGAAAAAAGGCAGAGGAGCAAAGGAGAAAATGACATCAATGAATTCACTGCAGCAGAGTAAGTTTTCACTTACAAAGGTACCATGGACCATCACTGCCGGGAGTCACAGTTTCATTGAAGGATGTGATATTAATGGAGGGTGTAAGTGAAACTATGTCAGTCTCCTTAAATGTCATAATGATCACATTATTTCTCACTCACCACAGTTCAATATATCCTCTTCTTTGGAGACAGTACTGACGTGATTCCAGACTTTACAAGCAACACGTCCTGAGACATGTTGTTTCAGAGTGATACTGTTTTCCTCTTTATTTTCAGAGTAGAGCTCAGCGTCTGTCAGTGCACGTCCACCCAGAGTCCAGCTGTACTGAGGACTGTCCCCTCCCTCAGAGGAGCAGGAAAGCTTCATCTCTCCCTGGGACAGACACTCAGAGGCCACCAGGACAGAGGACACAGGAGCTGAAAGACGCAAAAAGGACTTTTGATATTGCAGCAGTATCTTGATCCTTTTTTACAGTTTCTAAAGGCTCAAAATACAGATACATGTAGAGTATGTGATACATAATGTAGATTATCAATACAATCTGAGATTTATATCTATCCATATGACTACATTTCTCTGTATGAAAAAAGTAATTTACCTTGAATAGACAAATGTAGAGTCTTTTTCGATGTCAGCTTTGCTTCTAAATCAAAGATTGAAAGTGTATATTCACTACTGTCTGTCCTGCTGAGTTTATTGATCCTAAATGTTCTATCACTGGGAGTAAAGACAGATCTGTCTTTCAGAGAATTAGTTATAATTTCATTTAGTCTCCCACGGAGTATTACTGTGGATTCTTTCTTCAATTCGTATCTATGTATTTGAGAGGCTCCGTCCATCAGCTGGAGGACCACAGTTCCTCCCAAAGGTCCATAACATTTAGCTGCATACTGTCTGCCATCACAGTGAGTTTCCACTCCTGTAAAATTTGAAAAACAAAAAGAAACAATTGTGATCCTTCATTTTATACAGAATGAATGATGCTGAGAATTAGATGCAGCAAACACATTAACATTGGAGGTTTGCTGCATCTCTGTGTCTCACAGACCACAGTGGGCACACAGGTTTTCCTTTCTTGTGCAGCAAACATAAAAACTTTTTTGTATTGGAGTTGTTGTTGTTTTTTTACTGCTGTGTTGCTACTTTTTACAAAATAAAATATCTCATCACTTTTTCCACCACCGCCTGTGATGGGAAAAAAGTTGTGGTTCAGCTGATGTCATTATTTGGAGGGTGTAAGTGAAACTATGTCAGTCTCCTTACCTGATGTGACAGTTGTTGATTGAATACACAGGGTGTTATTGGCTGCAAACACCCACTTTGTTATGTCTGTCCCATTGGAGATGCAGTTAATGTAAATGAATCCTATGAACAAACAAACACAATATACAACAGATGAACAGAGTAATTATAATCATCAGTGTCATAATGATCACATTATTTCTCACTCACCACAGTTAATTATATCCTCTTCTTTGGAGACACTACTGACGTGATTCCAGACTTTACAAGCAACACGTCCTGAGACATGTTGTTTCAGAGTGATACTGTTTTCCTCTTTATTTTCAGAGTAGAGCTCAGCGTCTGTCAGTGCACGTCCACCCAGAGTCCAGCTGTACTGAGGACTGTCCCCTCCCTCAGAGGAGCAGGAAACCTTCATCTCTCCCTGGGACAGACACTCAGAGACCACCAGGACAGAGGACACAGGAGCTGAAAGACACACAGAAGAGTTTTGATATTGCAGCAGTACCTTGATCCTTTTTTACAGTTTCCAAAGGCTCAAAATACAGATACATGTAGAGTATGTGATACATAATGTAGATTATCAATACAATCTGAGATTTATATCTATCCATATGACTACATTTCTCTGTATGAAAAAAGTAATTTACCTTGAATAGACAAATGTAGAGTCTTTTTCGATGTCAGCGTTCTGTTTGAATCAAATATTAAAAGTGTATATTCACTACTGTCTGTCCTGCTGAGTTTATTGATCCTAAATGTCCCATTACTGGGAGTAAAGACAGATCTGTCTTTTAGAGAATTAGTTATAATTTCATTTTGTTTCCCGAGGAGTATTATCGTGGATTCATTCCTCCATTCGTATCTATGTATTTGAGAGTCTTCGTCCATCAGCTGGAGGACCGCAGTTCCTCCCAAAGGTCCATAACATTGAGCTCCATCCTGTCTGCCATCACAGTGAGTTTCCACTCCTGTAAAATTTTAAAAACAAAAAGAAACAATTGTGATTCTTCATTTTATACAGAATGAATGATGATGAGAATTAGATGCAGCAAACATATTGATATTGTAGGTTTGTTGCATCTCTGTGTCTCACAGACCACAGTGGACACACAGGTTTTCTTTTCTTGTGCAGCAAATGTAAAAACTTATTTGTATCGGAGTTGTTGTTGTTGTTTTTTTTACTGCTTTGTTGCTACTTTTTACAAAGTAAAATATCTCATCACTTTTTCCACCACCGCGTGTGATGGGAAAAAAGTTGTGATTCAGCGAACGCCATTATTTCCCTAAAACAGAGTTTTGAGGTAAGTTGACCTCAGTCAGTAATTACAATCCTACATCTGTCAAACTTTGTTGAACCCACAGAACATTTTAATTGCTGCAACTCAAGGGAAGCTTAAAATCCTAAAACAAATTATGAGTTGGGTCATCCAGTGTTTTGAACAAATGTGTAAAAAATGAGGAACAATTCAGAAGAAGCGCTGCGGCCATAAAAACATGAGCTTTGAACATTTCACTCAGAGTGGGCAGGCGTTATGTAGCGGCAATGAAGTGTTGGATCAATACCATATATGGTATTATAACTGGCATTACCATTTTGTCTCGCGATGTTACACATTAAACAGTTAATAGAGCCTCCAGGCCACAGTTGGTAGTTTAGGTAAAGTGTCTCACTGATGTTTACAACTATGACAATAACCAAAAATACAGCCTTGGAGCAGAGACTTGCTACACTTGCAGTATAGTCTGAGGCAAACACTGTCAAGTTTTCATAAGATTACAACTGCAACATTGAAAACATGGCTCTTGAGAAACAGCAACAGTGAGAAACCAATCTCCTTTACTCTTTATACCATTAAGATCATTTTAAAGGGAGATTTAAAGGGCCAGTTAAAGAGCTCAAATTTAAAATGCTTGAAAAAAATTAATAATCTGGATATAAAGTGCCGTGATAACACAATCTGTTTATTAGAAAATTTACCAAGATGTTGTAGGTTTACTGTGAAACAAGTAACACGAGACGAGAGCTTGGTCTTATGCAACAAATTCAAACAGAAATAGGCTATATTATTACAAAAGATGTTTTCATTCAAAAAAATGATGCACTTATTTTAAATCCCTCCGTCGACCAACCAGCAACTAAAGTATTCTCCATTTGAACAACACGATATAGTGATGAGTATTATTCAGCACTGCTGTTATATAAAACGGTTATTGACTGTACTGATCTTAAACCCAACAATGTTCTTTACAGCATTTGAGCTGCTGTACATCACTGGAAATATTGTCTTAACTTTATTAACTATATGTCATCCCACATCTACAAAACACGTTGATATACATCCTGAGTTTTAATAAAGTGCCAGAAGAAAGAAGTTGAGCAGCTCACCATGAGAGACTCCTAGTAGCATCACCAACAGTCCAAACACAGCTTCCATGTCTCTTCACAGCAGTTTAGTCTCTAATTGTCCCTAAACTAAACCTGTGTATTGTCCTTTGAGCAGCCTGCAAAGTGTCTTTTCAGCAATCAGCCTCAGAGGAAGGTGTGAACGTTCTCACCAAGAAGAGTGATGTCATGTTTCTTCTTTTTACAGTGAGAGGAGAAAACAAAGAGACGTTTTACTTCCCCTTTCAACCTACAAGTTGGCCTTCGTGTTTGATGGACTGAGTGAAGGAGACTGACAGCAGACATTTCTAAAACAGTCCAAACACAGCTTCTATGTCTCTTTCCGTTCAGTGTTTGATGACCAGGTCAGTATAGTGATCAGACCACTTTTATTTAATAGCATATATCCAACACTTGAGTCACAGATGTCACCTGTTATTGATCAGGTCCAGAAGAAAAGGCGTGCATTGTCTGCTGTCACAGCTTCAACCATGTGAACTATCAGAATCAGCTGTATCGACCAATAGTCATAAAACATATAAGTCTGTGCAGAAATGGCCTCATAAACTGTAGCATCCCCGATGAATGATGGTCTGGTGTCTTTTACTGATGGTTCACAAAACTTTATTGAATGGGACTTGAATCTATTAAACGCAGTGAAAACTGGAAGTGAACACACTGTAAGAGATCTGAAGAAAATAAAGACAAACATTACTAAACAATGTTTAACATCCTGACCATACCCTTCTTGCTACCATGCTAAATTTAACCACCGACTGAATCACGGCGGTGCATTTAAGTTAAACATCAGTTTAATACTTTAAACTCTCATTTATGACACAAAAAAATCCCTGAAAACCGGAACAATCTAACCCAATAATTTTCCCAGAATGAGTACTAGTACAATACAGTACTAGTACAGTACTAGTACAGTAGTAGTACTGACCTTGTGTCCATATCAGCCAGGTGCCAAACAAACAAAAAACCGTCAACCTTTTCCTATTTTTAACACTTTTTTCCATCTTTTTATCTTCTCCCCGTTCTAACACTTCTTTCTAAACTGCTTCCGGTTTCAGTCCTTCAGAATAAAGGTGTAACAGGAAATGCATTGATATAAATCTCAAAACGTCTCCAAAATAAAAGACATGAAAAAGAATGAATAATTGAAATACTCTGAACTGTATTAGAGGTCTTTTACATAAACTACAACTTGACTGGTTGCTGGAGGCATAAAACTTGAAGCTTTTAATATTTTTATTTGGCCACAGGAAGGGTTTTTTTTTTTTCATTCAGTGTCTAGTCATGAGTACCAACCTCAGACCTACTAACATAAGTGCAAACATTTCATTTAAAGCCAAAATAATGCTCAGCAGGCATTAAAGGTAGAATCTTTAAATGTAATGGTAGCTGTTTAAAATGTTAAACACATGGCTCGTGGATTTGTTTTTATTAGATGTACAGTTATCATGATTTTGTGAAAAGGATCATGTTTTTGTCATATTTTCACTCACCACAGGCAGATGTCCTTTGTTCTTTGGAGACACTACTGCTATGACTCCCGACTGTGCAGACCAGACTTCCTGAGACATGTTGTTTCAGAGTGATACTGTCAGCCCCAACATTTCCAGAGAGGAGCTCTGCATCTGTCAGTGCACGTCCACCCAGAGTCCAGCTGTCCTGAGGACTGTCCCCTCCCTCAGAGGAGCAGGAAACCTTCATATCTCCCTGGGACAGACACTCAGAGACCATCAGGACAGAGGACACAGGAGCTCAGAGAAACACACAGAGGACCTTTGATATTACACCAGAATCTTCATCATCTTTAGGATGTGTGTAGAAATGAACTTGAATGGTGAACTGTAGAGTTCGTTCTCCTGATTTCTGTCTATTTAAAACATTTCAAGGGTCATTTCATCGCCATCAGTCCTGCTCAGGCTATTAATCCTGTAATTCCCATCACTGTGAGTAAAAAAGGATGTTTTCTTTCAGATTTAATGCAGTCTTATTCTTTCTCTCATGAGCTATTATGACGTTTCTGTGTTTGTTTAATTACGACTGGTATCTAGATATTTCTGAGGCACTGCCCATCAACTGGAGACTTTCCTTTCCTCCCACAGCTCCAGCAACGAGCTCCACCCTGTCTGCCATCACAGTAAGTGTCCACACAAGCTGCAGGTAAAATATTATAATTTAATTGTTCTATGTCTGAGGATCATTGCTTTGATTTCTATAAAAGTGCAAATATTACTGTTCAAATAGTGTGAATAATTTAAGATTATTTACATGTTCTCCTGAATGCATCTTCCTCAGCGTTCTTTCCCATTGCTGATACTAAATGTAATGCCACAGAGTCCACTTGCCTGTGCTGTTATCCTCGGTGGAACTGTATACATCCAAGTGTTGACCAATGCCAGCAGCCATGTGGTGAGGTGTAAGAAGGAGCTTCCCAGTGGACTCATTAACGTGTTCACTCTGCAGAATGAAAAGGTGACGATACAGGACGCATTTAGGAACAGAACAGAGTTTTTCATCAACAACGGGACGCTCAAGATCACAAACGTGGAGAGGAATGATTCAGGTCAATACAGCGGGGAGGCCTTTGATCCAAATGGGGTCCTTGTGAAAAACATACATTTTAAACTAGATGTTAAAGATATGTATTAAATCATGTTCTTAATATTTTGATATGTTATTAAGAAGTTAATCAGAAATGTAATTGTCATGTAGAAGTGAAAGTACCAAACAAAATGTACCAGTTGTACAACATAGGATAGAAGAATAGTGGAGACAATAGATGAAAAGACTTTATAATGTTGTTCAACTTTTTCATTGTTCAATGAGAAGGAATAGTCTGCTGTAGCTTTTATAGTCATACAAGTACCTGCTTCCAAAATCTTCCAAATATCAATGCCCAGTCTATTGACATTATCCCTTCTTTCAGTACATATAGGATACTAATAATTACGATCAAATCTACATATAACTAATTCATGCATTTGCTTGCAACAAAAATATACCCTTAAAAGGTAGACTTTTTTTGTCAGTGATCATTTACACATTTAATAAATGTGTGCAACCTTTACTCTGCACTGATGAAAGATGTAAAGCGAGGGTGTTAGGTGTGGTTCAGTAACAGGAACTGGCTGCGGTTCAACAGAAACCTTTAGGAAATACTTTTTCAGGCTTCCTTTTTGACTAACCACCTTTGGTCTGAACCTGCCCAAATTTTCATACGTTTGTCGTGTTTCGGATGTTTGGCTAAATGTTGTGTTTTGTTTTCTATGTCCACCCTGCAGTGTATGCACCATAGCAACAGTTGTAGATTTCCAGTTTGATTTCTCTGATGTTTTGATCCAGCTTGGTGTAGGTTCATGTTTTTGCTTCATCTATGATAGACCAGATGGAGCTCCTTGATATTTGTAGCCACTTTGCAACAACTGGAATCTTTATTGTATAGTGGTAGCAGGAAAAAACTGCGGGAAGTGTTATATATTTTGCAATTGTAATATGTTGCCTCACATAACAATTATGTGTCATAATTAAAGTGGATCTAAAGTGTTGCTGACACAGTTACAGGGATTTCTGATTAAAGTCATTCTAGTCATTGTCTGCATGAGTTTAAGTATGCAGACAATAACAAGTGCTTATAATTATCATTGTGGTCTGTTTCCTCAGAAAACATTTTGACCATCCTGATCCCAGTCTGTGCCGGAGTGGGTGCTCTCCTGATACTGGTGTCATGTTGCTGTGTGTGCAGGAAAGTCAAGCGTAGTAAGAAGTCAGGTAACACTTCACATGCCTACTCCTGATCAAGAAAAGGTCAATCATTAATGATCTAGACTCAGTAAATACTGTAATATGTTGGTGAAAATGTTTTTTTGTGCTATATTGTGTTTTGTGCAGGGTCAAGTATATAAGAATATAAACCTTCAGTGTGAGTTTGGACTTGAATGAACTCTGAACTGAGGGCCGTTATCACCGATGGATACTGAACCGTGGACTCAAAAACCCAACAGCAAACAGAACATTTAGTATGTGTGGGGAGCTGAGAAAGCTTGTGGACTTTTCATTTTTTTTTTTTTTTAAATCTTGTATAGTCTTAAAATAGATTTTGATTTAAAAAACAGAGTTGTGACAGTGGTGAAATTTACACGATCTGATCTTAAAACAGTAGCAGCTGTGTAACCATGTTTTTGAAGTCACTTATCACAGAAATGTGGTGTAAATCAATGTAAATCTTTGATCTGCTTGTAGTTAAACAATAAGAAAAGAGTGAATTTGTAATTAGATATAATATTTTTTTTATTTTCAAACATTTCATTGCATCTGGATGTTTTACATGTTGAAAATATTTTTGCTATAAATTAAATACAGCAGTGTGATGGATGGGGCTGCGTGAAATAAAGTTAAATTATTATTAAAACAGACAAAGTTATTGAATAAAATACACTATAAAATTATAATATATATAACGTAAAGAAACAGCACCAGAATACATCACTATTCAGGCATTAGTTCTTGTGTTAGTACTTGTACTAAAAATCTTCAAAATCACAGAATTTACCGGCCACAAGGAAGCAAATGATTAAAAGTTTATTTCGTAAAACTTGTATTCGCTTATGCCAAAGCTCATTAGTCATGTTGTGTTGTGACACATTCAGGCTGTGTTTGGGTTTCACTAAAATCATATCACGCTTAAGTAACATTTGTTTATTTTCAACGTTAAATGCAACTTTGAGTTTAGTTTTCAGCCTGAATATAATAAACACCCTCTTGATTATTTACAGTGTATGTCTAAGCTGCACAGAAAGTTGTTAAATTAAAATTTACAGGAGAGCTTAAACTTAATCAAAGTAAAACACAGTGATTAAAAGAAAACAAAACTGTTGCCAGATTCAAATGTTGCCGTGTGTCTCGGCAGCAAGCAGTAAATCAAAAAGTTTCCCATTCTCAATTTGTACAGGGAATGAAAGACACTAGTGGATATTGCTGATGTTCAGAACATAAATTTGTAACTCTGTATGAAACACTGAGGGGCTTTTAATGTGAAACGGATACAGGAAGTCTGACCAATTGGCCAACCATGGATGACTTCCACCCTTTTCTCATAAGAGCTCTGTATCACTGGAGTTCATAAGAAACGGGAGACAAATGGGTTGCATTCATAGACTGTATGGTTATATTATCTAATTGAATATTTGAAGGGAGCATAAAATCTACAAGCGCTAGACATTTCTGGGAGGACAAAAGCACTATGATTCATGAATAAGATGTTCTCAGACGATAGGATTTTTGCAGATGGCAATGTTACATCAACAGGCTGTTCATTGGTAGTAGGGGTGCTAACGTTAACTTGCTACTCCCAGCCTGCATTTACTGGTTGGAGAAGCTCTGTGATTATCTGACTCTGTTTGTGCTTCTTTGAGCTCTTTTGAAGTCAGGCCAACATTATCGTAAGGCTAATGTGACGTTAATACAATAAAATGAATATGAGCATTGTAAAAGTAATTGAACTATAACTGTGTGTCCATCAGACTAAATTTGTACGCAGTGAAAAGGGGCAGAATATAACTGATAGTGTAATAGAATAAGAGAGGATCTTTGTGGGAAAAGCTGCATATATGGTTTGTATGTTGACAGCTTTTGTTGCGTGTTGTTTCACTTCCTTCATAGCTGATATTGGTGGGTAATACAAGGATGTCTGCCTCCACCTGCAAGTTCATCTTTCCTGGAAGCAAGAACCTCCAAAGCAGCGCTGCATCGCTATTTAAATGTCCTACTGGCGCTTTGAGATTTCTATTCGGTCTTACCAGTGCTTCAACAGGGCCGGTGTTAACCACTACACAGTACTGACACTTCTACATTTAATCTTTAGTTTGCTGTGAATTTGTACTGCATACTGCCACTTCTCTCAAGCTGCCTTCATGCAGGGTGAATATGTTTTTTCTTAATGCTGAGTTTTAAGACATGACTTCTTCATTCAAACATCAAACCAAATTCTCAGATGTTAATGCTTGTTGTGTTCTTCGAAACATTGCAAAGGAAGCATGAATTCCTCTTATTGGGAACAGTATGACTAGAAATTCCCCAACTAATATTGTGCCTCAAGATATAACTAGTGCATTTATGCTGAGCAGTTTTTAAAAGTTACTTTTCAGTTTCATTAAACAGACAGTGTGTGGACTAAAAGCGTCTCAGAAATAAAAAAAAAATAAAAAAGTTGCTGGAGACAAGAATCTTTGCAGAAGTTTTGAAATCATTTCTGAAGTTCTGTTTTTTAAGAATACACGTTAAGTTTAACCAAACAAGGAAAGCTTGTCGTTGCGCTCAGCTATGAAGGAAGTGAAACAATACGCAAAAAGAGCTGTCAACATACAAACCATATATGCAGCTTTTCCAACAAAGATCCTCTCTTATTCTATTACACTATCAGTTATCTTCTGCCCCTTTTCACTACGTACAAATTTAGTCTGATGGACACACAGTTATAGTTCAATTACTTTTACAATGTTCATATTCATTTTATTGTTACATTTGATTCATTTAAAGTAATATATGGAGGAAATGAGACAAATACATTGTTATAAATATCATAAAAAGAAAAACATTAGCTTTGAGATTTCAATTCAGTAATAAGTACTATGAGTACCCTGTACTTATTTTATTGATACTTTATTCATGCAACAGTCACACTGTAAATTGCAGGCTGTAATATAACATGCTGCCGCAGATTTTTACACCAAAAGCTAACAGCATTATGTACACTTATACTGAAATGTGTCTTTGTTTGGACTTTAATTTAGTCCGGCAGCGATGAAACAAAAAACGTTTTCTACAACATAACATATTTACAAGTGTGTTTTCTGTTCTGTGATCACAGGTGGAGCTGTAGGCATCTGGATGTTTCATCACTGTCCAAAGGTTGTCGTGCATTGAACATTTTATAAGAAGTCGTTCCTTCTACTTGAATTATTTCTTTGCAAAAGAAAATCTGATCCCAATTTCATCAAATCTACAACCAGTCTTGCGACAAATGAAAAGAGACAGACCGGTTTATTTATGATCACTGTCGGGTCACAATAAGCTTCCTTTAGGGTTTCTACAGTGATATTAAAACAGAAAGCTCTCAGAACTTTAGAATTGAAATCATGGAGAGCTGCTAAGCTGGAAACAGAATTTGTGAAGATTAAAACCAGGAGAGAAATTTCACTCTAAACTTAATTTTCCAACCACAAACAGACACAATGCAAATAACAGCAGGTGAAGGGCGACACTGTCGGTGTAGGTTTAAGATGCAGGACTTCTCATTTCAACCATCAAAACCGAGTTCTCTGGCTGGTCTGTCGTTTGTGGGATAGCAGAGCCTTTAGCTTTTTTTTCTTACAAGCAAAAAATATATGAATCCCAATGAACAAGAGAAATAAGACGGCCACTAGCAAACCATGTACAAGCAGTGAGTGATCTGTTGAGAGACACAAAAGTCAAAAGTCAAGTTAGAACTGGATTTGATTCATGGAAGATACAAATAAAAGACACAACAAACAGATATTGAAGTCAGCAAACTCTACATGTGTTATTAAGAAGACAGATGAGCAAAGGAGAAAATGACATCAATGAATCCACTGCAGCAGAGTAAGTTTTCACTTACAAAGGTACCGTGGACCATCACTGCCGGGAGTCACAGTTTCATTGAAGGATGTCATATTAATGGAGGGTGTAAGTGAAACTATGTCAGTCTCCTTACCTGAAGTGACTGTTGTTGATTGAATACACAGGGTGTTATTGGCTGCAAACACCCACTGTGATATTTCTGTCCCATCAGAGATGCAGTTAATGTAAATGAATCCTATGAACAAACACAATATACAACAGATGAACAGAGTAATTATAATCATCAGTGTCATAATGATCACATTATTTCTCACTCACCACAGTTCATTATATCCTCTTCTTTGGAGACACTACTGACGTGATTCCAGACTTTACAAGCAACACGTCCTGAGACATGTTTCAGAGTGATACTGTTTTCCTCTTTATTTGCAGAGTAGAGCTCAGCGTCTGTCAGTGCACGTCCACCCAGAGTCCAGCTGTACTGAGGACTGTCCCCTCCCTCAGAGGAGCAGGAAACCTTCATCTCTCCCTGGGACAGACACTCAGATACTATCAGGACAGAGGACACTGGAGCTGAAAGACACACAGAGGACTTTTGATATTGCAGCAGTATCTTGATCCTTTTTTACAGTTTCTAAAGGCTCAAAATACAGATACATGTATAGTATGTGATACATAATGTAAATTATCAATACAATGTGAGATTTATATCTATCCACGTGACTACATTTCTCAGTATGAAAAAAGTAATTTACCTTGAATAGACAAATGTAGAGTCTGTTTCGATGTCGGCGTTCCGTTTGAATCAAAGATTAAAAGTGTATATTCACTACTGTCTGTCCTGCTGAGTTTATTGATCCTAAATGTCCCATTACTGGGAGTAAAGACAGATTTGTCTTTCAGAGAATTAGTTATAATTTCATTTTGTCTCCCGCGGAGTATTATCGTGGATTCTTTCTTCCATTCGTATCTATGTATTTGAGAGGCTCCGTCCATCAGCTGGAGGACCACAGTTCCTCCCAAAGGTCCATAACATTGAGATCCATCCTGTTTGCCATCACAGTGAGTTTCCACTCCTGTTAAATAAAAAAATAAAACAAGGAAACAATTGTGATTCTTCATTTTATACAGAATGAATGATGATGAGAATTAGATGCAGCAAACATATTAATATTGTAGGTTTGCTGCATCTCTGTGTCTCACAGATCACAGTGGACACACAGGTTTTCTTTTCTTGTGCAGCAAATGTAAAAACTTATTTGTATCAGAGTTGTTGTTGTTGTTGTTTTTTTACTGCTGTGTTGCTACTTTTTACAAAGTAAAATATCTCATCACTTTTTCCACCACCGCCTGTGATGGGAAAAAAGTTGTGATTCAGCGAACGCCATTATTTCCCTAAAACAGAGTTTTGAGGTAAGTTGACCTCAGTCAGTAATTACAATCCTACATCTGTCAAACTTTGTTGAACTCACAGAAAATTGTAATTGCTGCAACTCAAGAGAAGCTTAAAATCCTCAAACAAATTATGAATTGGGTCATCCAGTGTTTTGAACAAATGTGTAAAAAATGAGGAACAATTCAGAAGAAGTACTGCGGCCATAAAAACATGAGCTTTAAATATTTCACTCAGAGTGGGCAGGCGTTACGTAGCGGCAATGAAGTGGTGGATCAATACCATATATGGTATTATAACTGGTATTACCATTTTGTCTCGCGATGTTACACATTAAACAGTTAATAGAGCCTCCAGGCCACAGTTGGTAGTTTAGGTAAAGTGTCTCACTGATGTTTACAACTATGACAATAACCAAAAATACAGCCTTGGAGCAGAGACTTCCTACACTTGCAGTATAGTCTGAGGCAAACACTGTCAAGTTTTTATAAGATTGCAACTGCAACATTGAAAACATGGCTCTTGAGAAACAACAACAGTGAGAAACCAATCTCCTTTACTCTTTATACCATTAAGATCATTTTAAAGGGAGATTTAAAGGGCCAGTTAAAGAGCTCGAATTTAAAATGCTTGAAAAAAAAGAACAATTTGGATATAAAGTGCCATGATAATACAATCTGTTTATTAGAAAATTTACCAAGAAGATGTTGTAGGTTTACTGTGAAACAAGTAACAGGAGACGAGAGCTTGGTCTTGTGCAACAAATTCAAACAGAAATAAGCTATATTATTACAAAAGATGTTTTCATTCACAAAATGATGCACTTATTTTAAATCCCTCCGTAGACCAACCAGCAACTAAAGTATTCTCCATTTGAACAACACGATATAATGATGAATATTATTCAGCACTGCTGTTATATAAAATGGTTATTGACTGTACTGATCTTAAACCCAACAATGTTCTTTACAGTATTTGAACTGCTGTACACATCACTGGAAATATTGTCTTAACTTTATTAACTATATTTGATCCCACATCTACAAAACACGTTGATATTAATCCTATGAGTTTTAATAAAGTGCCAGAAGAAAGAAGTTGAGCAGCTCACCATGAGAGACTCCGAGTAGCATCACCAACAGTCCAAACACAGCTTCCATGTCTCTTCACAGCAGTTTAGTCTCTAATTGTCCCTAAACTAAACCTGTGTATTGTCCTTTGAGCAGCCTGCAAATTGTCTTGTCAGCAATCAGCCTCAGAGGAGAGTGTGAACGTTCTCACCAAGAAGAGTGATGTCATGTTTACTTCTTTTTACAGTGAGAGGAGAAAAAAAAGAGACGTTTTACTTCCCCTTTCAACCTACAAGTTGGCCTTCGTGTTTGACGGACTGAGTGAAGGAGACTGACAGCAGACATTTCTAAAACAGTCCAAACACAGCTTCTATGTCTCTTTCCGTTCAGTGTTTGATGACCAGGTCAGTATAGTGATCAGACCACTTTTATTTAACAGCATATATCCAACACTTGAGTCACAGATGTCACCTGTTATTGATCAGGTCCAGAAGAAAAGGTGTGCATTGTCTGCTGTCACAGCTTCAACCATGTGAACTATCAGAATCAGCTGTATCGACCAATAGTCATAAAACATACAAGTCTGTGCAGAAATGGCCTCATAAACTGTAGCATCCCCGATGAATGATGGTCTGGTGTCTTTTACTGATGGTTCACAAAACTTTATTGAATGGGACTTGAATCCATAAAACGCAGTGAAAACTGGAAGTGAACACACCGTAAGAGATCTGAAGAAAATAAAGACAAACATTACCAAACAATGTTTAACATCCTGACCATACCCTTCTTGCCAGCATGCTAAAAAATTAATTATATTATTATATTACATATTATTATATTATTATATTAATTATATAATAATATTATATATATATATATATATATATATATATATATATATATATATATATATATATATATATATATATAAAATATTATTATATAATAATTAACAAAAAAAATTCCCCTCGGGGATTAATAAAGTAAATACCTACCTACCTACCTACCGAAATTTAACCACCGACTGAATCACGGCGATGCATTTAAGTTAAACATCAGTTTAATACTTTAAACTCTCATTTATGACACAACAAAATCCCTGAAAACCGGAACAATCTAACCCAATAATTTTCCCAGAATAAGTACTAGTACTAGTGTACAATACAGTACTAGTACAGTGGTAGTACTGACCTTGTGTCCATATCAGCCAGGTGCCAAACAAACAAAAACCGTCAACCTTTTCCTATTTTTAACACTTTTTTCCATCTTTTTGTCTTCTCCCCGTTCTAACACTTCTTTCTAAACTGCTTCCGGTTTCAGTCTTTCAGAATAAAAGTGTAACAGGAAATGCATTAATAAAAATCTCTAAACGTCTACAAAATAAAAGACATGAAAAAGAATGAATAATTGAAATACTCTGAGCTGTATTAGAGGTCTTTTACATAAACTACAACTTGACTGGTTGCTGGAGGCATAAAACTTGAAGCTTTTAATATTTTTATTTGGCCACAGGAAGGGTTTTTTTTTTTTCATTCAGTGTCTAGTCATGAGTACCAACCTCAGACCTACTAACATAAGTGCAAACATTTCATTTAAAGCCAAAATAATGCTCAGCAGGCATTAAAGGTAGAATCTTTAAATGTAATGGTAGCTGTTTAAAATGTTAAACACATGGCTCGTGGATTTGTTTTTATTAGATGTACATTTATCATGATTTTGTGAAAAGGATCATGTTTTTGTCATATTTTCACTCACCACAGGCAGATGTCCTTTGTTCTTTGGAGACACTACTGCTATGACTCCCGACTGTGCAGACCAGACTTCCTGAGACATGTTGTTTCAGAGTGATACTGTCAGCCCCAACATTTCCAGAGAGGAGCTCTGCATCTGTCAGTGCACGTCCACCCAGAGTCCAGCTGTCCTGAGGACTGTCCCCTCCCTCAGAGGAGCAGGAAACCTTCATATCTCCCTGGGACAGACACTCAGAGACCATCAGGACAGAGGACACAGGAGCTCAGAGAAACACACAGAGGACCTTTGATATTACACCAGAATCTTCATCATCTTTAGGATGTGTGTAGAAATGAACTTGAATGGTGAACTGTAGAGTTCGTTCTCCTGATTTCTGTCTATTTAAAACATTTCAAGGGTCATTTCATCGCCATCAGTCCTGCTCAGGCTATTAATCCTGTAATTCCCATCACTGTGAGTAAAAAAGGATGTTTTCTTTCAGATTTAATGCAGTCTTATTCTTTCTCTCATGAGCTATTATGACGTTTCTGTGTTTGTTTAATTACGACTGGTATCTAGATATTTCTGAGGCACTGCCCATCAACTGGAGACTTTCCTTTCCACCCATAGCTCCAACAACGAGCTCCACCCTGTCTGCCATCACACTAAGTTTCCACACAAGCTGCAGGTAAAATATCATAATTTAATTGTTCCATGTCTGAGGATCATTGCTTTGATTCCTATAAAAGTGCAAATACTACTGTTTCCAGTCTAAAACAATGATTGGTTGTTGGGTCTGTCTCTTTCAGGCAACAAGTCCTCAACAAATTCCTGTGTGTTCCGCTGACCTGTGATTTGCAAACAAAGTCAGGCTCTCTCACTCATTGAAAACTCAGGTTGCTGAGTGTACAACTTTAGTTCAAACTTACAGAATTTTATGTTCAAATTGCAGCGAGTTTCTCCAAGATTAAAACTTATATTTTCAGCCTTGTTGTTGTAAATGTGGGGAGGTGCAGTGATCAGCACTGTCGCCTCGCAGCAAGAAGGTTCCGGGTTCCTTTCTGTGTGGAGTTTGCGTGTTCTCCCAGTGCCTGTGACTTCTCTCCGGGTACTCTGGCTTCCTCCCACCGTCCAAAGATGTGCGTATCAGGTTAATTGGTGATTAGGAAAAAATTGCCCTGAGGTGTGAATGAGAGTTTTAATGGTCTTTGTTTCAGTCTGTCTTTCTGTTACAATAGTTGAGTAAGAATCAAATAGATCTTATTCTACTTTTTCATATCCCAAATAAGTCAAAACATCTTTCTGGTCCCACTTGACATGTTTTTTTCATAGGTACAGTTCATATTTACACACTGTTACATTTGATTCATTTAAAGAGGAAATGAGACCAATACATTATTATAAATATCATAAAAAGAAAAGCAAGAGCTTTGAGATTCCAGTTTATATCAGTGAATAGAGAACTTTACAGAACTTTGACGGATGGGATTCTCATAGATTAAAATTTCCCCACTCTGGGATTAATAAAGTCTAATCTAACCTAATCTAATGAATCCATGCTGAGAAATTGTTTAGAAATACTTCATGAGTGGGTGGAGATGAGAGAAAATGTTAAAACCTTTTTGTGCATGTAGTCTGACTGACTAATTTACTGTGAAACATAGTATTGTTCTGTTTTATACGATGAAATCACTCTTTCAGGCAGATAACTGCTGAGGAGGTCATATTCTCTGCACATTCAAGACTCAAAGTTTTATGTGTCATGTGTTCTAACAATAAGACGTCTGCGTCTTGACTTGCATGTAAGAGCTACTGGTATCTTGTGAAAACGTATGTACTTACATCCTATCATTGATTGTGTTGCATTATTTAGGCCCCAATCAACTGCACATGTACAGCGACTACAAATAGTCATAGATTATGTATTGATCCAAAGGCATTGATTTGTGAGCAGTTCAGTTTCACTCCAAGCTTTTCTAATCTTTTTTCTTTTTTTCTTTTTTTTTAACACAGCACCTTTCTCAGACAAAGTCACAAAGTGCTTCACAACAATTACAACAACAAATTAAAACATTTTTGAACCTTTTTGTTGGTTAATTGTAGATCATAAATATCTACAGCAGCAGCTGTTTGTTCAACTGACTTTCTATTTACCCCAAATAATTAGTAGGAATATCTCTATTCCTCCAGACTTGAAAGTGACAACCTGATGTAACTAAAATTCTCAATGATTAAAGTTATTGAAAAATTATAAATAGTTAGTTAAGAAACATCGATGTCAAATATTCTGTTTTCACAGGAACATTGTCAACTGGAAACCACAAAGACAAAGGAAGTGCATTGGACTAAATATAGAAAGCATGATTTGATGGTGTTGAAAGACAAACCTTTCTCAGAATTGAACAAGCTGTTAAATGTCTTCCCCTCTCGAACTACGTTCCTAAATTTCCTGAATTCCTCAAGAACACCACATTTGTCCCTTTCACTTCTCTCCTTCTTTCAGTAGAAGAAAAAAGTATTTTACCATTAACTGCTCTAAATGTGTTGAACTGTTTCCTCTAGTACCATTATCCTAAAAAAGACAACATCATGCCACTGATAAACCACTGGTCTGAATAAGTGCTCACGCCTGAGAAAAAAGTGTTTGCTTCATGGAAACAAATTTGTGCACACTGAACTTTGCAACAGACGAGATATTTTGCTTCTATATCTTTGGTCTAGAGAGCCAAACCAGCGTTGCCATTTATGACATTAATTCTCCCACACACTCTGCACCAAACCATTTATAATTGAAATAACTTTCCCAATACACACTGTGCCAGGATTTATATTTACATACTATGAACCTCAACAAATCCATCAATATCTGTTTAAAAAAATACATTTGAATTAAATGTCACATATGTCACCTTACTTCAAATTAAAAGTAACATTTTACATGATGTGTAAACACAGACATGCTTTCAGAGTCATGTCTGCCAATCATTAGATTAATGAAGGTGAATAAATTGGAAAGAAAGTTATTCTTAAAATGTATCATTTATTACAAGCTTTCAGTATTTCAACAATGAAATTAAAGTAAATATGCTTATAAATTACAAAAAGCTGATATATACATGTAAAAACAGGGTAAAATAATTCAAAACAATTAAGAAATTGTTAAATATTCCACTAAAAGTTCCAGCGCTTAAGCAGGATGCCGTTGTTAAAGGTCACAAAGACTAGATGCTTTGCTTCCCAGAAAAGTGAAGAAAACCCTGATATGTATGAGCTTTAATGGCTTTTCTTTCTCTAATGACAACTTCTACAAAATGAAGGTGAAAGACCTTCAGGCATCTTGACATCTCCTCCCTCTCTCTGCCTTCAGGTGTGTGTTCCTCCTGATCTGTGGACACCTGAAATCACCTGCCTTTACGGACGTTGGCGTACAAACAGTCCTCTCCTGCTGGTTGAGTCTGCTGAGGTCGCTCTGAAAACTTGACTTGGCCGTACTCCACCTCCACCTTCTCCCTTTGCTCCACCTGCCTCTGCTGCCGCTGCACCATCCTGACATCAGTGTAGGTCACTTCCTGGTCGTCTTCTCCCTCTGCAGATTAGCAGGTAGAAGTAAGTGACACAAACAAAGTAGAGCCTTCTAATTACATACAATGACTTTGAAGAACTAGTTTGACATTTTGGAGAATAAACTAAGTCTCTGTCTTGCCAACAAAAATATTGCTGTCACTCTCTGCAGCATTAACAGTCAGTTAGCTTTAACACAGAGCCTGACTCAAATGTTACACAAAATCTACCCTTTAAATGTGTTAATTACTGAACTAGAAACAAATTGAAATTCGTTCTTAACTTTGGACAGAGCCAAGCTAACAGATTTGCCCTGTTTCCAGTTTTTGTGTTAAATCTAACCATCTCCTTGTGATTTGAGAGTGTTTTTAGAATTCTTGTTTTAAGGGTTTACACACTATTTTTCTAAATATTCTTGTCCCGAGTACTTTCACACAGAACATGAATATTTACGCCTAAAAATCAACAATTTTCTTTTGGAAGGAAGTTGTTTTTTCTGACCTTTCACACCTCTAGTAAGGTCACCAACCAATCACATTGTGCGGAAATACAACGAACATCACATCAAAACTCCCAACAATAATGTTGATTGTTTCGAGCCACAGAGTATTATAGGCTATGACAGAGGGACATACAAGGACAACAATCTCAAGGACAATGCATTGAGAAGCATTGCCCACCACTATAGCTATCAGAAATGGTTTACTTTTGGATGTAGTAGAGTTGGCAGTGGGCAGTGTCACAAGAAACAGTGTCACAGCAGGTTTGGCTAAAGTAACAAAATCTCCTCTTCTTTCGTGGAGTGAGGAGGAGCAAAACAAGATCGGCATCACTAGATGATGTTGAATCCATTATTGTTCTGAAGAAAGAGGTGACATGTTTCTGTTCAAACCATTTTTTTAAAAGGTGTTGAAAATTTGCATCGCTGCCGGTTTGAATAGTTTTATTGGAAAATATTCATTTATTTGTCACGCCCCCGGTGTATAGAGGCCTTAACGCTGAACAAGAAAGCAAACAAATGCAATTACTCAAAATGTTAAACTATTTATTCAATCTATAAAATGAACAAAATAATTTGTAAACTGTGAATGTAGTGAGGAAGGTAAAAGGAAGTTCTGTTTTGTACCTTTAGGTTTGTTGTTTTTCTTTTTTTTGTTGGCACAGGTGACTGCCACGCCGACAACTAAGAAGATAACCAGTGCAGAGAGTACACCTGCCGTTATTGGTAAAGCATCTGTAGCTAAAATAAGAGACAACAAACACGTATATTGAAATCAGCAAACTATACATGTGTTATGAAAAAAGGCAGAGGAGCAAAGGAGAAAATGACATCAATGAATCCACTGCAGCAGAGTAAGTTTTCACTTACAAAGGTACCATGGACCATCACTGCTGGGAGTCACAGTTTCGTTGAAGGATGTGATATTAATGGAGGGTGTAAGTGAAACTATGTCAGTCTCCTTAACCACAGTGACTGTTGTTGATTGAATACACAGGGTGTTATTGGCTGCAAACACCCACTGTGTTATGTTTGTCCCATTGGAGATGCAGTTAATGTAAATGAATCCTATGAACAAACAAACACAATATACAACAGATGAACAGAGTAATTATAATCATCAGTGTCATAATGATCACATTATTTCTCACTCACCACAGTTAATTATATCCTCTTCTTTGGAGACACTACTGACGTGATTCCAGACTTTACAAGCAACACGTCCTGAGACATGTTGTTTCAGAGTGATACTGTTTTCCTCTTTATTTTCAGAGTAGAGCTCAGCGTCTGTCAGTGCACGTCCACCCAGAGTCCAGCTGTACTGAGGACTGTCCCCTCCCTCAGAGGAGCAGGAAACCTTCATCTCTCCCTGGGACAGACACTCAGAGTCCATCAGGACAGAGGACAAAGGAGCTGAAAGACATACAAAGGACTTTTGATATTGCAGCAGCATCTTGATCCTTTTTTACAGTTTCTAAAGGCTCAAAATACAGATACATGTAGAGTATGTGATACATAATGTAGATTATCAATACAATGTGAGATTTATATCTATCCATATGACTACATTTCTCTGTATGAAAAAAGTAATTTACCTTGAATAGACAAATGTAGAGTCTTTTTCGAAGTCAGCGTTCCGTTTGAATCAAATATTAAAAGTGTATATTCACTACTGTCTGTCCTGCTGAGTTTATTGATCCTAAATGTCCCATTACTGGGAGTAAAGACAGATCTGTCTTTTAGAGAATTAGTTATAATTTCATTTTGTTTCCCGCGGAGTATTATCGTGGATTCTTTCTTCAATTCGTATCTATGTATTTGAGAGGCTCCGTCCATCAGCTGGAGGACCACAGTTCCTCCCAAAGGTCCATAACATTTAGCTGCATACTGTCTGCCATCACAGTGAGTTTCCACTCCTGTAAAATTTTAAAAACAAAAAGAAACAATTGTAATTCTTCATTTTATACAGAATGAATTATCCTGAGAATTAGATGCAGCAAACACATTAATATTGTAGGTTTGTTGCATCTCTGTGTCTCACAGACCACAGTGGGCACACAGGTTTTCTTTTCTTGTGCAGCAAATGTAAAAACTTATTTGTATTGGAGTTGATGTTGGTTTTTTTTACTGCTGTGTTGCTACTTTTTACAAAGTAAAATATCTCATCACTTTTTCCACCACCGCCTGTGATGGGAAAAAAGTTGTGGTTCAGCTGATGTCATTATTTGGAGGGTGGAAGTGAAACTATGTCAGTCTCCTTACCTGAAGTGACTGTTGTTGATTGAATACACAGGGTGTTATTGGCTGGAAACACCCACTGTGATTTTTCTGTCCCATTGGAGATGCAGTTAATGTAAATGAATCCTACGAGCAAACAAACACAATATACAACAGATGAACAGAGTAATTACAATCATCAATGTCATAATGATCACATTATTTCTCACTCACCACAGTTCATTATATCCTCTTCTTTGGAGACACTACTGACGTGATTCCAGACTTTACAAGCAACACGTCCTGAGACATGTTGTTTCAGAGTGATACTGTTTTCCTCTTTATTTGCAGAGTAGAACTCAGCGTCTGTCAGTGCACGTCCACCCAGAGTCCAGCTGTACTGAGGACTGTCCCCTCCCTCAGAGGAGCAGGAAACCTTCATCTCTCCCTGGGACAGACACTCAGATACTATCAGGACAGAGGACACAGGAGCTGAAAGATGCATAGATGACTTTAGACATTGCAGCAGTATCTTGATCCTTTTTTACAGTTTCTAAAGGCTCAAAATACAGATACATGTAGAGTATGTGATACATAATGTAGATTATCAATACAATGTGAGATTTATAGCTATCCATGTGACTACATTTCTCAGTCTGAAAAAAGTAATTTACCTTGAATAGACAAATGTAGAGTGTGTTTCGATGTCAGCTTTGCTTCTAAATCAAAGATTGAAAGTGTATATTCACTACTATCTGTCCTGCTGAGTTTATTGATCCTAAATGTCCCATTACTGGGAGTAAAGACAGATCTGTCTTTTAGAGAAATAGTTATAATTTCATTTTGTTTCCCGTGGAGTATTATCGTGGATTCTTTCTTCAATTCGTATCTATGTATTTGAGAGGCTCCGTCCATCAGCTGGAGGACCACAGTTCCTCCCAAAGGTCCATAACATTTAGCTGCATACTGTCTGCCATCACAGTGAGTTTCCACTCCTGTAAAATTTGAAAAATAAAAAGAAACAATTGTGATCCTTCATTTTATACAGAATGAATGATGCTGAGAATTAGATGCAGCAAACACATTAATATTGGAGGTTTGCTGCATCTCTGTGTCTCACAGACCACAGTGGGCACACAGGTTTTCCTTTCTTGTGCAGCAAACATAAAAACTTTTTTGTATTGGAGTTGTTGTTGTTTTTTTACTGCTGTGTTGCTACTTTTTACAAAATAAAATATCTCATCACTTTTTCCACCACTGCCTGTGATGGGAAAAAAGTTGTGGTTCAGCTGATGTCATTATTTGGAGGGTGTAAGTGAAACTATGTCAGTCTCCTTACCTGAAGTGACTGTTGTTGATTGAATACACAGGGTGTTATTGGCTGCAAACACCCACTGTGATATTTCTGTCCCATTGGAGATGCAGTTAATGTAAATGAATCCTATGAAAAAACAAACACAATATACAACAGATGAACAGAGTAATTATAATCATCAGTGTCATAATGATCACATTATTTCTCACTCACCACAGTTTATTATATCCTCTTCTTTGGAGACACTACTGACGTGATTCCAGACTTTACAAGCAACACGTCCTGAGACATGTTGTTTCAGAGTGATACTGTTTTCCTCTTTATTTTCAGAGTAGAGCTCAGCGTCTGTCAGTGCACGTCCACCCAGAGTCCAGCTGTACTGAGGACTGTCCCCTCCCTCAGAGGAGCAGGAAACCTTCATCTCTCCCTGGGACAGACACTCAGAGTCCATCAGGACAGAGGACAAAGGAGCTGAAAGACATACAAAGGACTTTTGATATTGCAGCAGTATCTTGATCCTTTTTTACAGTTTCTAAAGGCTCAAAATACAGATACATGTAGAGTATGTGATACATAATGTAGATTATCAATACAATGTGAGATTTATATCTATCCATATGACTACATTTCTCTGTATGAAAAAAGTAATTTACCTTGAATAGACAAATGTAGAGTCTTTTTCGATGTCAGCGTTCCGTTTGAATCAAAGATTAAAAGTGTATATTCACTACTGTCTGTCCTGCTGAGTTTATTGATCCGAAATGTCCCATTACTGGGAGTAAAGACAGATCTGTCTTTTAGAGAATTAGTTATAATTTCATTTTGTTTCCCGCGGAGTATTATCGTGGATTCTTTCTTCAATTCGTATCTATGTATTTGAGAGGCTTCGTCCATCAGCTGGAGGACCACAGTTCCTCCCAAAGGTCCATAACATTTAGCTGCATACTGTCTGCCATCACAGTGAGTTTCCACTCCTGTAAAATTTTAAAAACAAAAAGAAACAATTGTAATTCTTCATTTTATACAGAATGAATGATGATGAGAATTAGATGCAGCAAACACATTAATATTGTAGGTTTGTTGCATCTCTGTGTCTCACAGACCACAGTGGGCACACAGGTTTTCTTTTTTTGTGCAGCAAATGTAAAAACTTATTTGTATTGGAGTTGATGTTGTTTTTTTTTACTGCTGTGTTGCTACTTTTTACAAAGTAAAATATCTCATCACTTTTTACACCACCGCCTGTGATGGGAAAAAAGTTGTGGTTCAGCTGATGTCATTATTTGGAGGGTGGAAGTGAAACTATGTTAGTCTCCTTACCTGATGTGACAGTTGTTGATTGAATACACAGGGTGTTATTGGCTGGAAACACCCACTGTGATTTTTCTGTCCCATTGGAGATGCAGTTAATGTAAATGAATCCTACGAGCAAACAAACACAATATACAACAGATGAACAGAGTAATTACAATCATCAATGTCATAATGATCACATTATTTCTCACTCACCACAGTTCATTATATCCTCTTCTTTGGAGACACTGCTGACGTGATTCCAGACTTTACAAGCAACACGTCCTGAGACATGTTGTTTCAGAGTGATACTGTTTTCCTCTTTATTTGCAGAGTAGAACTCAGCGTCTGTCAGTGCACGTCCACCCAGAGTCCAGCTGTACTGAGGACTGTCCCCTCCCTCAGAGGAGCAGGAAACCTTCATCTCTCCCTGGGACAGACACTCAGATACTATCAGGACAGAGGACACAGGAGCTGAAAGATGCATAGATGACTTTAGACATTGCAGCAGTATCTTGATCCTTTTTTACAGTTTCTAAAGGCTCAAAATACAGATACATGTAGAGTATGTGATACATAATGTAGATTATCAATACAATGTGAGATTTATAGCTATCCATGTGACTACATTTCTCAGTCTGAAAAAAGTAATTTACCTTGAATAGACAAATGTAGAGTCTGTTTCGATGTCAGCTTTGCTTCTAAATCAAAGATTGAAAGTGTATATTCACTACTATCTGTCCTGCTGAGTTTATTGATCCTAAATGTCCCATTACTGGGAGTAAAGACAGATCTGTCTTTTAGAGAAATAGTTATAATTTCATTTTGTTTCCCGTGGAGTATTATCGTGGATTCTTTCTTCAATTCGTATCTATGTATTTGAGAGGCTCCGTCCATCAGCTGGAGGACCACAGTTCCTCCCAAAGGTCCATAACATTGAGCTGCATACTGTCTGCCATCACAGTGAGTTTCCACTCCTGTAAAATTTGAAAAATAAAAAGAAACAATTGTGATCCTTCATTTTATACAGAATGAATGATGCTGAGAATTAGATGCAGCAAACACATTAATATTGGAGGTTTGCTGCATCTCTGTGTCTCACAGACCACAGTGGGCACACAGGTTTTCCTTTCTTGTGCAGCAAACATAAAAACTTTTTTGTATTGGAGTTGTTGTTGTTTTTTTACTGCTGTGTTGCTACTTTTTACAAAATAAAATATCTCATCACTTTTTCCACCACCGCCTGTGATGGGAAAAAAGTTGTGGTTCAGCTGATGTCATTATTTGGAGGGTGGAAGTGAAACTATGTCAGTCTCCTTACCTGAAGTGACTGTTGTTGATTGAATACACAGGGTGTTATTGGCTGCAAACACCCACTGTGTTATGTCTGTCCCATTGGAGATGCAGTTAATGTAAATGAATCCTACGAAAAAACAAACACAATATACAACAGATGAACAGAGTAATTATAATCATCAGTGTCATAATGATCACATTATTTCTCACTCACCACAGTTCATTATATCCTCTTCTTTGGAGACACTGCTGACGTGATTCCAGACTTTACAAGCAACACGTCCTGAGACATGTTGTTTCAGAGTGATACTGTTTTCCTCTTTATTTGCAGAGCAGAGCTCAGCGTCTGTCAGTGCACGTCCACCCAGAGTCCAGCTGTACTGAGGACTGTCCCCTCCCTCAGAGGAGCAGGAAACCTTCATCTCTCCCTGGGACAGACACTCAGAGACCACCAGGACAGAGGACACAGGAGCTGAAAGACACACAGAAGAGTTTTGATATTGCAGCAGTACCTTGATCCTTTTTTACAGTTTCCAAAGGCTCAAAATACAGATACATGTAGAGCAGGGGTCTCAAACTTAATTTACTCGGGGGCCGCTGGAGGCAGAGTCTGGGTGAGGCTGGGCCGCATCGGGTGTTCCACAAGAAAAGCTTTGTTAAAAAAATTCTAATCTTCTCAAATGTCTTTATTTTTATTTTTTTAACACAAAATAAGATGAAAAAATAAATAAACAAATTAAGAATTAATAAGTAAATAAATCAGTTATAAATAAAATAATAATAATTAGATTTCTCTAGTCAGCAACTATGTGTGGTTTCTTCAGTCTTCTATATCTGCTGTATTCAGATTTAAACGTCTTTATTAACAGTTCATTAACCTCAATGGGTTCTTCTGAACATGAATTGTCCTGAACATGAATGGAACATTGAAGAACATGAACTCTTCTTCTGAACATGGCTTCTCTTGCCTACTCCTTGCTGCTGGAGACCTGGCAGCGCTTCCTCTCGCATAGCTGAGCCCCATTTGTCTTGAGGGAGGAAGCAGTTGAGACCCTCAGTATGGCTTGAAGATGATCATCAGTAAGTCTGGACCTGTACTTGGACTTATTGAAGTTCTTGGTGGAGAAGAGCTTTTTGCACAAGTATGTGCTCCCAAAAAGGCACATGGTCTGCTTGAACACTCGGGAAAGCTCAGGGAAGCTGGGGGTCAATTCTCTCAAAAATTGCCCAAGCTTGTCTGCTTTTCCACTCACCTCCCTGAACTTGGCTTTGAGGTCAGAGTTGCACTGCAGGTCAATGAGCTCCATTTGAAGCACAGGAGGGGCATCTTGCACATCAAAGGAGAAGGGGTCCGCAAAAATGTGAAATGTGGCTCTGAAGTCTGCAAATCTGTAATCAAATTCCTCCTGTCGCTTCAAAATGGCATCAACATACTTCTCACCACTGAATGGTGTGCCTGCATCCACGAGTGCCTTGCATGCTGGGAAATGGCAAAGGTTTGTCTGAGAGAGCTGGGCTTTCCATAACACAAGTTTTGTGGAGAATGCTCTCACGTCGTCATAGGCAGCACTGACGAGTTGCCCCTGGCCTTGTAAACTCTTGTTCAGTACATTAAGCTCATGTGTGATATCAACAAGAAAAGCTAAGTCCATGAGCCATTTGGGATCACTTAGCACAGGAACAGCCACCCCATCCTTCTCCATGAAGGCTTTCACTTCTGCTCTCAACTCAAAAAATCTCTTCAAGGCGTTTCCCTGCTGAGCCAACGTACCTCGGTGAAGTAGAGCACAGAACCTTCGGTGCTTTAAGCCCCTGGATCTGATTTGGTTGATGCATTTCACAACGACAGACATCACATTGTCAAACTTCAGGCATTTGCTGCAAAGGGCCTGCTGATGGATAATGCAGTGCAGAGCAATGGCCTCCTTCACACCCTCCTCTTCCAGTTTGTTTTGAACAAGTGCCACCAGTCCAGTTTTCCTCCCTGTCATTGATGGCGCTCCATCGCTTGTTATTCCAACAAACCTCTTCCATGGCAAACCGGCATTCTCAATGGCATCACACCGCTGGTGAAATATCTCCTGAGCAGTGGTCTGGCCATGCATTGGGATTACTGTGAGCAACTCCTCTATCACTTCAAAATTGTCATCGATACCACGGACATACATTGCGAGCTGGGCGGTGTCTCTGATGTCTGTGGTCTCATCAAGAGCGACTGAGTATACACTGAAATATTTGGCTTTCTCACACAGTTGATCATAAATGTTACTTGACAGGTCAGAAATGCGCTCTGCTACGGTGTTGGCAGGAAGGCTGATGTTGCTAAACTGACCTTTCTTTTCCGGACAGACTACACTTGCAGCCTGTCATATGCACTTTTTGACGAATTCACCTTCTGTGAACGGCTTTCCCACCTTAGCAATCATCTCACTAACCACGTAGCGAGCTTCGACTGCTGCATTATTCTCTTTGGTTGCTTTCTTGAAGAAATCTTGTTGCCTCAGTAGACATGTTTTAAGATTTGCAACCCGGTTGGCTCTCTCATCTCCCTGGTATTTTGCATACTCCTCAGCATGTCTAGTTGTGTAATGACGTTTCAAATTGTATTCCTTGTGCACCGCAACTTTCTCTGTGCAAATAAGACACGTCGGGGTGCCCCTGTGCTCAACAAAGAAATATTGCATCTCCCACTTTTCCTGGGATTGTCTGTGCTCATCACCAACCTTTCTCTTCACTGCAGGCTTTGAAAAAGACATGTTTGGGGCTGTGGAATATATTTTAATTCCACTTGGTGTCACTGTCGTGTTTAGCCGTGTTTATGACATCATATAGAAATAGATGTAGTGTTCATCGTGTGAGGCAATGCAAACAAAAAAATAATGACCCCCAAATAACGGTGCGACCCTATAATTAATCCGGGTTATCGGGGACTGTTATTGCCGACGGACAGGTGTCGGTATGTGACTGCAGACCACGTTAGACTACATTATTTCCTTTCTTTTATCTCGCCGCGTACGCATCACGTTGATTTATTTTGTCAGAGAGAGACATATATACGTATAATGTCCCGCTGGGCAGCAACTTAAAAACTTGTTTTTGGAAGTGTTGTGAACGCAGCGCGCTGGGACGGATGTCCGCGTTTGCCGAATAGAAACGAGGCAGCCAGCCAGGCCCGGAAGAAAACTCTCCATGGCAACGCTGCTGTCACTTTCAGTCATTGTGAAATGTTTCTCTGCTTGCATCGAGCCCGGTCGATGTCCCGCCCCCGAGAGCCATATACCCACCGTGATTGGTCGGTTCGTTCAGCTCCGCACACAACACTGGAAAGTGCCATTCATATAAAACTCGCGGGCCGCACTAACATTAAACTTTCATATTAAGGTGGGGGCCACAAAATATCGTCTCGCGGGCCGCAAATGGCCCGCGGGCCGCGAGTTTGAGACCCCTGATGTAGAGTATGTGATACATAATGTAGATTATCAATACAATGTGAGATTTATATCTATCCGTATGACAAAATTTCTCTGTATGAAAAAAGTAATTTACCTTGAATAGACAAATGTAGAGTCTTTTTCGATGTCAGCGTTCTGTTTGAATCAAATATTAAAAGTGTATATTCACTACTGTCTGTCCTGCTGAGTTTATTGATCCTAAATGTCCCATTACTGGGAGTAAAGACAGATCTGTCTTTTAGAGAATTAGTTATAATTTCATTTTGTTTCCCGTGGAGTATTATCGTGGATTCATTCTTCCATTCGTATCTATGTATTTGAGAGGCTCCGTCCATCAGCTGGAGGACCACAGTTCCTCCCAAAGGTCCATAACATTGAGCTGCATACTGTCTGCCATCACAGTGAGTTTCCACTCCTGTAAAATTTGAAAAATAAAAAGAAACAATTGTGATCCTTCATTTTATACAGAATGAATGATGATGAGAATTAGATGCAGCAAACATATTAATATTGTAGGTTTGCTGCATCTCTGTGTCTCACAGACCACAGTGGGCACACAGGTTTTCTTTTCTTGTGCAGCAAATGTAAAAACTTATTTGTATCGGAGTTGTTGTTGTTGTTTTTTTTACTGCTTTGTTGCTACTTTTTACAAAGTAAAATATCTCATCACTTTTTCCACCACCGCCTGTGATGGGAAAAAAGTTGTGGTTCAGCGAACGCCATTATTTCCCTAAAACAGAGTTTTGAGGTAAGTTGACCTCAGTCAGTAATTACAATCCTACATCTGTCAAACTTTGTTGAACCCACAGAACATTTTAATTGCTGCAACTCAAGAGAAGCTTAAAATCCTAAAACAAATTATGAGTTGGGTCATCCAGTGTTTTGAACAAATGTGTAAAAAATGAGGAACAATTCAGAAGAAGCGCTGCGGCCATAAAAACATGAGCTTTGAATATTTCACTCAGAGTGGGCAGGCGTTACGTAGCGGCAATGAAGTGTTGGATCAATACCATATATGGTATTATAACTGGCATTACCATTTTGTCTCGCGATGTTACACATTAAACAGTTAATAGAGCCTCCAGGCCACAGTTGGTAGTTTAGGTAAAGTGTCTCACTGATGTTTACAACTATGACAATAACCAAAAATACAGCCTTGGAGCAGAGACTTGCTACACTTGCAGTATAGTCTGAGGCAAACACTGTAAAGTTTTTATACGATTACAACTGCAACATTGAAAACATGGCTCTTGAGAAACAGCAACAGTGAGAAACCAATCTCCTTTACTCTTTATACCATTAAGATCATTTTAAAGGGAGATTTAAAGGGCCAGTTAAACAGCTCAAATTTAAAATGCTTGAAAAAAATTAATAATCTGGATATAAAGTGCCGTGATAATACAATCTGTTTATTCGATAATTTACCAAGATGTTGTAGGTTTACTGTGAAACAAGTAACAAGAGACGAGAGCTTGGTCTTATGCAACAAATTCAAACAGAAATAGGCTATATTATTACAAAAGATGTTTTCATTCAAAAAATTATGCACTTATTTTAAATCCCTCCGTCGACCAAACAGCAACTAAAGTATTCTCCATTTGAACAACACGATATAGTGATGAATATTATTCAGCACTGCTGTTATATAAAACGGTTATTGACTGTACTGATCTTAAACCCAACAATGTTCTTTACAGTATTTGAACTGCTGTACACATCACTGGAAATATTGTCTTAACTTTATTAACTATATGTGATCGCACATCTACAAAACACGTTGATATTAATCCTATGAGTTTTAATAAAGTGCCAGAAGAAAGAAGTTGAGTAGCTCACCATGAGAGACTCCTAGTAGCATCACCAACAGTCCAAACACAGCTTCCATGTCTCTTCACAGCAGTTTAGTCTCTAATTGTCCCTAAACTAAACCTGTGTATTGTCCTTTGAGCAGCCTGCAAAGTGTCTTTTCAGCAATCAGCCGCAGAGGAAGGTGTGAACGTTCTCACCAAGAAGAGTGATGTCATGTTTACTTCTTTTTACAGTGAGAGGAGAAAACAAAGAGACGTTTTACTTCCTCTTTCAACCTACAAGTTGGCCTTCGTGTTTGATGGACTGAGTGAAGGAGACTGACAGCAGACATTTCTAAAACAGTCCAAACACAGTTTCTATGTCTCTTTCAGTTCAGTGTTTGATGACCAGGTCAGTATAGCGGTCAGACTACTTTTATTTAATAGCATATATCCAACACTTGAGTCACAGATGTCACCTGTTATTGATCAGGTCCAGAAGAAAAGGCGTGCATTGTCTGCTGTCACAGCTTCAACCATGTGAACTATCAGAATCAGCTGTATCGACCAATAGTCATAAAACATACAAGTCTGTGCAGAAATGGCCTCATAAACTGTAGCATCCCCGATGAATGATGGTCTGGTGTCTTTTACTGATGGTTCACAAAACTTTATTGAATGGGACTTGAATCCATAAAACGCAGTGAAAACTGGAAGTGAACACACCGTAAGAGATCTGAAGAAAATAAAGACAAAAATTACTAAACAATGTTTAACATCCTGACCATACCCTTCTTGCTACCATGCTAAATTTAACCACCGACTGAATCACGGCGGTGCATTTAAGTTAAACATCAGTTTAATACTTTAAACTCTCATTTATGACACAACAAAATCCCTGAAAACCGGAACAATCTAACCCAATAATTTTCCCAGAATGAGTACTAGTACAATACAGTACTAGTACAGTACTAGTACAGTAGTAGTACTGACCTTGTGTCCATATCAGCCAGGTGCCAAACAAACAAAAAACCGTCAACCTTTTCCTATTTTTAACACTTTTTTCCATCTTTTTATCTTCTCCCCGTTCTAACACTTCTTTCTAAACTGCTTCCGGTTTCAGTCCTTCAGAATAAAGGTGTAACAGGAAATGCATTGATATAAATCTCAAAATGTCTACAAAATAAAAGACATGAAAAAGAAAGAATAATTGAAATACTCTGAACTGTATTAGAGGTCTTTTACATAAACTACAACTTGACTGGTTGCTGGAGGCATAAAACTTAAAGCTTTTAATATTTTTATTTGGCCACAGGAAGGATTTTTTTTTTCATTCAGTGTCTAGTCATGAGTACCAACCTCAGACCTACTAACATAAGTGCAAACATTTCATTTAAAGCCAAAATAATGCTCAGCAGTCATTAAAGGTAGAATCTTTAAATGTAATGGTAGCTGTTTAAAATGTTAAACACATGGCTCGTGGATTTGTTTTTATTAGATGTACAGTTAGCATCATTTTGTTAAAAGGATCATGTTTTTGTCATATTTTCACTCACCACAGGCAGATGTTCTTTGTTCTTTGGAGACACTACTGCTATGACTCCCGACTGTGCAGACCAGACTTCCTGAGACATGTTGTTTCAGAGTGATACTGTCAGCCCCAACATTTCTAGAGAGGAGCTCTGCATCTGTCAGTGCACGTCCACCCAGAGTCCAGCTGTACTGAGGACTGTCCCCTCCCTCAGAGGAGCAGGAAACCTTCATATCTCCCTGGGACAGACACTCAGAGACCATCAGGACAGAGGACACAGGAGCTCAGAGAAACACACAGAGGACCTTTGATATTACACCAGAATCTTCATCATCTTTAGGATGTGTGTAGAAATGAACTTGAATGGTGAACTGTAGAGTTCGTTCTCCTGATTTCTGTCTATTTAAAACATTTCAAGGGTCATTTCATTGCCATCAGTCCTGCTCAGGCTATTAATCCTGTAATTCACATCACTGTGAGTAAAAAAGGATGTTTTCTTTCAGATTTAATGCAGTCTTATTCTTTCTCCCATGAGGTATTATGACGTTTCTGTGTTTGTTTAATTACGACTGGTATCTAGATATTTCAGAGGCACTGCCATCAACTGGAGACTTTCCTTTCTTCCCACAGCTCCAGCAACGAGCTCCACCCTGTCTGCCATCACACTAAGTGTCCACACAAGCTGCAGGTAAAATATTATAATTTAATTGTTCTATGTCTGAGGATCATTGCTTTGATTTCTATAAAAGTGCAAATATTACTGTTCAAATAGTGTGAATAATTTAAGATGATTTACATGTTCTCCTGAATGCATCTTCCTCAGCGTTCTTTCCCATTGCTGATACTAAACGTAATGCCACAGAGTCCACTTGCCTGTGCTGTTATCCTCAGTGGAACTGTATACATCCAAGTGTTGACCAATGCCAGCAGCCATGTGGTGAGGTGGAAGAAGGAGCTTCCCAGTGGACTCATTAACGTGTTCACTCTGCAGAATGAAAAGGTGACGATACAGGACGCATTTAGGAACAGAACAGAGTTTTTCATCAACAACGGGACGCTCAAGATCACAAACGTGGAGAGGAATAATTCAGGTCAATACAGCGGGGAGGCCTTTGATCCAAATGGGGTCCTTGTGAAAAACATACATTTTAAACTAGATGTTAAAGATATGTATTAAATCATGTTCTTAATATTTTGATTTGTTATTAAGAAGTTAATCAGAAATGTAATTGTCATGTAGAAGTGAAAGTACCAAACAAAATGTACCAGTTGTACAACATAGGATAGAAGAATAGTGGAGACAATAGATGAAAAGACTTTATAATGTTGTTCAACTTTTTCATTGTTCAATGAGAAGGAATAGTCTGCTGTAGCTTTTATAGTCATACAAGTACCTGCTTCCAAAATCTTCCAAATATCAATGCCCAGTCTATTGACATTATCCCTTCTTTCAGTACATATAGGATACTAATAATTACGATCAAATCTACATATAACTAATTCATGCATTTGCTTGCAACAAAAATATACCCTTAAAAGGTAGACTTTTTTTGTCAGTGATCATTTACACATTTAATAAATGTGTGCAACCTTTACTCTGCACTGATGAAAGATGTAAAGAGAGGGTGTTAGGTGTGATTCAGTAACAGGAACTGGCTGCGGTTCAACAGAAACCTTTAGGAAATGCTTTTTCAGGTTTCCTTTTTGACAAACCACCTTTGGTCTGAACCTGCCCTAGCTTTCATACGTTTGTCGTGTTTCGGATGTTTGGCTAAATGTTGTGTTTTGTTTTCTATGTCCACCCTGCAGTGTATGCACCATAGCAACAGTTGTAGATTTCCAGTTTGATTTCTCTGATGTTTTGATCCAGCTTGGTGTAGGTTCATGTTTTTGCTTCATCTATGATAGACCAGATGGAGCTCCTTGATATTTGTAGCCACTTTGCAACAACTGGAATCTTTATTGTATAGTGGTAGCAGGAAAAAACTGCGGGATGTGTTATATATTTTGCAATTGTAAAATGTTGCCTCACGCAACAATTATGTGTCATAATTAAAGTGGATCTAAAGTGTTGCTGACACAGTTACAGGGATTTCTGATTAAAGTCATTCTTGTCATTGTCTGCATGAGTTTAAGTATGCAGACAATAACAAGTAAGTGCTTATAATTATCATTGTGGTCTGTTTCCTCAGAAAACATTTTGACCATCCTGATCCCAGTCTGTGCCGGAGTGGGTGCTCTCCTGATACTGGTGTCATGTTGCTGTGTGTGCAGGAAAGTCAAGCGTAGTAAGAAGTCAGGTAACACTTCACATGCCTACTCCTGATCAAGAAAAGGTCAATCATTAATGATCTAGACTCAGTAAATACTGTAATATGTTGGTGAAAATGTTTTTTTGTACTGTCTTGTGTTTTGTGCAGGGTCAAGTATATAAGAATATAAACCTTCAGTGTGAGTTTGGACTTGAATGAACTCTGAACTGAGGGCCGTTATCACCGATGGATACTGAACCGTGGACTCAAAAATCCAACAGCAAACAGAACATTTAGTATGTGTGGGGAGCTGAGAAAGCTTGTGGACTTTTCATATTTTTTTTTTTTTTTTAAATCTTGTATAGTCTTAAAATAGATTTTGATTTAAAAAACAGAGTTGTGACAGTGGTGAAATTTACACGATCTGATCTTAAAACAGTAGCAGCTGTGTAACCATATTTTTGAAGTCACTTATCACAAAAATGTGGTGTAAATCAATGTAAATCTTTGATCTGCTTGTAGTTAAACAATAATAAAAGAGCGAATTTGTAATTAGATATCATATTTTTTTATTTTCAAACATTTCATTGCATCTGGATGTTTTACATGTTGAAAATATTTTTGCTATAAATTAAATACAGCAGTGTGATGGATGGGGCTGCGTGAAATAAAGTTAAATTATTATTAAAACAGACAAAGTTATTGAATATAATATACTATAAAATTATAATATATATAACGTAAAGAAACAGCACCAGAATACATCACTATTCAGGCATTAGTTCTTGTGTTAGTACTTGTACTAAAAATCTTCAAAATCACAGAATTTACCGGCCACAAGGAAGCAAATGATTAAAAGTTTATTTCGTAAAACTTGTATTCGCTTATGCCAAAGCTCATTAGTCATGTTGTGTTGTGACACATTCAGGCTGTGTTTGGGTTTCACTAAAATCATATCACGCTTAAGTAACATTTGTTTATATTCAACGTTAAATGCAACTTTGAGTTTAGTTTTCAGCCTGAATATAATAAACACCCTCTTGATTATTTACAGTGTATGTCTAAGCTGCACAGAAAGTTGTTAAATTAAAATTTACAGGAGAGCTTAAACTTAATAAAAGTAAAACACAGTGATTAAAAGAAAACAAAATTGTTGCCAGATTCAAATGTTGCCGTGTGTCTCGGCAGCAAGCAGTAAATCAAAAAGTTTCACATTCTCAATTTGTACAGGGAATGAAAGACACTAGTGGATATTGCTGATGTTCAGAACATAAATTTGTAACTCTGTATGAAACACTGAGGGGCTTTTAATGTGAAACGGATACAGGAAGTCTGACCAATTGGTCAACCATGGATGACTTCCACCCTTTTCTCATAAGAGCTCTGTATCTCTGGAGTTCATAAGAAACGGGAGACAAATGGGTTGCATTCATAGACTGTATGGTTATATTATCTAATTGAATATTTGAAGGGAGCATAAAATCTACAAGCGCTAGACATTTCTGGGAGGACAAAAGCACTATGATTCATGAATAAGGTGTTCTCAGACGATAGGATTTTTGCAGATGGCAATGTTACATCAACAGGCTGTTTATTGGTAGTAGGGGTGCTAACGTTAACTTGCTGCTCCCAGCCTGCATTTACTGGTTGGAGAAGCTCTGTGATTATCTGACTCTGTTTGTGCTTCTTTGAGCTCTTTTGAAGTCAGGCCAGCATTATCGTAAGGCTAATGTGACGTTAATACAATAAAATGAATATGAACATTGTAAAAGTAATTGAACTATAACTGTGTGTCCATCAGACTAAATTTGTACGCAGTGAAAAGGGGCAGAAGATAACTGATAGTGTAATAGAATAAGAGAGGATCTTTGTGGGAAAAGCTGCATATATGGTTTGTATGTTGACAGCTTTTGTTGCGTGTTGTTTCACTTCCTTCATAGCTGATATTGGTGGGTAATACAAGGATGTCTGCCTCCACCTGCAAGTTCATCTTTCCTGGAAGCAAGAACCTCCAAAGCAGCGCTGCATCGCTATTTAAATGTCCTACTGATGCTTTGAGATTTCTATTCGGTCTTACCAGTGCTTCAACAGGGCCGGTGTTAACCACTACACAGTACTGACACTTCTACATTTAATCTTTAGTTTGCTGTGAATTTGTACTGCATACTGCCACTTCTCTCAAGCTGCCTTCATGCAGGGTGAATATGTTTTTTCTTAATGCTGAGTTTTAAGACATGACTTCTTCATTCAAACCTCAAACTGAATTCTCAGATGTTAATGCTTGTTGTGTTCTTTGAAACATTGCAAAGGAAGCATGAATTCCTCTTATTGGGAACAGCATGACTAGAAATTCCCCGACTCATATTGTGCCTCAAGATATAACTAGTGCATTTATGCTGAGCAGTTTTTAAAAGTTACTTTTCAGTTTCATTAAACAGACAGTGTGTGGACTAAAAGCGTCTCAGAAATAAAAAAAAATAAAAAAAGGTGCTGGAGACAAGAATCTTTGCAGAAGTTTTGAAATCATTTCTGAAGTTCTGTTTTTTCAGATTACATGTTAAGTTTAACCAAACAAGGAAAGCTTGTCGTTGCGCTCAGCTATGAAGGAAGTGAAACAATACGCAACAAAAGCTGTCAACATACAAACCATATATGCAGCTTTTCCAACAAAGATCCTCTCTTATTCTATTACACTATCAGTTATCTTCTGCCCCTTTTCACTACGTACAAATTTAGTTTGATGGACACACAGTTATAGTTCAATTACTTTTACAATGTTCATGTTCATTTTATTGTTACATTTGTTTTATTTAAAGTAATATTCGGAGGAAATGAGACAAATACATTATTATAAATATCATAAAAAGAAAAACAAGAGCTTTGAGATTTCAATTCAGTAATAAGTACTATTAGTACCCCATACCTATTTTATTGATACTTTATTCATGCAACAGTCACACTGTAAATTGCAGGCTGTAATATAACATGCTGCCGCAGATTTTTACACCAAAAGCTAACAGCATTATGTACACTTACACTGAAATGTGTCTTTGTTTGGACTTTAGTTTAGTCCGGCAGTGACGGTGGTGCAGTGGTTAGCATTGTCGCCTCATAGCAAAAAGGTTCCGGGTTCGAATCCGGTCCTGGGCCTTTCTGTGCGGAGTTTGCATGTTCTCCCTGTGCTTGCGTGGGTTCTCTCCGTGTTCTCTGGCTTCCTCCCATCATCCAAAAACATGCACCTCAGGTCAGGTTACCTGGCGCCGCGCTAGTGGCAGCCTGTTGCAGCAACTCCGCCCTGAGAGCCCCCCTGCTGTAGCGAAGAAATTTCCCCTCGGGGATTAATAAAGTAAAAAAATAAACAAAAAACGTTTTCTACAACATAACATATTTACAAGTGTGTTTTCTGTTCTGTGATCACAGGTGGAGCTGTAGGCATCTGGATGTTTCATCACTGTCCAAAGGTTGTCGTGCACTGAACATTTTAGAAGAAGTCGTTTCTTCTACTCGAATTATTTCTTTGCAAAAGAAAATCTGATCCCAATTTCACCAAATCTACAACCAGTCTAGCGACAAATGAAAAGAGACAGACTGGTTTACTTGTGATCACTGTCGGGTCACAATAAGCTTCCTTTAGGGTTTCTACAGTGATATTAAAACAGAAAGCTCTCAGAGCGTTATATTTGAAATCATGGAGAGCTGCGAAGATGGAAACAGAATTTGTGAAGATTAAAACCAGGAGAGAAATTTCACTCTAAACTTAATTTTCCAACCACAAACAGACACAATGCAAATAACAGCAGGTGAAGAGCGACACTATCAGTGTAGGTTTAAGATGCAGGACTTCTCATTTCAACCATCAAAACCGAGTTGTCTGGCTGGTCTGTCGTTTGTGGGATAGCAGAGCCTTTAGCTTTTATTTTCTTACAAGCAAAAAATATATGAATCCCAATTAACAAGAGAAAAAAGACGGCCGCTCGCAAACCAAGCAAGTAGTGATCTGTTGAGAGACACAAAAATCACAAGTCAAGTTAGAACTGGATTTGATTAATGGAAAGTAAAAATAAAACAAGGTTAATGACACAACATTGAAGTCAGCGAACTCTACGTGTGTTATTAAGAAGACAGATGAGCAAAGGAGAAAATGACATCAATGAATTCACTGCAGCAGAGTAAGTTTTCACTTACAAAGGTACCATGGACCATCACTGCCAGGAGTCACAGTTTCATTGAAGGATGTGATATTAATGGAGGGTGTAAGTGAAACTATGTCAGTCTCCTTACCTGAAGTGACTGTTGTTGATTGAATACACAGGGTGTTATTGGCTGGAAACACCCACTGTGAGATGTTTGTCCCATCCGAGATGCAATTAATGTAAATGAATCCTATGAACAAACACAATATACAACAGATGAACAGAGTAATTATAATCATCAGTGTCATAATGATCACATTATTTCTCACTCACCACAGTTCATTATATCCTCTTCTTTGGAGACACTACTGACGTGATTCCAGACTTTACAAGCAACACGTCCTGAGACATGTTGTTTCAGAGTGATACTGTTTTCCTCTTTATTTTCAGAGTAGAGCTCAGTGTCTGTCAGTGCATGTCCACCCAGAGTCCAGCTGTATTGAGGACTGTCCCCTCCCTCAGAGGAGCAGGAAACCTTCATCTCTCCCTGGGACAGACACTCAGAGTCCATCAGGACAGAGGACAAAGGAGCTGAAAGACATACAAAGGACTTTTGATATTGCAGCAGTATCTTGATCCTTTTTTACAGTTTCTAAAGGCTCAAAATACAGATACATGTAGAGTATGTGATACATAATGTAGATTATCAATACAATGTGAGATTTATATCTATCCATATGACTACATTTCTCTGTATGAAAAAAGTAATTTACCTTGAATAGACAAATGTAGAGTCTTTTTCGATGTCAGCCTTGCTTCTAAATCAAAGATTGAAAGTGTGTATTCACTACTGTCTGTCCTGCTGAGTTTATTGATCCGAAATGTCCCATTACTGGGAGTAAAGACAGATCTGTCTTTTAGAGAATTAGTTATAATTTCATTTTGTTTCCCGCGGAGTATTATCGTGGATTCTTTCTTCAATTCGTATCTATGTATTTGAGAGGCTCCGTCCATCAGCTGGAGGACCACAGTTCCTCCCAAAGGTCCATAACATTTAGCTGCATACTGTCTGCCATCACAGTGAGTTTCCACTCCTGTAAAATTTTAAAAACAAAAAGAAACAATTGTGATTCTTCATTTTATACAGAATGAATGATGATGAGAATTAGATGCAGCAAACACATTAATATTGTAGGTTTGTTGCATCTCTGTGTCTCACAGACCACAGTGGGCACACAGGTTTTCTTTTCTTGTGCAGCAAATGTAAAAACTTATTTGTATTGGAGTTGATGTTGGTTTTTTTTACTGCTGTGTTGCTACTTTTTACAAAGTAAAATATCTCATCACTTTTTCCACCACCGCCTGTGATGGGAAAAAAGTTGTGGTTCAGCTGATGTCATTATTTGGAGGGTGGAAGTGAAACTATGTCAGTCTCCTTACCTGATGTGACAGTTGTTGATTGAATACACAGGGTGTTATTGGCTGGAAACACCCACTGTGATTTTTCTGTCCCATTGGAGATGCAGTTCATGTAAATGAATCCTATGAACAAACAAACACAATATACAACAGATGAACAGAGTAATTATAATCATCAATGTCATAATGATCACATTATTTCTCACTCACCACAGTTCATTATATCCTCTTCTTTGGAGACACTACTGACGTGATTCCAGACTTTACAAGCAACACGTCCTGAGACATGTTGTTTCAGAGTGATACTGTTTTCCTCTTTATTTGCAGAGCAGAGCTCAGCGTCTGTCAGTGGACGTCCACCCAGAGTCCAGCTGTACTGAGGACTGTCCCCTCCCTCAGAGGAGCAGGAAACCTTCATCTCTCCCTGGGACAGACACTCAGATACTATCAGGACAGAGGACACAGGAGCTGAAAGATGCATAGAGGACTTTAGACATTGCAGCAGTATCTTGATCCTTTTTTACAGTTTCTAAAGGCTCAAAATACAGATACATATAGAGTATGTGATACATGATGTAGATTATCAATACAATGTGAGATTTATATCTATCCATGTGACTACATTTCTCAGTCTGAAAAAAATAATTTACCTTGAATAGACAAATGTAGAGTCTGTTTCGATGTCAGCTTTGCTTCTAAATCAAAGATTGAAAGTGTATATTCACTACTATCTGTCCTGCTGAGTTTATTGATCCTAAATGTCCCATTACTGGGAGTAAAGACAGATCTGTCTTTTAGAGAAATAGTTATAATTTCATTTTGTTTCCCGTGGAGTATTATCGTGGATTCTTTCTTCAATTCGTATCGATGTATTTGAGAGGCTCCGTCCATCAGCTGGAGGACCACAGTTCCTCCCAAAGGTCCATAACATTTAGCTGCATACTGTCTGCCATCACAGTGAGTTTCCACTCCTGTAAAATTTGAAAAATAAAAAGAAACAATTGTGATCCTTCATTTTATACAGAATGAATGATGCTGAGAATTAGATGCAGCAAACACATTAATATTGGAGGTTTGCTGCATCTCTGTGTCTCACAGACCACAGTGGGCACACAGGTTTTCCTTTCTTGTGCAGCAAACATAAAAACTTTTTTGTATTGGAGTTGTTGTTGTTTTTTTACTGCTGTGTTGCTACTTTTTACAAAATAAAATATCTCATCACTTCTTCCACCACTGCCTGTGATGGGAAAAACGTTGTGGTTCAGCTGATGTCATTATTTGGAGGGTGTAAGTGAAACTATGTCAGTCTCCTTACCTGAAGTGACTGTTGTTGATTGAATACACAGGGTGTTATTGGCTGCAAACACCCACTGTGATATTTCTGTCCCATTGGAGATGCAGTTAATGTAAATGAATCCTATGAAAAAACAAACACAATATACAACAGATGAACAGAGTAATTATAATCATCAGTGTCATAATGATCACATTATTTCTCACTCACCACAGTTTATTATATCCTCTTCTTTGGAGACACTACTGACGTGATTCCAGACTTTACAAGCAACACGTCCTGAGACATGTTGTTTCAGAGTGATACTGTTTTCCTCTTTATTTTCAGAGTAGAGCTCAGCGTCTGTCAGTGCACGTCCACCCAGAGTCCAGCTGTACTGAGGACTGTCCCCTCCCTCAGAGGAGCAGGAAACCTTCATCTCTCCCTGGGACAGACACTCAGAGTCCATCAGGACAGAGGACAAAGGAGCTGAAAGACATACAAAGGACTTTTGATATTGCAGCAGTATCTTGATCCTTTTTTACAGTTTCTAAAGGCTCAAAATACAGATACATGTAGAGTATGTGATACATAATGTAGATTATCAATACAATGTGAGATTTATATCTATCCATATGACTACATTTCTCTGTATGAAAAAAGTAATTTACCTTGAATAGACAAATGTAGAGTCTTTTTCGATGTCAGCGTTCCGTTTGAATCAAAGATTAAAAGTGTATATTCACTACTGTCTGTCCTGCTGAGTTTATTGATCCGAAATGTCCCATTACTGGGAGTAAAGACAGATCTGTCTTTTAGAGAATTAGTTATAATTTCATTTTGTTTCCCGCGGAGTATTATCGTGGATTCTTTCTTCAATTCGTATCTATGTATTTGAGAGGCTTCGTCCATCAGCTGGAGGACCACAGTTCCTCCCAAAGGTCCATAACATTTAGCTGCATACTGTCTGCCATCACAGTGAGTTTCCACTCCTGTAAAATTTTAAAAACAAAAAGAAACAATTGTAATTCTTCATTTTATACAGAATGAATGATGATGAGAATTAGATGCAGCAAACACATTAATATTGTAGGTTTGTTGCATCTCTGTGTCTCACAGACCACAGTGGGCACACAGGTTTTCTTTTTTTGTGCAGCAAATGTAAAAACTTATTTGTATTGGAGTTGATGTTGTTTTTTTTTACTGCTGTGTTGCTACTTTTTACAAAGTAAAATATCTCATCACTTTTTACACCACCGCCTGTGATGGGAAAAAAGTTGTGGTTCAGCTGATGTCATTATTTGGAGGGTGGAAGTGAAACTATGTTAGTCTCCTTACCTGATGTGACAGTTGTTGATTGAATACACAGGGTGTTATTGGCTGGAAACACCCACTGTGATTTTTCTGTCCCATTGGAGATGCAGTTAATGTAAATGAATCCTACGAGCAAACAAACACAATATACAACAGATGAACAGAGTAATTACAATCATCAATGTCATAATGATCACATTATTTCTCACTCACCACAGTTCATTATATCCTCTTCTTTGGAGACACTGCTGACGTGATTCCAGACTTTACAAGCAACACGTCCTGAGACATGTTGTTTCAGAGTGATACTGTTTTCCTCTTTATTTGCAGAGTAGAACTCAGCGTCTGTCAGTGCACGTCCACCCAGAGTCCAGCTGTACTGAGGACTGTCCCCTCCCTCAGAGGAGCAGGAAACCTTCATCTCTCCCTGGGACAGACACTCAGATACTATCAGGACAGAGGACACAGGAGCTGAAAGATGCATAGATGACTTTAGACATTGCAGCAGTATCTTGATCCTTTTTTACAGTTTCTAAAGGCTCAAAATACAGATACATGTAGAGTATGTGATACATAATGTAGATTATCAATACAATGTGAGATTTATAGCTATCCATGTGACTACATTTCTCAGTCTGAAAAAAGTAATTTACCTTGAATAGACAAATGTAGAGTCTGTTTCGATGTCAGCTTTGCTTCTAAATCAAAGATTAAAAGTGTATATTCACTACTATCTGTCCTGCTGAGTTTATTGATCCTAAATGTCCCATTACTGGGAGTAAAGACAGATCTGTCTTTTAGAGAAATAGTTATAATTTCATTTTGTTTCCCGTGGAGTATTATCGTGGATTCTTTCTTCAATTCGTATCTATGTATTTGAGAGGCTCCGTCCATCAGCTGGAGGACCACAGTTCCTCCCAAAGGTCCATAACATTGAGCTGCATACTGTCTGCCATCACAGTGAGTTTCCACTCCTGTAAAATTTGAAAAATAAAAAGAAACAATTGTGATCCTTCATTTTATACAGAATGAATGATGCTGAGAATTAGATGCAGCAAACACATTAATATTGGAGGTTTGCTGCATCTCTGTGTCTCACAGACCACAGTGGGCACACAGGTTTTCCTTTCTTGTGCAGCAAACATAAAAACTTTTTTGTATTGGAGTTGTTGTTGTTTTTTTACTGCTGTGTTGCTAATTTTTACAAAATAAAATATCTCATCACTTTTTCCACCACCGCCTGTGATGGGAAAAAAGTTGTGGTTCAGCTGATGTCATTATTTGGAGGGTGGAAGTGAAACTATGTCAGTCTCCTTACCTGAAGTGACTGTTGTTGATTGAATACACAGGGTGTTATTGGCTGCAAACACCCACTGTGTTATGTCTGTCCCATTGGAGATGCAGTTAATGTAAATGAATCCTACGAAAAAACAAACACAATATACAACAGATGAACAGAGTAATTATAATCATCAGTGTCATAATGATCACATTATTTCTCACTCACCACAGTTCATTATATCCTCTTCTTTGGAGACACTGCTGACGTGATTCCAGACTTTACAAGCAACACGTCCTGAGACATGTTGTTTCAGAGTGATACTGTTTTCCTCTTTATTTGCAGAGCAGAGCTCAGCGTCTGTCAGTGCACGTCCACCCAGAGTCCAGCTGTACTGAGGACTGTCCCCTCCCTCAGAGGAGCAGGAAACCTTCATCTCTCCCTGGGACAGACACTCAGAGACCACCAGGACAGAGGACACAGGAGCTGAAAGACACACAGAAGAGTTTTGATATTGCAGCAGTACCTTGATCCTTTTTTACAGTTTCCAAAGGCTCAAAATACAGATACATGTAGAGCAGGGGTCTCAAACTTAATTTACTCGGGGGCCGCTGGAGGCAGAGTCTGGGTGAGGCTGGGCCGCATCGGGTGTTCCACAAGAAAAGCTTTGTTAAAAAAATTCTAATCTTCTCAAATGTCTTTATTTTTATTTTTTTAACACAAAATAAGATGAAAAAATAAATAAACAAATTAAGAATTAATAAGTAAATAAATCAGTAATAAATAAAATAATAATAATTAGATTTCTCTAGTCAGCAACTATGTGTGGTTTCTTCAGTCTTCTATATCTGCTGTATTCAGATTTAAACGTCTTTATTAACAGTTCATTAACCTCAATGGGTTCTTCTGAACATGAATTGTCCTGAACATGAATGGAACATTGAAGAACATGAACTCTTCTTCTGAACATGGCTTCTCTTGCCTACTCCTTGCTGCTGGAGACCTGGCAGCGCTTCCTCTCGCATAGCTGAGCCCCATTTGTCTTGAGGGAGGAAGCAGTTGAGACCCTCAGTATGGCTTGAAGATGATCATCAGTAAGTCTGGACCTGTACTTGGACTTATTGAAGTTCTTGGTGGAGAAGAGCTTTTTGCACAAGTATGTGCTCCCAAAAAGGCACATGGTCTGCTTGAACACTCGGGAAAGCTCAGGGAAGCTGGGGGTCAATTCTCTCAAAAATTGCCCAAGCTTGTCTGCTTTTCCACTCACCTCCCTGAACTTGGCTTTGAGGTCAGAGTTGCACTGCAGGTCAATGAGCTCCATTTGAAGCACAGGAGGGGCATCTTGCACATCAAAGGAGAAGGGGTCCGCAAAAATGTGAAATGTGGCTCTGAAGTCTGCAAATCTGTAATCAAATTCCTCCTGTCGCTTCAAAATGGCATCAACATACTTCTCACCACTGAATGGTGTGCCTGCATCCACGAGTGCCTTGCATGCTGGGAAATGGCAAAGGTTTGTCTGAGAGAGCTGGGCTTTCCATAACACAAGTTTTGTGGAGAATGCTCTCACGTCGTCATAGGCAGCACTGACGAGTTGCCCCTGGCCTTGTAAACTCTTGTTCAGTACATTAAGCTCATGTGTGATATCAACAAGAAAAGCTAAGTCCATGAGCCATTTGGGATCACTTAGCACAGGAACAGCCACCCCATCCTTCTCCATGAAGGCTTTCACTTCTGCTCTCAACTCAAAAAATCTCTTCAAGGCGTTTCCCTGCTGAGCCAACGTACCTCGGTGAAGTAGAGCACAGAACCTTCGGTGCTTTAAGCCCCTGGATCTGATTTGGTTGATGCATTTCACAACGACAGACATCACATTGTCAAACTTCAGGCATTTGCTGCAAAGGGCCTGCTGATGGATAATGCAGTGCAGAGCAATGGCCTCCTTCACACCCTCCTCTTCCAGTTTTTTTTGAACAAGTGCCACCAGTCCATTTTTCCTCCCTGTCATTGATGGCGCTCCATCGCTTGTTATTCCAACAAACCTCTTCCATGGCAAACCGGCATTCTCAATGGCATCACACCGCTGGTGAAATATCTCCTGAGCGGTGGTCTGGCCATGCATTGGGATTACTGTGAGCAACTCCTCTATCACTTCAAAATTGTCATCGATACCACGGACATACATTGCGAGCTGGGCGGTGTCTCTGATGTCTGTGGTCTCATCAAGAGCGACTGAGTATACACTGAAATATTTGGCTTTCTCACACAGTTGATCATAAATGTTACTTGACAGGTCAGAAATGCGCTCTGCTACGGTGTTGGCAGGAAGGCTGATGTTGCTAAACTGACCTTTCTTTTCCGGACAGACTACACTTGCAGCCTGTCATATGCACTTTTTGACGAATTCACCTTCTGTGAACGGCTTTCCCGCCTTAGCAATCATCTCACTAACCACGTAGCGAGCTTCGACTGCTGCATTATTCTCTTTGGTTGCTTTCTTGAAGAAATCTTGTTGCCTCAGTAGACATGTTTTAAGATTTGCAACCCGGTTGGCTCTCTCATCTCCCTGGTATTTTGCATACTCCTCAGCATGTCTAGTTGTGTAATGACGTTTCAAATTGTATTCCTTGTGCACCGCAACTTTCTCTGTGCAAATAAGACACGTCGGGGTGCCCCTGTGCTCAACAAAGAAATATTGCATCTCCCACTTTTCCTGGGATTGTCTGTGCTCATCACCAACCTTTCTCTTCACTGCAGGCTTTGAAAAAGACATGTTTGGGGCTGTGGAATATATTTTAATTCCACTTGGTGTCACTGTCGTGTTTAGCCGTGTTTATGACATCATATAGAAATAGATGTAGTGTTCATCGTGTGAGGCAATGCAAACAAAAAAATAATGACCCCCAAATAACGGTGCGACCCTATAATTAATCCGGGTTATCGGGGACTGTTATTGCCGACGGACAGGTGTCGGTATGTGACTGCAGACCACGTTAGACTACATTATTTCCTTTCTTTTATCTCGCCGCGTACGCATCACGTTGATTTATTTTGTCAGAGAGAGACATATATACGTATAATGTCCCGCTGGGCAGCAACTTAAAAACTTGTTTTTGGAAGTGTTGTGAACGCAGCGCGCTGGGACGGATGTCCGCGTTTGCCGAATAGAAACGAGGCAGCCAGCCAGGCCCGGAAGAAAACTCTCCATGGCAACGCTGCTGTCACTTTCAGTCATTGTGAAATGTTTCTCTGCTTGCATCGAGCCCGGTCGATGTCCCGCCCCCGAGAGCCATATACCCACCGTGATTGGTCGGTTCGTTCAGCTCCGCACACAACACTGGAAAGTGCCATTCATATAAAACTCGCGGGCCGCACTAACATTAAACTTTCATATTAAGGTGGGGGCCACAAAATATCGTCTCGCGGGCCGCAAATGGCCCGCGGGCCGCGAGTTTGAGACCCCTGATGTAGAGTATGTGATACATAATGTAGATTATCAATACAATGTGAGATTTATATCTATCCGTATGACAAAATTTCTCTGTATGAAAAAAGTAATTTACCTTGAATAGACAAATGTAGAGTCTTTTTCGATGTCAGCGTTCTGTTTGAATCAAATATTAAAAGTGTATATTCACTACTGTCTGTCCTGCTGAGTTTATTGATCCTAAATGTCCCATTACTGGGAGTAAAGACAGATCTGTCTTTTAGAGAATTAGTTATAATTTCATTTTGTTTCCCGTGGAGTATTATCGTGGATTCATTCTTCCATTCGTATCTATGTATTTGAGAGGCTCCGTCCATCAGCTGGAGGACCACAGTTCCTCCCAAAGGTCCATAACATTGAGCTGCATACTGTCTGCCATCACAGTGAGTTTCCACTCCTGTAAAATTTGAAAAATAAAAAGAAACAATTGTGATCCTTCATTTTATACAGAATGAATGATGATGAGAATTAGATGCAGCAAACATATTAATATTGTAGGTTTGCTGCATCTCTGTGTCTCACAGACCACAGTGGGCACACAGGTTTTCTTTTCTTGTGCAGCAAATGTAAAAACTTATTTGTATCGGAGTTGTTGTTGTTGTTTTTTTTACTGCTTTGTTGCTACTTTTTACAAAGTAAAATATCTCATCACTTTTTCCACCACCGCCTGTGATGGGAAAAAAGTTGTGGTTCAGCGAACGCCATTATTTCCCTAAAACAGAGTTTTGAGGTAAGTTGACCTCAGTCAGTAATTACAATCCTACATCTGTCAAACTTTGTTGAACCCACAGAACATTTTAATTGCTGCAACTCAAGGGAAGCTTAAAATCCTAAAACAAATTATGAGTTGGGTCATCCAGTGTTTTGAACAAATGTGTAAAAAATGAGGAACAATTCAGAAGAAGCGCTGTGGCCATAAAAACATGAGCTTTGAATATTTCACTCAGAGTGGGCAGGCGTTACGTAGCGGCAATGAAGTGTTGGATCAATACCATATATGGTATTATAACTGGTATTACCATTTTGTCTCGCGATGTTACACATTAAACAGTTAATAGAGCCTCCAGGCCACAGTTGGTAGTTTAGGTAAAGTGTCTCACTGATGTTTACAACTATGACAATAACCAAAAATACAGCCTTGGAGCAGAGACTTCCTACACTTGCAGTATAGTCTGAGGCAAACACTGTAAAGTGCCAAGTGCCAAACAAACAAAAAACCGTCAACCTTTTCCTATTTTTAACACTTTTTTCCATCTTTTTATCTTCTCCCCGTTCTAACACTTCTTTCTAAACTGCTTCCGGTTTCAGTCCTTCAGAATAAAGGTGTAACAGGAAATGCATTGATATAAATCTCAAAATGTCTACAAAATAAAAGACATGAAAAAGAAAGAATAATTGAAATACTCTGAACTGTATTAGAGGTCTTTTACATAAACTACAACTTGACTGGTTGCTGGAGGCATAAAACTTAAAGCTTTTAATATTTTTATTTGGCCACAGGAAGGATTTTTTTTTTCATTCAGTGTCTAGTCATGAGTACCAACCTCAGACCTACTAACATAAGTGCAAACATTTCATTTAAAGCCAAAATAATGCTCAGCAGTCATTAAAGGTAGAATCTTTAAATGTAATGGTAGCTGTTTAAAATGTTAAACACATGGCTCGTGGATTTGTTTTTATTAGATGTACAGTTAGCATCATTTTGTTAAAAGGATCATGTTTTTGTCATATTTTCACTCACCACAGGCAGATGTTCTTTGTTCTTTGGAGACACTACTGCTATGACTCCCGACTGTGCAGACCAGACTTCCTGAGACATGTTGTTTCAGAGTGATACTGTCAGCCCCAACATTTCTAGAGAGGAGCTCTGCATCTGTCAGTGCACGTCCACCCAGAGTCCAGCTGTACTGAGGACTGTCCCCTCCCTCAGAGGAGCAGGAAACCTTCATATCTCCCTGGGACAGACACTCAGAGACCATCAGGACAGAGGACACAGGAGCTCAGAGAAACACACAGAGGACCTTTGATATTACACCAGAATCTTCATCATCTTTAGGATGTGTGTAGAAATGAACTTGAATGGTGAACTGTAGAGTTCGTTCTCCTGATTTCTGTCTATTTAAAACATTTCAAGGGTCATTTCATTGCCATCAGTCCTGCTCAGGCTATTAATCCTGTAATTCACATCACTGTGAGTAAAAAAGGATGTTTTCTTTCAGATTTAATGCAGTCTTATTCTTTCTCCCATGAGGTATTATGACGTTTCTGTGTTTGTTTAATTACGACTGGTATCTAGATATTTCAGAGGCACTGCCATCAACTGGAGACTTTCCTTTCTTCCCACAGCTCCAGCAACGAGCTCCACCCTGTCTGCCATCACACTAAGTGTCCACACAAGCTGCAGGTAAAATATTATAATTTAATTGTTCTATGTCTGAGGATCATTGCTTTGATTTCTATAAAAGTGCAAATATTACTGTTCAAATAGTGTGAATAATTTAAGATGATTTACATGTTCTCCTGAATGCATCTTCCTCAGCGTTCTTTCCCATTGCTGATACTAAACGTAATGCCACAGAGTCCACTTGCCTGTGCTGTTATCCTCAGTGGAACTGTATACATCCAAGTGTTGACCAATGCCAGCAGCCATGTGGTGAGGTGGAAGAAGGAGCTTCCCAGTGGACTCATTAACGTGTTCACTCTGCAGAATGAAAAGGTGACGATACAGGACGCATTTAGGAACAGAACAGAGTTTTTCATCAACAACGGGACGCTCAAGATCACAAACGTGGAGAGGAATAATTCAGGTCAATACAGCGGGGAGGCCTTTGATCCAAATGGGGTCCTTGTGAAAAACATACATTTTAAACTAGATGTTAAAGATATGTATTAAATCATGTTCTTAATATTTTGATTTGTTATTAAGAAGTTAATCAGAAATGTAATTGTCATGTAGAAGTGAAAGTACCAAACAAAATGTACCAGTTGTACAACATAGGATAGAAGAATAGTGGAGACAATAGATGAAAAGACTTTATAATGTTGTTCAACTTTTTCATTGTTCAATGAGAAGGAATAGTCTGCTGTAGCTTTTATAGTCATACAAGTACCTGCTTCCAAAATCTTCCAAATATCAATGCCCAGTCTATTGACATTATCCCTTCTTTCAGTACATATAGGATACTAATAATTACGATCAAATCTACATATAACTAATTCATGCATTTGCTTGCAACAAAAATATACCCTTAAAAGGTAGACTTTTTTTGTCAGTGATCATTTACACATTTAATAAATGTGTGCAACCTTTACTCTGCACTGATGAAAGATGTAAAGAGAGGGTGTTAGGTGTGATTCAGTAACAGGAACTGGCTGCGGTTCAACAGAAACCTTTAGGAAATGCTTTTTCAGGTTTCCTTTTTGACAAACCACCTTTGGTCTGAACCTGCCCTAGCTTTCATACGTTTGTCGTGTTTCGGATGTTTGGCTAAATGTTGTGTTTTGTTTTCTATGTCCACCCTGCAGTGTATGCACCATAGCAACAGTTGTAGATTTCCAGTTTGATTTCTCTGATGTTTTGATCCAGCTTGGTGTAGGTTCATGTTTTTGCTTCATCTATGATAGACCAGATGGAGCTCCTTGATATTTGTAGCCACTTTGCAACAACTGGAATCTTTATTGTATAGTGGTAGCAGGAAAAAACTGCGGGATGTGTTATATATTTTGCAATTGTAAAATGTTGCCTCACGCAACAATTATGTGTCATAATTAAAGTGGATCTAAAGTGTTGCTGACACAGTTACAGGGATTTCTGATTAAAGTCATTCTTGTCATTGTCTGCATGAGTTTAAGTATGCAGACAATAACAAGTAAGTGCTTATAATTATCATTGTGGTCTGTTTCCTCAGAAAACATTTTGACCATCCTGATCCCAGTCTGTGCCGGAGTGGGTGCTCTCCTGATACTGGTGTCATGTTGCTGTGTGTGCAGGAAAGTCAAGCGTAGTAAGAAGTCAGGTAACACTTCACATGCCTACTCCTGATCAAGAAAAGGTCAATCATTAATGATCTAGACTCAGTAAATACTGTAATATGTTGGTGAAAATGTTTTTTTGTACTGTCTTGTGTTTTGTGCAGGGTCAAGTATATAAGAATATAAACCTTCAGTGTGAGTTTGGACTTGAATGAACTCTGAACTGAGGGCCGTTATCACCGATGGATACTGAACCGTGGACTCAAAAATCCAACAGCAAACAGAACATTTAGTATGTGTGGGGAGCTGAGAAAGCTTGTGGACTTTTCATATTTTTTTTTTTTTTTTAAATCTTGTATAGTCTTAAAATAGATTTTGATTTAAAAAACAGAGTTGTGACAGTGGTGAAATTTACACGATCTGATCTTAAAACAGTAGCAGCTGTGTAACCATATTTTTGAAGTCACTTATCACAAAAATGTGGTGTAAATCAATGTAAATCTTTGATCTGCTTGTAGTTAAACAATAATAAAAGAGCGAATTTGTAATTAGATATCATATTTTTTTATTTTCAAACATTTCATTGCATCTGGATGTTTTACATGTTGAAAATATTTTTGCTATAAATTAAATACAGCAGTGTGATGGATGGGGCTGCGTGAAATAAAGTTAAATTATTATTAAAACAGACAAAGTTATTGAATATAATATACTATAAAATTATAATATATATAACGTAAAGAAACAGCACCAGAATACATCACTATTCAGGCATTAGTTCTTGTGTTAGTACTTGTACTAAAAATCTTCAAAATCACAGAATTTACCGGCCACAAGGAAGCAAATGATTAAAAGTTTATTTCGTAAAACTTGTATTCGCTTATGCCAAAGCTCATTAGTCATGTTGTGTTGTGACACATTCAGGCTGTGTTTGGGTTTCACTAAAATCATATCACGCTTAAGTAACATTTGTTTATATTCAACGTTAAATGCAACTTTGAGTTTAGTTTTCAGCCTGAATATAATAAACACCCTCTTGATTATTTACAGTGTATGTCTAAGCTGCACAGAAAGTTGTTAAATTAAAATTTACAGGAGAGCTTAAACTTAATAAAAGTAAAACACAGTGATTAAAAGAAAACAAAATTGTTGCCAGATTCAAATGTTGCCGTGTGTCTCGGCAGCAAGCAGTAAATCAAAAAGTTTCACATTCTCAATTTGTACAGGGAATGAAAGACACTAGTGGATATTGCTGATGTTCAGAACATAAATTTGTAACTCTGTATGAAACACTGAGGGGCTTTTAATGTGAAACGGATACAGGAAGTCTGACCAATTGGTCAACCATGGATGACTTCCACCCTTTTCTCATAAGAGCTCTGTATCTCTGGAGTTCATAAGAAACGGGAGACAAATGGGTTGCATTCATAGACTGTATGGTTATATTATCTAATTGAATATTTGAAGGGAGCATAAAATCTACAAGCGCTAGACATTTCTGGGAGGACAAAAGCACTATGATTCATGAATAAGGTGTTCTCAGACGATAGGATTTTTGCAGATGGCAATGTTACATCAACAGGCTGTTTATTGGTAGTAGGGGTGCTAACGTTAACTTGCTGCTCCCAGCCTGCATTTACTGGTTGGAGAAGCTCTGTGATTATCTGACTCTGTTTGTGCTTCTTTGAGCTCTTTTGAAGTCAGGCCAGCATTATCGTAAGGCTAATGTGACGTTAATACAATAAAATGAATATGAACATTGTAAAAGTAATTGAACTATAACTGTGTGTCCATCAGACTAAATTTGTACGCAGTGAAAAGGGGCAGAAGATAACTGATAGTGTAATAGAATAAGAGAGGATCTTTGTGGGAAAAGCTGCATATATGGTTTGTATGTTGACAGCTTTTGTTGCGTGTTGTTTCACTTCCTTCATAGCTGATATTGGTGGGTAATACAAGGATGTCTGCCTCCACCTGCAAGTTCATCTTTCCTGGAAGCAAGAACCTCCAAAGCAGCGCTGCATCGCTATTTAAATGTCCTACTGATGCTTTGAGATTTCTATTCGGTCTTACCAGTGCTTCAACAGGGCCGGTGTTAACCACTACACAGTACTGACACTTCTACATTTAATCTTTAGTTTGCTGTGAATTTGTACTGCATACTGCCACTTCTCTCAAGCTGCCTTCATGCAGGGTGAATATGTTTTTTCTTAATGCTGAGTTTTAAGACATGACTTCTTCATTCAAACCTCAAACTGAATTCTCAGATGTTAATGCTTGTTGTGTTCTTTGAAACATTGCAAAGGAAGCATGAATTCCTCTTATTGGGAACAGCATGACTAGAAATTCCCCGACTCATATTGTGCCTCAAGATATAACTAGTGCATTTATGCTGAGCAGTTTTTAAAAGTTACTTTTCAGTTTCATTAAACAGACAGTGTGTGGACTAAAAGCGTCTCAGAAATAAAAAAAAATAAAAAAAGGTGCTGGAGACAAGAATCTTTGCAGAAGTTTTGAAATCATTTCTGAAGTTCTGTTTTTTCAGATTACATGTTAAGTTTAACCAAACAAGGAAAGCTTGTCGTTGCGCTCAGCTATGAAGGAAGTGAAACAATACGCAACAAAAGCTGTCAACATACAAACCATATATGCAGCTTTTCCAACAAAGATCCTCTCTTATTCTATTACACTATCAGTTATCTTCTGCCCCTTTTCACTACGTACAAATTTAGTTTGATGGACACACAGTTATAGTTCAATTACTTTTACAATGTTCATGTTCATTTTATTGTTACATTTGTTTTATTTAAAATAATATTCGGAGGAAATGAGACAAATACATTATTATAAATATCATAAAAAGAAAAACAAGAGCTTTGAGATTTCAATTCAGTAATAAGTACTATTAGTACCCCATACCTATTTTATTGATACTTTATTCATGCAACAGTCACACTGTAAATTGCAGGCTGTAATATAACATGCTGCCGCAGATTTTTACACCAAAAGCTAACAGCATTATGTACACTTACACTGAAATGTGTCTTTGTTTGGACTTTAGTTTAGTCCGGCAGTGACGGTGGTGCAGTGGTTAGCATTGTCGCCTCATAGCAAAAAGGTTCCGGGTTCGAATCCGGTCCTGGGCCTTTCTGTGCGGAGTTTGCATGTTCTCCCTGTGCTTGCGTGGGTTCTCTCCGTGTTCTCTGGCTTCCTCCCATCATCCAAAAACATGCACCTCAGGTCAGGTTACCTGGCGCCGCGCTAGTGGCAGCCTGTTGCAGCAACTCCGCCCTGAGAGCCCCCCTGCTGTAGCGAAGAAATTTCCCCTCGGGGATTAATAAAGTAAAAAAATAAACAAAAAACGTTTTCTACAACATAACATATTTACAAGTGTGTTTTCTGTTCTGTGATCACAGGTGGAGCTGTAGGCATCTGGATGTTTCATCACTGTCCAAAGGTTGTCGTGCACTGAACATTTTAGAAGAAGTCGTTTCTTCTACTCGAATTATTTCTTTGCAAAAGAAAATCTGATCCCAATTTCACCAAATCTACAACCAGTCTAGCGACAAATGAAAAGAGACAGACTGGTTTACTTGTGATCACTGTCGGGTCACAATAAGCTTCCTTTAGGGTTTCTACAGTGATATTAAAACAGAAAGCTCTCAGAGCGTTATATTTGAAATCATGGAGAGCTGCGAAGATGGAAACAGAATTTGTGAAGATTAAAACCAGGAGAGAAATTTCACTCTAAACTTAATTTTCCAACCACAAACAGACACAATGCAAATAACAGCAGGTGAAGAGCGACACTATCAGTGTAGGTTTAAGATGCAGGACTTCTCATTTCAACCATCAAAACCGAGTTGTCTGGCTGGTCTGTCGTTTGTGGGATAGCAGAGCCTTTAGCTTTTATTTTCTTACAAGCAAAAAATATATGAATCCCAATTAACAAGAGAAAAAAGACGGCCGCTCGCAAACCAAGCAAGTAGTGATCTGTTGAGAGACACAAAAATCACAAGTCAAGTTAGAACTGGATTTGATTAATGGAAAGTAAAAATAAAACAAGGTTAATGACACAACATTGAAGTCAGCGAACTCTACGTGTGTTATTAAGAAGACAGATGAGCAAAGGAGAAAATGACATCAATGAATTCACTGCAGCAGAGTAAGTTTTCACTTACAAAGGTACCATGGACCATCACTGCCAGGAGTCACAGTTTCATTGAAGGATGTGATATTAATGGAGGGTGTAAGTGAAACTATGTCAGTCTCCTTACCTGAAGTGACTGTTGTTGATTGAATACACAGGGTGTTATTGGCTGGAAACACCCACTGTGAGATGTTTGTCCCATCCGAGATGCAATTAATGTAAATGAATCCTATGAACAAACACAATATACAACAGATGAACAGAGTAATTATAATCATCAGTGTCATAATGATCACATTATTTCTCACTCACCACAGTTCATTATATCCTCTTCTTTGGAGACACTACTGACGTGATTCCAGACTTTACAAGCAACACGTCCTGAGACATGTTGTTTCAGAGTGATACTGTTTTCCTCTTTATTTTCAGAGTAGAGCTCAGTGTCTGTCAGTGCATGTCCACCCAGAGTCCAGCTGTATTGAGGACTGTCCCCTCCCTCAGAGGAGCAGGAAACCTTCATCTCTCCCTGGGACAGACACTCAGAGTCCATCAGGACAGAGGACAAAGGAGCTGAAAGACATACAAAGGACTTTTGATATTGCAGCAGTATCTTGATCCTTTTTTACAGTTTCTAAAGGCTCAAAATACAGATACATGTAGAGTATGTGATACATAATGTAGATTATCAATACAATGTGAGATTTATATCTATCCATATGACTACATTTCTCTGTATGAAAAAAGTAATTTACCTTGAATAGACAAATGTAGAGTCTTTTTCGATGTCAGCCTTGCTTCTAAATCAAAGATTGAAAGTGTGTATTCACTACTGTCTGTCCTGCTGAGTTTATTGATCCGAAATGTCCCATTACTGGGAGTAAAGACAGATCTGTCTTTTAGAGAATTAGTTATAATTTCATTTTGTTTCCCGCGGAGTATTATCGTGGATTCTTTCTTCAATTCGTATCTATGTATTTGAGAGGCTCCGTCCATCAGCTGGAGGACCACAGTTCCTCCCAAAGGTCCATAACATTTAGCTGCATACTGTCTGCCATCACAGTGAGTTTCCACTCCTGTAAAATTTTAAAAACAAAAAGAAACAATTGTGATTCTTCATTTTATACAGAATGAATGATGATGAGAATTAGATGCAGCAAACACATTAATATTGTAGGTTTGTTGCATCTCTGTGTCTCACAGACCACAGTGGGCACACAGGTTTTCTTTTCTTGTGCAGCAAATGTAAAAACTTATTTGTATTGGAGTTGATGTTGGTTTTTTTTACTGCTGTGTTGCTACTTTTTACAAAGTAAAATATCTCATCACTTTTTCCACCACCGCCTGTGATGGGAAAAAAGTTGTGGTTCAGCTGATGTCATTATTTGGAGGGTGGAAGTGAAACTATGTCAGTCTCCTTACCTGATGTGACAGTTGTTGATTGAATACACAGGGTGTTATTGGCTGGAAACACCCACTGTGATTTTTCTGTCCCATTGGAGATGCAGTTCATGTAAATGAATCCTATGAACAAACAAACACAATATACAACAGATGAACAGAGTAATTATAATCATCAATGTCATAATGATCACATTATTTCTCACTCACCACAGTTCATTATATCCTCTTCTTTGGAGACACTACTGACGTGATTCCAGACTTTACAAGCAACACGTCCTGAGACATGTTGTTTCAGAGTGATACTGTTTTCCTCTTTATTTGCAGAGCAGAGCTCAGCGTCTGTCAGTGGACGTCCACCCAGAGTCCAGCTGTACTGAGGACTGTCCCCTCCCTCAGAGGAGCAGGAAACCTTCATCTCTCCCTGGGACAGACACTCAGATACTATCAGGACAGAGGACACAGGAGCTGAAAGATGCATAGAGGACTTTAGACATTGCAGCAGTATCTTGATCCTTTTTTACAGTTTCTAAAGGCTCAAAATACAGATACATATAGAGTATGTGATACATGATGTAGATTATCAATACAATGTGAGATTTATATCTATCCATGTGACTACATTTCTCAGTCTGAAAAAAATAATTTACCTTGAATAGACAAATGTAGAGTCTGTTTCGATGTCAGCTTTGCTTCTAAATCAAAGATTGAAAGTGTATATTCACTACTATCTGTCCTGCTGAGTTTATTGATCCTAAATGTCCCATTACTGGGAGTAAAGACAGATCTGTCTTTTAGAGAAATAGTTATAATTTCATTTTGTTTCCCGTGGAGTATTATCGTGGATTCTTTCTTCAATTCGTATCGATGTATTTGAGAGGCTCCGTCCATCAGCTGGAGGACCACAGTTCCTCCCAAAGGTCCATAACATTTAGCTGCATACTGTCTGCCATCACAGTGAGTTTCCACTCCTGTAAAATTTGAAAAATAAAAAGAAACAATTGTGATCCTTCATTTTATACAGAATGAATGATGCTGAGAATTAGATGCAGCAAACACATTAATATTGGAGGTTTGCTGCATCTCTGTGTCTCACAGACCACAGTGGGCACACAGGTTTTCCTTTCTTGTGCAGCAAACATAAAAACTTTTTTGTATTGGAGTTGTTGTTGTTTTTTTACTGCTGTGTTGCTACTTTTTACAAAATAAAATATCTCATCACTTCTTCCACCACTGCCTGTGATGGGAAAAACGTTGTGGTTCAGCTGATGTCATTATTTGGAGGGTGTAAGTGAAACTATGTCAGTCTCCTTACCTGAAGTGACTGTTGTTGATTGAATACACAGGGTGTTATTGGCTGCAAACACCCACTGTGATATTTCTGTCCCATTGGAGATGCAGTTAATGTAAATGAATCCTATGAAAAAACAAACACAATATACAACAGATGAACAGAGTAATTATAATCATCAGTGTCATAATGATCACATTATTTCTCACTCACCACAGTTTATTATATCCTCTTCTTTGGAGACACTACTGACGTGATTCCAGACTTTACAAGCAACACGTCCTGAGACATGTTGTTTCAGAGTGATACTGTTTTCCTCTTTATTTTCAGAGTAGAGCTCAGCGTCTGTCAGTGCACGTCCACCCAGAGTCCAGCTGTACTGAGGACTGTCCCCTCCCTCAGAGGAGCAGGAAACCTTCATCTCTCCCTGGGACAGACACTCAGAGTCCATCAGGACAGAGGACAAAGGAGCTGAAAGACATACAAAGGACTTTTGATATTGCAGCAGTATCTTGATCCTTTTTTACAGTTTCTAAAGGCTCAAAATACAGATACATGTAGAGTATGTGATACATAATGTAGATTATCAATACAATGTGAGATTTATATCTATCCATATGACTACATTTCTCTGTATGAAAAAAGTAATTTACCTTGAATAGACAAATGTAGAGTCTTTTTCGATGTCAGCGCTCCGTTTGAATCAAAGATTAAAAGTGTATATTCACTACTGTCTGTCCTGCTGAGTTTATTGATCCGAAATGTCCCATTACTGGGAGTAAAGACAGATCTGTCTTTTAGAGAATTAGTTATAATTTCATTTTGTTTCCCGCGGAGTATTATCGTGGATTCTTTCTTCAATTCGTATCTATGTATTTGAGAGGCTTCGTCCATCAGCTGGAGGACCACAGTTCCTCCCAAAGGTCCATAACATTTAGCTGCATACTGTCTGCCATCACAGTGAGTTTCCACTCCTGTAAAATTTTAAAAACAAAAAGAAACAATTGTAATTCTTCATTTTATACAGAATGAATGATGATGAGAATTAGATGCAGCAAACACATTAATATTGTAGGTTTGTTGCATCTCTGTGTCTCACAGACCACAGTGGGCACACAGGTTTTCTTTTTTTGTGCAGCAAATGTAAAAACTTATTTGTATTGGAGTTGATGTTGTTTTTTTTTACTGCTGTGTTGCTACTTTTTACAAAGTAAAATATCTCATCACTTTTTACACCACCGCCTGTGATGGGAAAAAAGTTGTGGTTCAGCTGATGTCATTATTTGGAGGGTGGAAGTGAAACTATGTTAGTCTCCTTACCTGATGTGACAGTTGTTGATTGAATACACAGGGTGTTATTGGCTGGAAACACCCACTGTGATTTTTCTGTCCCATTGGAGATGCAGTTAATGTAAATGAATCCTACGAGCAAACAAACACAATATACAACAGATGAACAGAGTAATTACAATCATCAATGTCATAATGATCACATTATTTCTCACTCACCACAGTTCATTATATCCTCTTCTTTGGAGACACTGCTGACGTGATTCCAGACTTTACAAGCAACACGTCCTGAGACATGTTGTTTCAGAGTGATACTGTTTTCCTCTTTATTTGCAGAGTAGAACTCAGCGTCTGTCAGTGCACGTCCACCCAGAGTCCAGCTGTACTGAGGACTGTCCCCTCCCTCAGAGGAGCAGGAAACCTTCATCTCTCCCTGGGACAGACACTCAGATACTATCAGGACAGAGGACACAGGAGCTGAAAGATGCATAGATGACTTTAGACATTGCAGCAGTATCTTGATCCTTTTTTACAGTTTCTAAAGGCTCAAAATACAGATACATGTAGAGTATGTGATACATAATGTAGATTATCAATACAATGTGAGATTTATAGCTATCCATGTGACTACATTTCTCAGTCTGAAAAAAGTAATTTACCTTGAATAGACAAATGTAGAGTCTGTTTCGATGTCAGCTTTGCTTCTAAATCAAAGATTAAAAGTGTATATTCACTACTATCTGTCCTGCTGAGTTTATTGATCCTAAATGTCCCATTACTGGGAGTAAAGACAGATCTGTCTTTTAGAGAAATAGTTATAATTTCATTTTGTTTCCCGTGGAGTATTATCGTGGATTCTTTCTTCAATTCGTATCTATGTATTTGAGAGGCTCCGTCCATCAGCTGGAGGACCACAGTTCCTCCCAAAGGTCCATAACATTGAGCTGCATACTGTCTGCCATCACAGTGAGTTTCCACTCCTGTAAAATTTGAAAAATAAAAAGAAACAATTGTGATCCTTCATTTTATACAGAATGAATGATGCTGAGAATTAGATGCAGCAAACACATTAATATTGGAGGTTTGCTGCATCTCTGTGTCTCACAGACCACAGTGGGCACACAGGTTTTCCTTTCTTGTGCAGCAAACATAAAAACTTTTTTGTATTGGAGTTGTTGTTGTTTTTTTACTGCTGTGTTGCTAATTTTTACAAAATAAAATATCTCATCACTTTTTCCACCACCGCCTGTGATGGGAAAAAAGTTGTGGTTCAGCTGATGTCATTATTTGGAGGGTGGAAGTGAAACTATGTCAGTCTCCTTACCTGAAGTGACTGTTGTTGATTGAATACACAGGGTGTTATTGGCTGCAAACACCCACTGTGTTATGTCTGTCCCATTGGAGATGCAGTTAATGTAAATGAATCCTACGAAAAAACAAACACAATATACAACAGATGAACAGAGTAATTATAATCATCAGTGTCATAATGATCACATTATTTCTCACTCACCACAGTTCATTATATCCTCTTCTTTGGAGACACTGCTGACGTGATTCCAGACTTTACAAGCAACACGTCCTGAGACATGTTGTTTCAGAGTGATACTGTTTTCCTCTTTATTTGCAGAGCAGAGCTCAGCGTCTGTCAGTGCACGTCCACCCAGAGTCCAGCTGTACTGAGGACTGTCCCCTCCCTCAGAGGAGCAGGAAACCTTCATCTCTCCCTGGGACAGACACTCAGAGACCACCAGGACAGAGGACACAGGAGCTGAAAGACACACAGAAGAGTTTTGATATTGCAGCAGTACCTTGATCCTTTTTTACAGTTTCCAAAGGCTCAAAATACAGATACATGTAGAGCAGGGGTCTCAAACTTAATTTACTCGGGGGCCGCTGGAGGCAGAGTCTGGGTGAGGCTGGGCCGCATCGGGTGTTCCACAAGAAAAGCTTTGTTAAAAAAATTCTAATCTTCTCAAATGTCTTTATTTTTATTTTTTTAACACAAAATAAGATGAAAAAATAAATAAACAAATTAAGAATTAATAAGTAAATAAATCAGTAATAAATAAAATAATAATAATTAGATTTCTCTAGTCAGCAACTATGTGTGGTTTCTTCAGTCTTCTATATCTGCTGTATTCAGATTTAAACGTCTTTATTAACAGTTCATTAACCTCAATGGGTTCTTCTGAACATGAATTGTCCTGAACATGAATGGAACATTGAAGAACATGAACTCTTCTTCTGAACATGGCTTCTCTTGCCTACTCCTTGCTGCTGGAGACCTGGCAGCGCTTCCTCTCGCATAGCTGAGCCCCATTTGTCTTGAGGGAGGAAGCAGTTGAGACCCTCAGTATGGCTTGAAGATGATCATCAGTAAGTCTGGACCTGTACTTGGACTTATTGAAGTTCTTGGTGGAGAAGAGCTTTTTGCACAAGTATGTGCTCCCAAAAAGGCACATGGTCTGCTTGAACACTCGGGAAAGCTCAGGGAAGCTGGGGGTCAATTCTCTCAAAAATTGCCCAAGCTTGTCTGCTTTTCCACTCACCTCCCTGAACTTGGCTTTGAGGTCAGAGTTGCACTGCAGGTCAATGAGCTCCATTTGAAGCACAGGAGGGGCATCTTGCACATCAAAGGAGAAGGGGTCCGCAAAAATGTGAAATGTGGCTCTGAAGTCTGCAAATCTGTAATCAAATTCCTCCTGTCGCTTCAAAATGGCATCAACATACTTCTCACCACTGAATGGTGTGCCTGCATCCACGAGTGCCTTGCATGCTGGGAAATGGCAAAGGTTTGTCTGAGAGAGCTGGGCTTTCCATAACACAAGTTTTGTGGAGAATGCTCTCACGTCGTCATAGGCAGCACTGACGAGTTGCCCCTGGCCTTGTAAACTCTTGTTCAGTACATTAAGCTCATGTGTGATATCAACAAGAAAAGCTAAGTCCATGAGCCATTTGGGATCACTTAGCACAGGAACAGCCACCCCATCCTTCTCCATGAAGGCTTTCACTTCTGCTCTCAACTCAAAAAATCTCTTCAAGGCGTTTCCCTGCTGAGCCAACGTACCTCGGTGAAGTAGAGCACAGAACCTTCGGTGCTTTAAGCCCCTGGATCTGATTTGGTTGATGCATTTCACAACGACAGACATCACATTGTCAAACTTCAGGCATTTGCTGCAAAGGGCCTGCTGATGGATAATGCAGTGCAGAGCAATGGCCTCCTTCACACCCTCCTCTTCCAGTTTTTTTTGAACAAGTGCCACCAGTCCATTTTTCCTCCCTGTCATTGATGGCGCTCCATCGCTTGTTATTCCAACAAACCTCTTCCATGGCAAACCGGCATTCTCAATGGCATCACACCGCTGGTGAAATATCTCCTGAGCGGTGGTCTGGCCATGCATTGGGATTACTGTGAGCAACTCCTCTATCACTTCAAAATTGTCATCGATACCACGGACATACATTGCGAGCTGGGCGGTGTCTCTGATGTCTGTGGTCTCATCAAGAGCGACTGAGTATACACTGAAATATTTGGCTTTCTCACACAGTTGATCATAAATGTTACTTGACAGGTCAGAAATGCGCTCTGCTACGGTGTTGGCAGGAAGGCTGATGTTGCTAAACTGACCTTTCTTTTCCGGACAGACTACACTTGCAGCCTGTCATATGCACTTTTTGACGAATTCACCTTCTGTGAACGGCTTTCCCGCCTTAGCAATCATCTCACTAACCACGTAGCGAGCTTCGACTGCTGCATTATTCTCTTTGGTTGCTTTCTTGAAGAAATCTTGTTGCCTCAGTAGACATGTTTTAAGATTTGCAACCCGGTTGGCTCTCTCATCTCCCTGGTATTTTGCATACTCCTCAGCATGTCTAGTTGTGTAATGACGTTTCAAATTGTATTCCTTGTGCACCGCAACTTTCTCTGTGCAAATAAGACACGTCGGGGTGCCCCTGTGCTCAACAAAGAAATATTGCATCTCCCACTTTTCCTGGGATTGTCTGTGCTCATCACCAACCTTTCTCTTCACTGCAGGCTTTGAAAAAGACATGTTTGGGGCTGTGGAATATATTTTAATTCCACTTGGTGTCACTGTCGTGTTTAGCCGTGTTTATGACATCATATAGAAATAGATGTAGTGTTCATCGTGTGAGGCAATGCAAACAAAAAAATAATGACCCCCAAATAACGGTGCGACCCTATAATTAATCCGGGTTATCGGGGACTGTTATTGCCGACGGACAGGTGTCGGTATGTGACTGCAGACCACGTTAGACTACATTATTTCCTTTCTTTTATCTCGCCGCGTACGCATCACGTTGATTTATTTTGTCAGAGAGAGACATATATACGTATAATGTCCCGCTGGGCAGCAACTTAAAAACTTGTTTTTGGAAGTGTTGTGAACGCAGCGCGCTGGGACGGATGTCCGCGTTTGCCGAATAGAAACGAGGCAGCCAGCCAGGCCCGGAAGAAAACTCTCCATGGCAACGCTGCTGTCACTTTCAGTCATTGTGAAATGTTTCTCTGCTTGCATCGAGCCCGGTCGATGTCCCGCCCCCGAGAGCCATATACCCACCGTGATTGGTCGGTTCGTTCAGCTCCGCACACAACACTGGAAAGTGCCATTCATATAAAACTCGCGGGCCGCACTAACATTAAACTTTCATATTAAGGTGGGGGCCACAAAATATCGTCTCGCGGGCCGCAAATGGCCCGCGGGCCGCGAGTTTGAGACCCCTGATGTAGAGTATGTGATACATAATGTAGATTATCAATACAATGTGAGATTTATATCTATCCGTATGACAAAATTTCTCTGTATGAAAAAAGTAATTTACCTTGAATAGACAAATGTAGAGTCTTTTTCGATGTCAGCGTTCTGTTTGAATCAAATATTAAAAGTGTATATTCACTACTGTCTGTCCTGCTGAGTTTATTGATCCTAAATGTCCCATTACTGGGAGTAAAGACAGATCTGTCTTTTAGAGAATTAGTTATAATTTCATTTTGTTTCCCGTGGAGTATTATCGTGGATTCATTCTTCCATTCGTATCTATGTATTTGAGAGGCTCCGTCCATCAGCTGGAGGACCACAGTTCCTCCCAAAGGTCCATAACATTGAGCTGCATACTGTCTGCCATCACAGTGAGTTTCCACTCCTGTAAAATTTGAAAAATAAAAAGAAACAATTGTGATCCTTCATTTTATACAGAATGAATGATGATGAGAATTAGATGCAGCAAACATATTAATATTGTAGGTTTGCTGCATCTCTGTGTCTCACAGACCACAGTGGGCACACAGGTTTTCTTTTCTTGTGCAGCAAATGTAAAAACTTATTTGTATCGGAGTTGTTGTTGTTGTTTTTTTTACTGCTTTGTTGCTACTTTTTACAAAGTAAAATATCTCATCACTTTTTCCACCACCGCCTGTGATGGGAAAAAAGTTGTGGTTCAGCGAACGCCATTATTTCCCTAAAACAGAGTTTTGAGGTAAGTTGACCTCAGTCAGTAATTACAATCCTACATCTGTCAAACTTTGTTGAACCCACAGAACATTTTAATTGCTGCAACTCAAGGGAAGCTTAAAATCCTAAAACAAATTATGAGTTGGGTCATCCAGTGTTTTGAACAAATGTGTAAAAAATGAGGAACAATTCAGAAGAAGCGCTGTGGCCATAAAAACATGAGCTTTGAATATTTCACTCAGAGTGGGCAGGCGTTACGTAGCGGCAATGAAGTGTTGGATCAATACCATATATGGTATTATAACTGGTATTACCATTTTGTCTCGCGATGTTACACATTAAACAGTTAATAGAGCCTCCAGGCCACAGTTGGTAGTTTAGGTAAAGTGTCTCACTGATGTTTACAACTATGACAATAACCAAAAATACAGCCTTGGAGCAGAGACTTCCTACACTTGCAGTATAGTCTGAGGCAAACACTGTAAAGTTTTTATAAGATTACAACTGCAACATTGAAAACATGGCTCTTGAGAAACAGCAACAGTGAGAAACCAATCTCCTTTACTCTTTATACCATTAAGATCATTTTAAAGGGAGATTTAAAGGGCCAGTTAAACAGCTCAAATTTAAAATGCTTGAAAAAAATTAATAATCTGGATATAAAGTGCCGTGATAATACAATCTGTTTATTCGATAATTTACCAAGATGTTGTAGGTTTACTGTGAAACAAGTAACAAGAGACGAGAGCTTGGTCTTATGCAACAAATTCAAACAGAAATAGGCTATATTATTACAAAAGATGTTTTCATTCAAAAAATGATGCACTTATTTTAAATCCCTCCGTCGACCAAACAGCAACTAAAGTATTCTCCATTTGAACAACACGATATAGTGATGAATATTATTCAGCACTGCTGTTATATAAAATGGTTATTGACTGTACTGATCTTAAACCCAACAATGTTCTTTACAGTATTTGAACTGCTGTACATCACTGTAAATATTGTCTTAACTTTATTAACTATATGTGATCGCACATCTACAAAACACGTTGATATTAATCCTATGAGTTTTAATAAAGTGCCAGAAGAAAGAAGTTGAGCAGCTCACCATGAGAGACTCCTAGTAGCATCACCAACAGTCCAAACACAGCTTCCATGTCTCTTCACAGCAGTTTAGTCTCTAATTGTCCCTAAACTAAACCTGTGTATTGTCCTTTGAGCAGCCTGCAAAGTGTCTTTTCAGCAATCAGCCGCAGAGGAAGGTGTGAACGTTCTCACCAAGAAGAGTGATGTCATGTTTACTTCTTTTTACAGTGAGAGGAGAAAACAAAGAGACGTTTTACTTCCTCTTTCAACCTACAAGTTGGCCTTCGTGTTTGATGGACTGAGTGAAGGAGACTGACAGCAGACATTTCTAAAACAGTCCAAACACAGTTTCTCTGTCTCTTTCAGTTCAGTGTTTGATGACCAGGTCAGTATAGCGGTCAGACCACTTTTATTTAACAGCATATATCCAACACTTGAGTCACAGATGTCACCTGTTATTGATCAGGTCCAGAAGAAAAGGCGTGCATTGTCTGCTGTCACAGCTTCAACCATGTGAACTATCAGAATCAGCTGTATCGACCAATAGTCATAAAACATATAAGTCTGTGCAGAAATGGCCTCATAAACTGTAGCATCCCCGATGAATGATGGTCTGGTGTCTTTTACTGATGGTTCACAAAACTTTATTGAATGGGACTTGAATCCATAAAACGCAGTGAAAACTGGAAGTGAACACACCGTAAGAGATCTGAAGAAAATAAAGACAAAAATTACTAAACAATGTTTAACATCCTGACCATACCCTTCTTGCTACCATGCTAAATTTAACCACCGACTGAATCACGGCGGTGCATTTAAGTTAAACATCAGTTTAATACTTTAAACTCTCATTTATGACACAACAAAATCCCTGAAAACCGGAACAATCTAACCCAATAATTTTCCCAGAATGAGTACTAGTACAATACAGTACTAGTACAGTACTAGTACAGTAGTAGTACTGACCTTGTGTCCATATCAGCCAGGTGCCAAACAAACAAAAAACGTCAACCTTTTCCTATTTTTAACACTTTTTTCCATCTTTTTATCTTCTCCCCGTTCTAACACTTCTTTCTAAACTGCTTCCGGTTTCAGTCCTTCAGAATAAAGGTGTAACAGGAAATGCATTGATATTAATCTCAAAATGTCTACAAAATAAAAGACATGAAAAAGAAAGAATAATTGAAATACTCTGAACTGTATTAGAGGTCTTTTACATAAACTACAACTTGACTGGTTGCTGGAGGCATAAAACTTAAAGCTTTTAATATTTTTATTTGGCCACAGGAAGGATTTTTTTTTCATTCAGTGTCTAGTCATGAGGACCAACCTCAGACCTACTAACATAAGTGCAAACATTTCATTTAAAGCCAAAATAATGCTCAGCAGTCATTAAAGGTAGAATCTTTAAATGTAATGGTAGCTGTTTAAAATGTTAAACACATGGCTCGTGGATTTGTTTTTATTAGATGTACAGTTAGCATCATTTTGTTAAAAGGATCATGTTTTTGTCATATTTTCACTCACCACAGGCAGATGTTCTTTGTTCTTTGGAGACACTACTGCTATGACTCCCGACTGTGCAGACCAGACTTCCTGAGACATGTTGTTTCAGAGTGATACTGTCAGCCCCAACATTTCTAGAGAGGAGCTCTGCATCTGTCAGTGCACGTCCACCCAGAGTCCAGCTGTACTGAGGACTGTCCCCTCCCTCAGAGGAGCAGGAAACCTTCATATCTCCCTGGGACAGACACTCAGAGACCATCAGGACAGAGGACACAGGAGCTCAGAGAAGCACACAGAGGACCTTTGATATTACACCAGAATCTTCATCATCTTTAGGATGTGTGTAAAAATGAACTTGAATGGTGAACTGTAGAGTTCGTTCTCCTGATTTCTGTCTATTTAAAACATTTCAAGGGTCATTTCATTGCCATCAGTCCTGCTCAGGCTATTAATCCTGTAATTCACATCACTGTGAGTAAAAAAGGATGTTTTCTTTCAGATTTAATGCAGTCTTATTCTTTCTCCCATGAGGTATTATGACGTTTCTGTGTTTGTTTAATTACGACTGGTATCTAGATATTTCAGAGGCACTGCCATCAACTGGAGACTTTCCTTTCTTCCCACAGCTCCAGCAACGAGCTCCACACTGTCTGCCATCACACTAAGTGTCCACACAAGCTGCAGGTAAAATATTATAATTTAATTGTTCTATGTCTGAGGATCATTGCTTTGATTTCTATAAAAGTGCAAATATTACTGTTCAAATAGTGTGAATAATTTAAGATGATTTACATGTTCTCCTGAATGCATCTTCCTCAGCGTTCTTTCCCATTGCTGATAATAAACGTAATGCCACAGAGTCCACTTGCCTGTGCTGTTATCCTCAGTGGAACTGTATACATCCAAGTGTTGACCAACGCCAGCAGCCATGTGGTGAGGTGGAAGAAGGAGCTTCCCAGTGGACTCATTAACGTGTTCACTCTGCAGAATGAAAAGGTGACGATAAAAGACGCATTTAGGAACAGAACAGAGTTTTTCATCAACAACGGGACGCTCAAGATCACAAACGTGGAGAGGAATAATTCAGGTCAATACAGCGGGGAGGCCTTTGATCCAAATGGGGTCCTTGTGAAAAACATACATTTTAAACTAGATGTTAAAGATATGTATTAAATCATGTTCTTAATATTTTGATATGTTATTAAGAAGTTAATCAGAAATGTAATTGTCATGTAGAAGTGAAAGTACCAAACAAAATGTACCAGTTGTACAACATAGGATAGAAGAATAGTGGAGACAATAGATGAAAAGACTTTATAATGTTGTTCAACTTTTTCATTGTTCAATGAGAAGGAATAGTCTGCTGTAGCTTTTATAGTCATACAAGTACCTGCTTCCAAAATCTTCCAAATATCAATGCCCAGTCTATTGACATTATCCCTTCTTTCAGTACATATAGGATACTAATAATTACGATCAAATCTACATATAACTAATTCATGCATTTGCTTGCAACAAAAATATACCCTTAAAAGGTAGACTTTTTTTGTCAGTGATCATTTACACATTTAATAAATGTGTGCAACCTTTACTCTGCACTGATGAAAGATGTAAAGAGAGGGTGTTAGGTGTGATTCAGTAACAGGAACTGGCTGCGGTTCAACAGAAACCTTTAGGAAATGCTTTTTCAGGTTTCCTTTTTGACAAACCACCTTTGGTCTGAACCTGCCCTAGCTTTCATACGTTTGTCGTGTTTCGGATGTTTGGCTAAATGTTGTGTTTTGTTTTCTATGTCCACCCTGCAGTGTATGCACCATAGCAACAGTTGTAGATTTCCAGTTTGATTTCTCTGATGTTTTGATCCAGCTTGGTGTAGGTTCATGTTTTTGCTTCATCTATGATAGACCAGATGGAGCTCCTTGATATTTGTAGCCATTTTGCAACAACTGGAATCTTTATTGTATAGTGGTAGCAGGAAAAAACTGCGGGATGTGTTATATATTTTGCAATTGTAAAATGTTGCCTCACGCAACAATTATGTGTCATAATTAAAGTGGATCTAAAGTGTTGCTGACACAGTTACAGGGATTTCTGATTAAAGTCATTCTTGTCATTGTCTGCATGAGTTTAAGTATGCAGACAATAACAAGTAAGTGCTTATAATTATCATTGTGGTCTGTTTCCTCAGAAAACATTTTGACCATCCTGATCCCAGTCTGTGCCGGAGTGGGTGCTCTCCTGATACTGGTGTCATGTTGCTGTGTGTGCAGGAAAGTCAAGCGTAGTAAGAAGTCAGGTAACACTTCACATGCCTACTCCTGATCAAGAAAAGGTCAATCATTAATGATCTAGACTCAGTAAATACTGTAATATGTTGGTGAAAATGTTTTTTTGTACTGTCTTGTGTTTTGTGCAGGGTCAAGTATATAAGAATATAAATCTTCAGTTTGAGTTTGGACTTGAATGAACTCTGAACTGAGGGCCGTTATCACCGATGGATACTGAACCGTGGACTCAAAAACCCAACAGCAAACAGAACATTTAGTATGTGTGGGGAGCTGGGAAAGCTTGTGGACTTTTCATTTTTTTTTTTTTTTAAATCTTGTATAGTCTTAAAATAGATTTTGATTTAAAAAACAGAGTTGTGACAGTGGTGAAATTTACACGATCTGATCTTAAAACAGTAGCAGCTGTGTAACCATGTTTTTGAAGTCACTTATCACAAAAATGTGGTGTAAATCAATGTAAATCTTTGATCTGCTTGTAGTTAAACAATAAGAAAAGAGTGAATTTGTAATTAGATATAATATTTTTTTTATTTTCAAACATTTCATTGCATCTGGATGTTTTACATGTTGAAAATATTTTTGCTATAAATTAAATACAGCAGTGTGATGGATGGGGCTGCGTGAAATAAAGTTAAATTATTATTAAAACAGACAAAGTTATTGAATATACTATAAAATTATAATATATATAACGTAAAGAAACAGCACCAGAATACATCACTATTCAGGCATTAGTTCTTGTGTTAGTACTTGTACTAAAAATCTTCAAAATCACAGACTTTACCGGCCACAAGGAAGCAAATGATTAAAAGTTTATTTCGTAAAACTTGTATTCGCTTATGCCAAAGCTCATTAGTCATGTTGTGTTGTGACACATTCAGGCTGTGTTTGGGTTTCACTAAAATCATATCACGCTTAAGTAACATTTGTTTATATTCAACGTTAAATGCAACTTTGAGTTTAGTTTTCAGCCTGAATATAATAAACACCCTCTTGATTATTTACAGTGTATGTCTAAGCTGCACAGAAAGTTGTTAAATTAAAATTTACAGTAGAGCTTAAACTTAATCAAAGTAAAACACAGTGATTAAAAGAAAACAAAACTGTTGCCAGATTCAAATGTTGCCGTGTGTCTCGGCAGCAAGCAGTAAATCAAAAAGTTTCACATTCTCAATTTGTACAGGGAATGAAAGACACTAGTGGATATTGCTGATGTTCAGAACATAAATTTGTAACTCTGTATGAAACACTGAGGGGCTTTTAATGTGAAACGGATACAGGAAGTCTGACCAATTGGCCAACCATGGATGACTTCCACCCTTTTCTCACAAGAGCTCTGTATCACTGGAGTTCATAAGAAACGGGAGACAAATGGGTTGCATTCATAGACTGTATGGTTATATTATCTAATTGAATATTTGAAGGGAGCATAAAATCTACAAGCGCTAGACATTTCTGGGAGGACAAAAGCACTATGATTCATGAATAAGGTGTTCTCAGACGATAGGATTTTTGCAGATGGCAATGTTACATCAACAGGCTGTTCATTGGTAGTAGGGGTGCTAACGTTAACTTGCTGCTGCCAGCCTGCATTTACTGGTTGGAGAAGCTCTGTGATTATCTGACTCTGTTTGTGCTTCTTTGAGCTCTTTTGAAGTCAGGCCAACATTATCGTAAAGCTAATGTGACTTTAATAGAATAAAACGAATATGAACATTGTAAAAGTAATTGAACTTTAACTGTGTGTCCATCAGACTAAATTTGTACGCAGTGAAAAGGGGCAGAAGATAACTGATAGTGTAATAGAATAAGAGAGGATCTTTGTGGGAAAAGCTGCATATATGGTTTGTATGTTGACAGCTTTTGTTGCGTGTTGTTTCACTTCCTTCATAGCTGAGCGCAACAACAAGCTTTCTTTGTTTGGTTTGTTCTGTTAAAAAACAGAACTTCAGAAATGATTTCAAAACTTCTGCAAAGATTCTTGTCTCCAGCACTTTTTTGTATTTATTTCTGAGATGCTTTTAGTCCACACAATGTCTGTTTAATGAAACTGAAAAGTAACTTTTAAAAACTGCTCAGCATAAATGCACTAGTTATATCTTGAGGCACAATATGAGTCGGGGAATTTCTAGTCATACTGTTCCCAATAAGAGGAATTCATGCTTCCTTTGCAATGTTTCGAAGATACAAGCATCCGGGTTTGATTCAGTTTGGTGGATAGAGTGTAAAGAACTCTACCTATGAAAAAAACAGAACAATACTATGTTTCACAGTAAATTAGTCAGTCAGACTATGTGCACAAAAAGGTTTTAACATTTTCTCTCATCTACACCCACTCAGGAACTATTTCACGACAATTTCTCAGCATGGATTCATTAGATTGGATTAGGTTAGATTAGACTTTATTAATCCCAGAATGGGGACATTTTAATCTGAGAATCCCAACCATCAAAGTTCTATAAGGTTCTCTATTCACTAATCTAAATTGAAATCTCAAAGCTCTTGCTTTTCTTTTCATGATATTTATAATAATGTATTTGTCTCATTTCCTCCATATATCACTTTAAATGAATGAAATGTAACAGTGTAAATAAGAACTGTACTTAAGAAAAAAACATGTCAAGTGGGACCAGAAATATGTTTTGACTTATTTGGGATACGAAAAAGTAGAATAATATCTACATTACTTTACATAAGATGATGTTACACCAGAACATATTCAAAAATTACAGGTACTGCTAAGAGGAAGGACTTTAACGTTGTGTCTAATTCATGAAAGGTTTTGCTGTAACATGTTTATGGGCATATTGTTTGATAATGTTATCTTGTTGTTCGTGCATATAATGTACATGCCATCAGGAAATACTATATAGTATACATTTTCCCCCAAATAATGCAAAATTTATTTTCTTTCTTGTCAATAAAAAATAAAAAATAGTGATGGTCTTTAATTAAATCAGTGAACCCCAATATCCACCTTAAAGTATCCTGAAAATTCTTTAAAGTTCAGTAAAGTGCTGCCTTTCGATGTCTACATAGGAAACATTAAAAACCCAGACATCATGTTTTTGGCAAAACCGTTACTTCAATTCAATATATTCTAGATATATTTCATGAACATTTACAACATCCATCCATTATCTATACCCGCTTTATCCTGAACAGGTTCCCAGGGGGGGTGGAGCCTATCCCAGCTCACTTTTGGGCGAAGGAGGGTTACACCCTGGACAGATCACCAGTCCATAACAGGGCCAACACAGAAAGACAGACCGAAACAAAGACCATTAAAACTCTCATTCACACCTCAGGGCAATTTTTTTCCTCATCACCAATTAACCTGATACGCACGTCTTTGGACGGTGGGAGGAAGCCAGAGTACCCGGAGAGAAGTCACAGGCACTGGGAGAACACGCAAACTCCACACAGAAAGGAACCCGGAACCTTCTTGCTGCGAGGCGACAGTGCTGATCACTGCACCTCCCCACATTTACAACAAGGCTGAAAATATAAGTTTTAATCTTGAAGAAACTCGCTGCAATTTGAACATAAAATTCTGTATGTTTGAACTAAAGTTGTACACTCAGCAACCTGAGTTTTCAATGAGTGAGAGAGCCTGACTTTGTTTGCAAATCACAGGTCAGCGGAACACAGGACTTGTTGAGGACTTCTTGCCTGAAAGAGACAGACTGAAATACGCACAGAGCTCCGGTCCGGGCAATGTCTTTGGCTGGAGACAGGACCGGAGATACGGCAGGCAGGCTGGCAGGAAGGTAGGAAGGCAGGCCGGCAGCAGACTGGAGCCACTGGCGTGGTTTCCCGCGGTCCGACACCAGGTGGCAGCAGATTGGGTACATGCGTGACAGGGCAGCAGGCAGGATGAAGTGGGTGAGGTCCACGGCACGTCGCCAGCATAAAACGGAACGGGAGGGAGGAGGGGAAGGAGGGGAGGGAGGGAGGGAGGAAAGAAGGACGGACGGACTGGTGACAGGTTGTGGGTGACAGGCTCCAACTGGCAGTATGGACCGACAACTAATGACTGCAGGAGGAGGGTTGATATACTCCAGGGAGATGATTAATTAAATGAGCAGCCTGCAGGTGGTGATCAGTTGGAGTGGTGGCAGCTGTTCAGACCGATGAGGGGCGGGGCCATGGGAGGTGACTGGAGGCAGGCAGAAGAAGACAACAAAACACAAAGCACACGGGGAAACAATAACAAACAGACAAGGGAATGACAGCACACCTGAGGAGAGGTGATTGGGGACAAAATAGAGGGAGACACACCAGGGTCAGACAGGGATCCTGACACAAGTCCCATTCAATAAAGTTTTGTGAACCATCAGTAAAAGACACCAGACCATCATTCATCGGGGATGCTACAGTTTATGAGGCCATTTCTGCACAGACTTATATGTTTTATGACTATTGGTCGATACAGCTGATTCTGATAGTTCACATGGTTGAAGCTGTGACAGCAGACAATGCACGCCTTTTCTTCTGGACCTGATCAATAACAGGTGACATCTGTGACTCAAGTGTTGGATATATGCTATTAAATAAAAGTGGTCTGACCACTATACTGACCTGGTCATCAAACACTGAACGGAAAGAGACATAGAAGCTGTGTTTGTACTGTTTTAGAAATGTCTGCTGTCAGTCTCCTTCACTCAGTCCATCAAACACGAAGGCCAACTTGTAGGTTGAAAGAGGAAGTAAAACGTCTCTTTGTTTTCTCCTCTCACTGTAAAAAGAAGTAAACATGACATGCTCTGCTTGGTGAGAATGTTCAGACCCTCCTTTGAGGCTGATTGCTGAAAAGACACTTTGCAGGCTGCTCAAAGCACAATACACAGGTTTAGTTTAGGGACAATTAGAGACTAAACTGCTGTGAAGAGACATGGAAGCTGTGTTTGGACTGTTGGTGATGCTACTAGGAGTCTCTCATGGTGAGCTGCTCAACTTCTTTCTTCTGGCACTTTATTAAAACTCATAGGATTAATATCAACGTGTTTTGTAGATGTGGGATTAAATATAGTTAATAAAGTTAAGACAATATTTCCAGTGATATGTACAGCAGCTCAAATACTGTAAAGAACATTGTTGGGTTTAAGATCAGTACAGTCAATAACCGTTTTATATAACAGCAGTGCTGAATAATATTCATCACTATATCGTGTTGTTCAAATGGAGAATACTTTAGTTGCTGGTTGGTCTACGGAGGGATTTAAAATAAGTGCATCATTTTTTGAATGAAAACATCTTTTGTAATAATATAGCCTATTTCTGTTTGAATTTGTTGCACAAGACCAAGCTCTCGTCTCCTGTTACTTGTTTCACAGTAAACCTACAACATGTTCTTGGTAAATTATCTAATAAACAGATTGTATTATCATAGCACTTTATATCCATTTTATTATTATTTTTCAAGCATTTTAAATTTGAGCTCTTTAACTGGCCCTTTAAATCTCCCTTTAAAATGATCTTAATGGTATAAAGAGTAAAGGAGATTGGTTTCTCACTGTTGCTGTTTCTCAAGAGCCATGTTTTCAATGTTGCAGTTGTAATCTTATAAAAACTTGACAGTGTTTGCCTCAGACTATACTGCAAGTGTAGCAAGTCTCTGCTCCAAGGCTGTATTTTTGGTTATTGTCATAGTTGTAAACATCAGTGAGACACTTTACCTAAACTACCAACTGTGGCCTGGAGGCTCTATTAACTGTTTAATGTGTAACATCGCGAGACAAAATGGTAATGCCAGTTATAATACCATACATGGTATTGATCCAACACTTCATTGCCGCTACGTAACGCCTGCCCACTCTGACTGAAATATTCAAAGCTCATGTTTTTATGGCTGCAGCACTTGTTCTGAATGGTTCCTCATTTTTTACATGTTTGTTCAAAACACTGGATGACCCAACTCATAATTTGTTTTAGGATTTTAAGATTCCCTTGAGTTGCAGCAATTAAAATGTTCTGTGGGTTCAACAAAGTTTGACAGACGTATGATTGTAATTACTGACTGAGGACAACTTACCTCAAAACTCTGTTTTAGGGAAATAATGGCGTTCGCTGAACCACAACTTTTTTCCCATCACAGGCGGTGGTGGAAAAAGTGATGAGATATTTTACTTTGTAAAAAGTAGCAACAAAGCAGTAAAAAAAACAAAAAAAAAAAACCAACAACAACTCCGATACAAATAAGTTTTTACATTTGCTGCACAAGAAAAGAAAACCTGTGTGCCCACTGTGGTCTGTGAGACACAGAGATGCAGCAAACCTACAATATTAATGTGTTTGCTGCATCTAATTCTCAGCATCATTCATTCTGTAGAAAATGAAGGATCAAAATTGTTTCCTTGTTTTATTTTTTTATTTTACAGGAGTGGAAACTCACTGTGATGGCAGACAGGATGGAGCTCAATGTTATGGACCTTTGGGAGGAACTGTGGTCCTCCAGCTGATGGACGAAGACTCTCAAATACCTAAATACGAATGGAGGAACGAATCCACGATAATACTCCGCGGGAAACAAAATGAAATTATAACTAATTCTCTAAAAGACAGATCTGTCTTTACTCCCAGTAATGGGACATTTAGGATCAATAAACTCAGCAGGACAGATAGTAGTGAATATACACTTTCAATCTTTGATTCAAACGGAACGCTGACTTCGAAAAAGACTCTACATTTGTCTATTCAAGGTAAATTACTTTTTTCATATGGAGAAATTTAGTCAAATGGATAGATATGAATCTCACGTTGGAATGATAATTTACATTATGTATCACATACTCTACATGTATCTGTATTTTGAGCCTTTAGAAACTAAAAAAGTATCAAGACACTGCTGCAATATCTAAAGTCCTCTATGCGTCTTTCAGCTCCTGTGTCCTCTGTCCTGGTGGTCTCTGAGTGTCTGTCCCAGGGAGAGATGAAGGTTTCCTGCTCCTCTGAGGGAGGGGACAGTCCTCAGTACAGCTGGACTCTGGGTGGACGTGCACTGACAGACACTGAGCTCTACTCTGAAAATAAAGAGGAAAACAGTATCACTTTGAAACAACATGTCTCAGGACGTGTTGCTTGTAAAGTCTGGAATCACGTCAGTACTGTCTCCAAAGAAGAGGATATAATGAACTGTGGTGAGTGAGAAATAATTTGATCATTATGACACTGATGATTATAATTACTCTGTTCATCTGTTGTATGTTGTGTTTGTTTGTTCATAGGATTCATTTACATTTACTGCATCTCTAATGGGACAAACATAACACAGTGGGTGTTTGCAGCCAATAACACCCTGTGTATTCAATCAACAACAGTCACTGTGGTTAAGGAGACTGACATAGTTTCACTTACACCCTCCATTAATATCACATCCTTCAATGAAACTGTGACTCCCAGCAGCGATGGTCCATGGTACCTTTGTAAGTGAAAACTCACTCTGCTGCAGTGAATTCATTGATGTCATTTTCTCCTTTGGTCATCTGCCTTTTTTCATAACACATGTAGAGTTTGCTGATTTCAACATACGTATTTGTTGTCTCTTATTTTAGCTACAGATGCTTTACCAATAATGGCAGGTGTACTCTCTGCACTGGTTATCTTCTTAGTTGTCGGCGTGGCAGTCACCTGTGCTCTGAAAAAAAAGAAAAACAACAAAACTAAAGGTACAAAACAGAACTTCCTTTTAACTTCCTCACTACATTCACAGTTTACAAATTATTTTGTTCATTTTATAGATTGAATAAATAGTTTAACATTTTGAGTAATTGCATTTGTTTGCTTTCTTGCTCAGCGTTAAGGACTCTACATACCGGGGGCGTGACAAATAAATGCATATTTTCCAATAAAACTATTCAAACCGGCAGCGATGCAAATTTTCAACACCTTTTGAAAAATGGTTTGAACAGAAACATGTCACCTCTTTCTTCAGAACAATAATGGATTCAACATCATCTAGTGATGCCGATCTTGTTTTGCTCCTCCTCACTCCACGAAAGAAGAGGAGATTTTGTTACTTTAGCCAAACCTGCTGTGACACTGTTTCTTGTGACACTGCCCACTGCCAACTCTACTACATCCAAAAGTAAACCATTTCTGATAGCTATAGTGGTGGGCAATGCTTCTCAATGCATTGTCCTTGAGATTGTTGTCCTTGTATGTCCCTCTGTCGTAGCCTATAATACTCTGTGGCTCGAAACAACCAACATTATTGTTGGGAGTTTTGATGTGATGTTCGTTGTATATCCGCACAATGTGATTGGTTGGTGACCTTACTAGAGGTGTGAAAGGTCAGGAAAAACAACTTCCTTCCAAAAGAAAAATGTAGATTATTTGGCCTAAATATTCATGTTCTTTGTAAAAGTACTCGGGACAAGAATATTTAGAAAAATAGTGTGTAAACCCTGAAAACAAGAATTCTAAAAACACTCAAGTCGCTAGGAGATGGTTAGAATTAACACAAAAACTGGAAACAGGGCAAATCTGTTAGCTTGGCTCTGTCCAAAGTTAAGAACTAATTTCAATTTGTTTCTAGTTCAGTAATTAACACATTTAAAGGGTAGATTTTGTGTAACATTTGAGTCAGGCTCTGTGTTAAAGCTAACCGACTGTTAATGCTGCAGAGAGTGACAGCAATATTTTTGTTGGCAAGACAGAGACTTAGTTTATTCTCCAAAATGTCAAACTAGTTCTTCAAAGTCATTTTATGTAATTAGAAGGCTCTAGTTTGTTTGTGTCACTTACTTCTACCTGCTAATCTGCAGAGGGAGAAGACGACCAGGAAGTGACCTACGCTAATGTCAGGATGGTGCAGCGGCAGCAGAGGCAGGTGGAGCAAAGGGGGAAGGTGGAGGTGGAGTACGGCCAAGTCAAGTTTTCAGAGCGACCTCGGCAGACTCAACCAGCAGGAGAGGACTGTTTGTACGCCAACGTCCGTAAAGGCAGGTGATTTCAGGTGTCCACAGATCAGGAGGAACACACACCTGAAGGCAGAGAGAGGGAGGAGATGTCAAGATGCCTGAAGGTCTTTCACCTTCATTTTGTAGAAGTTGTCATTAGAGAAAGAAAAGCCATTAAAGCTCATACGTATCAGGGTTTTCTTCACTTTTCTGGGAAGCAAAGCATCTAGTCTTTGTGACCTTTAACAACGGCATCCTGCTTAATCGCTGGAACTTTTAGTGGAATATTCAACAATTTCTTAATTGTTTTGAATTATTTTACCCTGTTTTTATATGTATATGATATATCAGCTTTTTGTAATTTATAAGCATATTTACTTTAATTTCATTGTTGAAATACTGAGAGCTTGTAATAAATGATACATTTTAAGAATAACTTTCTTTCCAATTTATTCACCTTCATTAATCTAATGATTGGCAGACATGACTCTGAAAGCATGTCTGTGTTTACACATCATGTAAAATGTTACTTTTAATTTGAAGTAAGGTGACATAAGTGACATTTAATTCAAATGTATTTTTTAAACAGATATTGATGGATTTGTTGAGGTTCATAGTATGTAAATATAAATCCTGGCACAGTGTGTATTGGGAAAGTTATTTCAATTATAAATGGTTTGGTGCAGAGTGTGTGGGAGAATTAATGTCATAAATGGCAACGCTGGTTTGGCTCTCTAGACCAAAGATATAGAAGCAAAATGTCTCGTCTGTTGCAGAGTTCAGTGTGCACAAATTTGTTTCCATGAAGCAAACACTTCTGCTTTTTTCTCAGGCGTGATCACTTATTCAGACCAGTGGTTTATCAGTGGCATGATGTTATCTTTTTTAGAATAATGGTACTAGATGAAACAGTTCAACACATTTAGATCAGTTAATGGTAAAATACTTTTTTCTTCTACTGAAAGAAGGAGAGAAGTGAAAGGTACAAATGTGGTGTTCTTGAGGAATTCAGTAAATTAAGGTTCGAGAGGGGAAGACATTTAACAGCTTGTTCAATTCTGAGAAAGGTTTGTCTTTCAACACCATCAAATCATGCTTTCTATATTTAGTTCAATGCACTTCCTTTGTCTTTGTGGTTTCCAGTTGACAATGTTCCTGTGAAAACAGAATATTTGACATCGATGTTTTTGAACTGTAACAATTTACAATTTTTCAATAACTTTAATCATTGAGAATTTTAGTTTTATCATGTCGTCACTTTCAAGTCTGGAGGAATAGAGATATTCATACTAATTATTTGGGGTAAATAGAAAGTCAGTTGAACAAAGAGCTGCTGCTGTAGATATTTATGATCTACAATTAACCAACAAAAAGGTTCAAAAATGTTTTAATTTGTTGTTGTAATTGTTGTGAAGCTCTTTGTGACTTTGTCTGAGAAAGGTGCTGTGTTAAAAAAGAAAGAAAAAAGATTAGAAAAGCTTGGAGTGAAACTGAACTACTCACAAATCAATGCCTTTGGATCAATACATAATCTATGACTATTTGTAGTCGCTGAACATGTGCAGTTGATTGGGGCATAAATAATGAAACACAATCAATGATAGGATGTAAGTACATACGTTTTAATAAGATACCAGTAGCTCTTACATGCAAGTCAAGACGCAAATGTCTTATTGTTAGAACACGTGACACATAAAACTTTGAGTCTTGAATGCGCAGAGAATATGACCTCCTCAGCAGTTATCTGCCTGAAAGAATGATTTCATCCTATAAAACAGAACAATACTATGTTTCACAGTAAATTAGTCAGTCGGACTCCATGCACAAAAAGGTTTTAACATTTTCTCTCATCTACACCCACTCATGAAGTATTTCTAAACAATTTCTCAGCATGGATTCATTAGATTAGATTAGGTTAGATTAGACTTTATTAATCCCAGAGTGGGGAAATTTTAATCTATGAGAATCCCATCCATCAAAGTTCTGTAAAGTTCTCTATTCACTGATATAAATTGGAATCTCAAAACTCTTGCTTTTCTTTTCATGATATTTATAATAATGTATTGGTCTCATTTCCTCTATATATCACTTTAAATTAATCAAATGTAACAGTGTGTAAATATGAATTGTACCTATGAAAAAAACATGTCAAGTGGGACTAGAAAGATGTTTTGACTTATTTAGGATACGAAAAAGTAGAGTAATATCTATGTGATTCTTACTCAACTATTGTACATAACATGATGTTACACCAGAACATATTCAATAATTACAGGTACTGCTAAGAGGAAGGACTTTAACGTTGTGTCTAATTCATGAAAGGTTTTGCTGTAACATGTTTATGGGCATATTGTTTGATAATGTTATCTTGTTGTTCGTGCATATAATGTACATGCCATCAGGAAATACTATATAGTATACATTTTCCCCCAAATTATGCAAAATTTGTTTTCTTTCTTGTCAATAAAAAATAAAAAAGAGCGATGGTCTTTAATTAAATCAGTGAACCCCAATATCCACCTTAAAGTATCCTGAAAATTCTTTAAAGTTCAGTAAAGTGCTGCCTTTCGATGTCTACATAGGAAACATTAAAAACCCAGACATCATGTTTTTGGCAAAACCGTTACTTCAATTCAATATATTCTAGATATATTTCATGAACATTTAAAACATCCATCCATTATCTATACCCGCTTTTTCCTGAACAGGTTCCCAAGGGGGGTGGAGCCTATCCCAGCTCACTTTTGGGCGAAGGAGGGTTACACCCTGGACAGATCACCAGTCCATAACAGGGCCAACACAGAAAGACAGACTGAAACAAAGACCATTAAAACTCTCATTCACACCTCAGGGCAATTTTTTTCCTAATCACCAATGAACCTGATACACACGTCTTTGGACGGTGGGAGGAAGCCAGAGTACCCGGAGAGAAGTCACAGGCACTGGGAGAACACGCAAACTCCACACAGAAAGGAACCCGGAACCTTCTTGCTGCGAGGTGACAGTGCTGATCACTGCACCTCCCCACATTTACAACAACAAGGCTGAAAATATAAGTTTTAATCTTGGAGAAACTCGCTGCAATTTGAACATAAAATTCTGTAAGTTTGAACTAAAGTTGTACACTCAGCAACCTGAGTTTTCAATGAGTGAGAGAGCCTGACTTTGTTTGCAAATCACAGGTCAGCGTAACACAGGACTTGTTGAGGACTTGTTGCCTGAAAGAGACAGACCCAACAACCAATCATTGTTTTAGACTGGAAACAGTAATATTTGCACTTTTATAGAAATCAAAGCAATGATCCTCAGACATGGAACAATTAAATTATGATATTTTACCTGCAGCTTGTGTGGACACTTACTGTGATGGCAGACAGGGTGGAGCTCGTTGTTGGAGCTATGGGAGGAAAGGAAAGTCTCCAGTTGATGGGCAGTGCCTCAGAAATATCTAGATACCAGTCGTAATTAAACAAACACAGAAATGTCATAATACCTCATGGGAGAAAGAATAAGACTGCATTAAATCTGAAAGAAAACATCCTTTTTTACTCACAGTGATGTGAATTACAGGATTAATAGCCTGAGCAGGACTGATGGCGATGAAATGACCCTTGAAATGTTTTAAATAGACAGAAATCAGGAGAACGAACTCTACAGTTCACCATTCAAGTTCATTTCTACACACATCCTAAAGATGATGAAGATTCTGGTGTAATATCAAAGGTCCTCTGTGTGTTTCTCTGAGCTCCTGTGTCCTCTGTCCTGATGGTCTCTGAGTGTCTGTCCCAGGGAGATATGAAGGTTTCCTGCTCCTCTGAGGGAGGGGACAGTCCTCAGTACAGCTGGACTCTGGGTGGACGTGCACTGACAGATGCAGAGCTCCTCTCTAGAAATGTTGGGGCTGACAGTATCACTCTGAAACAACATGTCTCAGGAAGTCTGGTCTGCACAGTCGGGAGTCATAGCAGTAGTGTCTCCAAAGAACAAAGAACATCTGCCTGTGGTGAGTGAAAATATGACAAAAACATGATCCTTTTAACAAAATGATGTTAACTGTACATCTAATAAAAACAAATCCACGAGCCATGTGTTTAACATTTTAAACAGCTACCATTACATTTAAAGATTCTACCTGTTAGGTTCAGAACTATAACATAGCGCTGATAGAATAAGAATCAAACCCACAGTCAGACAAAAACAAGGCTTGGACCCAAATCTGAGTTTTACTTGCAGCAAGGGAAGTCCGTGCAGGGTCTTAGAGTTGTAAGCTCTTCACCTGGCATCAGCCAACTCCAACACAGACTTCCCTCTTTGCTCCTTTTATTGTATACATGGGGTTATAAAACAGCATGTGATCTCTTTGCCTCCTATATGGGTATGTTTGCTTTTAACATCCATTTGCTTTTAACCTATGTGTGCTAAACTAGATAAGCCAGTTCCTCCTCCCCCGAGGGGCCATATACTGCAAGAGAGGAACTCCTGGAATGTGCATGCAGTGAGACATTTCAACTGCAGTTTAATGCATAGACTAACGGAAACTTTACACACATAACAGTAACTTAATTTACACACTGACAATGAGTTACTATTTTTCCTAACATTCCCTCCTGTTTGTCATTTTGTAAATTCCTTAGATCATTGTGACATCAACATAACACCACTTGTTTTCACATTTTCAATGTATGCATCATTTTAGACCTTGGAATCATTTCACTCATTTTCAGGGGGGTCCCGTTCATGTTGCTGTAGGAGCATATAATTAAATAATGTGTTTGCCACCATCTTCTGCAACATCATCTGTAGGCAAGGAATAACACAACTTATGAGTACACAGAATATTATCAACACCGCGAGTACAGGCATGAATATCTTCAGTAACATATGCCACCATGGGCCTGTAGTCAACCAGGAATACATATCCCAGCTGCCTATGCCAGGGTGGTCTTTGGTCATAACAGATTGCATTTGTTTCAGGACATTCATGGCAGTGGATATGTTGGTGTTAACCTCGTCAGGGATGTAAGTACAACATGTAGTTCCTATTTTCACACAGACACCTCCCTCAGATGCAGTCAGGAGGTCCAATACCATCCTGTTCTGGAGCACCATGAGGCGGAGTGCCATGATTTCTCGATTTTGTTATACGACCTGACGAGGACCTTCACATAGCTGTACCACATGTTGGTATCCCACGAGTGTTTTGGGTTTTCGTCCATCCATGTCCATTTGTCTGGTTGCTGATCGGTCCATCTTTTCCTTCTTATCGTGCCTTCGTCATCTTGGCGGAGTGACAGGAGGCAGAGTCCTGTAAAAGTTGTTACCACAAGGGGGAGGACCCACCTGCATGCCATTGTTGACAGGATACTATGGGCACGGATCAGTTGTTTTCTTCACTGGGTTGAGACCAGGGAGCCTAGAGCTACACCCACCCTTTGTAACCAGACTTCCACCGTTACCCGCTGTTGGCAGCAGACAAGGGGGTCACTCTCTTGCAGTGGCTCAAATGTATCCAGGTGCCTCTCTCCGCGATTTTTACGGCCGTTGGTGTGGTCAGGAGGACTTGGTATGGTCCAGTCCAGCGGGGGTTGGACCAACACTTCCTTTTGATGACCTTGATCAGCACCCAGTCACCGGCTTTGACTGGATTTTCCTGTGGGGACACAACGTGGTCTGGCAGATTATTTGCACTCATTATTTCTTTTCCTTTCATCATCTTACACATCCAATCAGTTAATGTGTTTTCTTCTTGTTCTTTTTCTTCATTGTCATAAAATAATGGTAATTTGAACGGTCTACCATTTACTATTTCAAATGGAGTGAGTCCATTTTCAGTTGGGGTTATTCTCATGTACATTTTTACCAGATCTATACACTCTGGCCAGGTCCTTCCTGTTTGCTCCAGAGTTTTTTGTAGCCTTAATTTCACCGTACCGTTTGCTCTTTCCACTAACCCTGCACTTTGTGGATGGTACGAGCAGTGATTTTTTAATGTTATTCCTAAGTGTTGCGCTGGGTATGTTATCACATCATTTACAAAGTGTGAGCCATTATCACTGTATATTATTCTGGGGATGCCATGCTGTGGGATGATGTTTTTGCATATAGCTTTAGCTACTGTTATAGCATCTGCCTTTCTGCTTGGGATAATCTCCACCCATTTGGAGAATGGGCATATCAGAACCAAACAATATTGGAAGTTATTTTTTTTTTATTTAATTCAATAAAATCCATGTGTATTATTTCAAACGGGTGTTCAGCTCTCGGGAATACACCGCGTTTTGGTCTGACGTTTCCTTGGGAGTTATGTTTACAGCAGATTAAGCATGATCTACAAAAAATGTTTGAGTATGAATTGAATCCTATTGTATAGAAATGTTGATGTATCCCTTCAACCATCCCTCCTGTTGAGACATGGCAAGGCCCATGACTCAAAATGGCTGCTGTTTTGTATAGGTTTCTTGGTAGTACAGGTTTGTTGTTTATGTGATATATGCCGTTTTGTATTTGTGCTCCATTTTTTAACCATAGCTGTTTTTCTGATGTTGGTGAATTTGCTTGCATATCTATTAAAATTTCATTAGATATTGGTTCGATTTCCTCGTTTGGTTTCTGATGGACTATGGTGTATATACCATATTGTCCTGTTGCTGCTTCTTTGGCTGTTTTATCGGCAAATGCATTGCCTTTGCTTATTCTGTCCGTTTTCTTTGTATGCGATGCACATTTGCATACTGCGATTTTCTTTGGTAACAGGACTGCTTTAAGGAGTTCTTTTAATAAGTCCGCGTGCTCGACAGGTTTTCCTGTGGATGTGGTCATTCCTCTCCGTGACCATTGGGCTGCAAATAAATGTAGCGTGGAGAATGCATATTGACTATCAGTATATATAGTGACGCTCTGATCTTGTGCTATTTTGCATGCTTCTGTTAAGGCTATAACTTCAGCCGCCTGGGCTGAGAGGTTCGAGGCTAATTTTTTCACCTGTACAATTTCTTTGTCTGTGACCACAGCGAATCCTGTTTGTGTTTTTCCATCAGTGTACATTGTTTTTAACGTGATTCTCTGAGGTCCTAGTTTCTGAACCTTTTCATTGTAGAGTAAATCTGGTCCTGGGGTATGTTTAAACCTCAGGGTCACATGCATCTGGTCCGCATGTTGTTCTTGATACTGGCCTGTTTGTTTTTTCCTTGCAAACTTTAGGAGTTGTTCTCCAGTGTGAGTCGGGTCCGGTTGAGGCATGTCGAGGGACCAGTAGGAACAAGGTTCGCTATGATTCTGCACCACTAGTGTGTCGACAGCCTCCCCTTTCCCCACTGCGATCATTCCTTTAGAGGTAGGAACTATAGATATTTTCATAGCTAAGAGTAAGTCTCTCCCTAACAAGTTGACTGGACACTCAGGACAGATTACCACTGAACTTCGGGTTTCCTCTCCTGATTGTGAGTCTTGTATCCATACCGGTTTGGACGTGCGATGACAGTTAAGCTGTCCATTTGCGGATTTCACAAAAATACGTCCATTTGATGGTGTTAAACCAGGCACGTGTTGTTTTAAAACTGTTTTGTCCGCACCTGAATCACATAAAAATGTGATGGGTTTTCCGTTTACTTCCAATTCTCTTGTGGGTTTTTCATGATCTCCCGAGAAATTTAATAATACTTCTGTAAGATCTAGTATGGGTGTCTCGTCCACACTACCCTGATCCTTTCCTCCCTTTTCCTTCTCTAGTCATCTATTGTGAAATGGGTTATGTGAGGGTAGCTGTTTGTATTCTTCGTTATGTTGGTCAGAGTTGTCTTCTGCTCTGCAGTCTCGTGCATAGTGTCCTTTTTTTCCACACCTCCAACAGCTGTCATCCCTGTCTCCGGGGTAGCGCAGTGGAGCCCATCCTCCTCTGCCTCTGCCTCTCCCCCTTCCTCCACGCCCCCTGCCTCTGGGCGGGCCGAGGAAAAATACTTGTGATGGTTCCTCATAGTCTAATAAGTATGTGGCTGCTGTTTCTGCCGTCTTTTTATTTTTATTTTTATTTTTTATAATACTTTGGGCGTGTTGAGCCCAGTTCATACACGGGACAAGTCCGTCTGTCGGGTGGTTAACATTGTGTTTTTTGATAAAGTCAGCTATGCTCTGGTGGAGGCCTGACATCAGAGCCTGTTTTAGTTGTTGTTGATATGGGCCATCTGCGTTATTGTCGTCGTGTAGTACGCTGTTCTGTCTGAACACTCCCTCCAGTCTTGTCTTGTATTCATGTACGTCCTCTCCTTCTTTTTGTCTACATTGTGCTATTTTAGCGTAGTCTGGTCTCCGTTGGAATACTTCGGTCATGCTGTCATACACGGGTTGTATCTGGGCATTTAGTTCTGCTGTACCGTAGCCTAGGACGTTACCATCCGCTGCTTTCCCTGTGTACACTCTTCTTACTCTATTCCAATTATATATGAGACATCTTTTAAACATTTGTTCTACTTCTGTGCCATTTAGGCGGTAGGAGTCTCTTAACTGTTTATGTCTCTCTATCCATCCCTTCACATCAGTGACATAGTCTCCTAAGCTTTTACATGCCTCAGCGCATTCACTCTCCGTCCATGGTCTGTATACGTCAATAGTTCGTTCTTGGTCACCGTTTATGCCGAAATGAGGGTTAGCCACCTCCATTAGGGGGTATGTTTCAGTGTTATATTTTGGTGGGGGGTCGGGTCCTGTGCCACAGCCTTCACATTCGTTGTTTTTTTGTGTTATGCTGTATTTTTCTTTATAGGCTGTCAACGCTGGATACACGCCAGTTGCCCTAGCTGTCTGACTTCTAGTTTTCATGGGACTAGTTAGATGAGCTGCAGTCGGGCCTATTTCGTTTATCACTCTATGATTCACTGATTTAATAATGTACTCATGGGCATCATTTGTCATTAAGAAACTCCACCTTTGTACGTTTGCCGATCGCCAGCGACTCTGCTTTGTCGGAGATCTGCAGGCCGGCCGGTGACTCTGCAACAGAAGAAGACGTGTTAATGAGCAGCGTGTCAAGCAAGAGACCAAACCAAACACGTGAAATATATGTACAACTAAAAGGTCTCCAACAACCATCTCTTCAGATCTGATTTAAAACTCGTTCAGCTGGATATAAAAATAAAAGGTGTTTCTCCCAAAACATGATTTGAATCTCAGCGGAATAATATATGTTCGACTTCCTCTGGAGTTGTGGAAGTGGTTGTGGTACCAAAAGCTGCCAGCATAATCAAGGCGACATGACACCCAAGCTCCAGCACTCACTGTAGATCACCACGTTGACGGGGTACTCCTTGATGTTGCCAATGGCCACCAGGCAGTCCTCTTCTATTTCCTGTTGTCTCTGGCGCTCCTCTTCTGCGTCTAATCTTTCCAACTCTCTAACTGCTCTCTCTACTTCTTCCCTCCGCTGTCTATGTATATCAGACGGGGGCCCTGTCTCTTCATCCTGATTTATGACTGCGGTGACGTGCAGCGTAGTACGCTTTTTTTGCTTGCTCTAACCATTTTCTAGCTACACTTAACTGTTCTTCCTTTCGCCGCTTGTCTTTCCCTGTCTTTCCTGACACACTCAGTATCAATTCTTCTACTACTTTCTTACATTAATCTTCCGTCAAAATCAACCTTTTTCTTCCAGTTGTCTAGGAATCTGGTGCTGCCTGGATATGCCCGTTCCATAAACTTGGAGTCTCCCTCTAAGGCAGGCTTACTGTTTTCACTCCCCATTATGTCAATATTCTTTGTGTCCTTTACAGACTACGTGTCTTTTTCAGGACCTATTTTCCTTAATCCACTACTATGTGTACTTTAACAGACCACAGGATTACGTTTACACCGTTAGGTTTCCTCCAGTGCTGTTGTTTCCACTAGTGGCATTCACACACACACACACACACACACACACACACACACACACACACACACACACATTCGCTCGAGCTCTCTGTTAACCTCCCTTACGGCGGAGTTACCTAATTGCGCATTCACGGTTATAGAGCCGTACTCTTTCCTTACTTTTAGCGTTGTTTCTGTCTCCTTGGGTGATTCAGGATCCCGTCAATCGTCGTCCACCGAGGGGAGTTCAGACGTTATAGCACCGGCCTGGCCACGAATTCACGCCCCAGGTCTTTTTGCAGGCATCCTAGATGTCCTGGCTGTCGACAGACTCCGGTGTGTCCTCTCCCTCCTCACTGGGCGGCGATATCTTGGGATCCGGCTCGAAGGACCAAGTTGTATGTTAGGTTCAGAACCGTAACATAGCGCTGATAGAATAAGAATCAAACCCACAGTCAGACAAAAACAAGGCTTGGACCCAAATCTGAGTTTTACTTGCAGCAAGGGAAGTCCGTGCAGGGTCTTAGAGTTGTAAGCTCTTCACCTGGCATCAGCCAACTCCAACACAGACTTCCCTCTTTGCTCCTTTTATTGTATACATGGGGTTATAAAACAGCATGTGATCTCTTTGCCTCCTATATGGGTATGTTTGCTTTTAACATCCATTTGCTTTTAACCTATGTGTGCTAAACTAGATAAGCCAGTTCCTCCTCCCCCGAGGGGCCATATACTGCAAGAGAGGAACTCCTGGAATGTGCATGCAGTGAGACATTTCAACTGCAGTTTAATGCATATACTCACGGAAACTTTACACACATAACAGTAACTTAATTTACACACTGACAATGAGTTACTATTTTTCCTAACACTACCTTTAATGACTGCTGAGCATTATTTTGGCTTTAAATGAAATGTTTGCACTTATGTTAGTAGGTCTGAGGTTGGCACTCATGACTAGACACTGAATGAAAAAAAAAAAACCTTCCTGTGGCCAAATAAAAATATTAAAAGCTTCAAGTTTTATGCCTCCAGCAACCAGTCAAGTTGTAGTTTATGTAAAAGACCTCTAATACAGTTCAGAGTATTTCAATTATTCATTCTTTTTCATGTCTTTTATTTTGGAGACGTTTTGAGATTTATATCAATGCATTTCCTGTTACACCTTTATTCTGAAGGACTGAAACCGGAAGCAGTTTAGAAAGAAGTGTTAGAACGGGGAGAAGACAAAAAGATGGAAAAAAGTGTTAAAAATAGGAAAAGGTTGACGGTTTTTGTTTGTTTGGCACCTGGCTGATATGGACACAAGGTCAGTACTACTACTGTACTAGTACTGTACTAGTACTGTATTGTACTAGTACTCATTCTGGGAAAATTATTGGGTTAGATTGTTCCGGTTTTCAGGGATTTTTTTGTGTCATAAATGAGAGTTTAACGTATTAAAATGATGTTTAACTTAAATGCACCGCCGTGATTCAGTCGGTGGTTAAATTTAGCATGGTAGCAAGAAGGGTATGGTCAGGATGTTAAACATTGTTTAGTAATGTTTGTCTTTATTTTCTTCAGATCTCTTACGGTGTGTTCACTTCCAGTTTTCACTGCGTTTTATAGATTCAAGTCCCATTCAATAAAGTTTTGTGAACCATCAGTAAAAGACACCAGACCATCATTCATCGGGGATGCTACAGTTTATGAGGCCATTTCTGCACAGACTTATATGTTTTATGACTATTGGTCGATACAGCTGATTCTGATAGTTCACATGGTTGAAGCTGTGACAGCAGACAATGCACGCCTTTTCTTCTGGACCTGATCAATAACAGGTGACATCTGTGACTCAAGTGTTGGATATATGCTGTTAAATAAAAGTGGTCTGATCACTATACTGACCTGGTCATCAAACACTGAACAGAAAGAGACATGGAAGCTGTGTTTGGACTGTTGGTGATGCTACTAGGAGTCTCTCATGGTGAGCTGCTCAACTTTTTTCTTCTGGCACTTTATTAAAACTCATAGGATTAATATCAAAATGTTTTGTAGATGTGGGATTAAATATAGTTAATAAAGTTAAGACAATATTTCCAGTGATGTACAGCAGCTCAAATACTGTAAAGAACATTGTTGGGTTTAAGATCAGTACAGTCAATAACCGTTTTATATAACAGCAGTGCTGAATAATATTCATCACTATATCGTGTTGTTCAAATGGAGAATACTTTAGTTGCTGGTTGGTCTACGGAGGGATTTAAAATAAGTGCATCATTTTTTGAATGAAAACATCTTTTGTAATAATATAGCCTATTTATGTTTGAATTTGTTGCATAAGACCAAGCTCTCGTCTCCTGTTACTTGTTTCACAGTAAAGCTACAACATCTTCTTGGTAAATTATCTAATAAACAGCTTGTATTATCATGGCACTTTTTATCCATGTTATTCTTTTTTTTCAAGAATTTAAAATTTGAGCTTTTTAACTGGCCCTTTAAATCTCCCTTTAAAATGATCTTAATGGTATAAAGAGTAAAGGAGATTGGTTTCTCACTGTTGTTGTTTCCCAAGAGCCATGTTTTCAATGTTGCAGTTGTAATCTTATAAAAACTTGATAGTGTTTGCCTCAGACTATACTGCTGCTCCAAGGCTGTATTTTTGGTTATTGTCATAGTTGTAAACATCAGTGAGACACTTTACCTAAACTACCAACTGTGGCCTGGAGGCTCTATTAACTGTTTAATGTGTAACATCGCGAGACAAAAAGGTAATGCCAGTTATAATACCATATATGGTATTGATCCACCACTTCATTGTCGCTACATAACGCCTGCCCACTCTGAGTGAAATATTCAAAGCTCATGTTTTTATAGCCGCAGCACTTGTTCTGAATGGTTCCTCATTTTTTACATGTTTGTTCAAAACACTGGATGACCCAACTCGTAATTTGTTTTTGGATTTTAAGCCTCTCTTGAGTTGCAGCAATTGCAATTTTCTGTGGGTTCAACAAAGTTTGACAGATGTAGGATTGTAATTACTGACTGAGGTCAATTTACCTCAAAACTCTGTTTTAGGGAAATAATGGCGTTCGCTGAACCACAACTTTTTTCACATCACAGGCGGTGGTGGAAAAAGTGATGAGATATTTTACTTTGTAAAAAGTAGCAACAAAGCAGTAAAAAAAAAACAACAACAACAACTCCAATAGAAATAAGTTTTTACATTTGCTGCACAAGAAAAGAAAACCTGTGTGTCCACTGTGGTCTGTGAGACACAGAGATGCAGCAAACCTACAATATCATTATGTTTGCTGCATCTAATTCTCATCATCATTCATTCTGTATAAAATGAAGGATCACAATTGTTTCCTTGTTTTATGTTTTTTATTTAACAGGAGTGGAAACTCACTGTGATGGCAGACAGGATGGATCTCAATGTTATGGACCTTTGGGAGGAACTGTGGTCCTCCAGCTGATGGACGAAGACTCTCAAATACATAGATATGAATGGAGGAACGAATCCAAACCAATACTCCGCGGGAAACAAAATGAAATTATGACTAATCGTCTAAAAGACAGATCTGTCTTTACTCCCAGTAATGGGACATTTAGGATCAATAAACTCAGCAGGACAGACAGTAGTGAATATACACTTTTAATCTTTGATTCAGAGGCAAAGCTGATGTCGAAAAAGACTCTACATTTGTCTATTCAAGGTAACTTACTTTTTTCATACAGAGAAATGTAGTCACATGGATAGATATAAATTTCACATTGTATTGATAATCTACATTATGTATCACATACTCTACATGTATCTGTATTTTGAGCCTTTAGAAACTGTAAAAAAGGATCAAGATACTGCTGCAATATCAAAAGTCCTCTACGCATCTTTCAGCTCCTGTGTCCTCTTTCATGATGGTCTCTGAGTGTCTGTCCCAGGGAGAGATGAAGGTTTCCTGCTCCTCTAAGGGAGGGGACAGTCCTCAGTACAGCTGGACTCTGGGTGGACGTGCACTGACAGACGCTGAGTTCTACTCTGCAAATAAAGAGGAAAACAGTATCACTCTGAAACAACATGTCTCAGGACGTGTTGCTTGTAAAGTCTGGAATCACGTCAGTAGTGTCTCCAATGAAGAGGATATAATTAACTGTGGTGAGTGAGAAATAATGTGAACATTATGACATTGATGATTATAATTACTCTGTTCATCTGTTGTATATTGTGTTTGTTCATAGGATTCATTTACATTAACTGCATCTCCAATGGGACAGAAATATCACAGTGGGTGTTTGCAGCCAATAACACCCTGTGTATTCAATCAACAACAGTCACTTCAGGTAAGGAGACTGACATAGTTTCACTTACACTCTCCAAATAATGCCGTTTGCTGATCCACAACTTTTTTCCCATCACAGGCGGTGGTGGAAAAAGTGATGATATATTTTACTTTGCTAAAAGCAGCAACACAGCAGTAAAAAAACAACAACAACAACTCATAATACGAATACGTTTTTACATTTGCTGCTCGAGAAAAGAAAACCTGTGTCCACTGTGGTCTGTGAGACACAGAGATGCAGCAAACCTACAATATTAATGTGTTTGCTGCATCTAATTCTCATCATCATTCATTCCATATGAAAAGAAGAATCACAATTGTTTCTTTTTGTTTTTCAAATTTTACAGGAGTGGAAACTCACTGTGATGGCAGACAGTATGCAGCTCAATGTTATGGACCTTTGGGAGGAACTGTGGTCCTCCAGCTGATGGACGGAGCCTCTCAAATACCTAAATACGAATTGAAGCAAGGATCCACAATAATACTCCTCGGGAAACAAAATGAAATTATAACTAATTCTATAAAAGACAGATCTGTCTTCACACCCAGTAATGGGACATTTAGGATCAATAAACTCAGCGGGACAGACAGTAGAGAAAACACATTTTCAATGTTTGATTCAAACGGAAAGTTGACATCGATAAAGACTCTACATTTGTCTATTCAAGGTAAATTACTTTTTTCATACTGAGAAATGTAGTCATATGAATAGATATAAATCTCAGATTGTATTGATAATCTACATTATGTATCACATACTCTACATGTATCTGTATTTTGAGCCTTTAGAAACTGTAAAAAAGGATCAAGATACTGCTGCAATATCAAAAGTCCTCTGTGTGTCTTTCAGCTCCTGTGTCCTCTGTCCTGGTGGTCTCTGAGTGTCTGTCCCAGGGAGAGATGAAGGTTTCCTGCTCCTCTGAGGGAGGGGACAGTCCTCAGTACAGCTGGACTCTGGGTGGACGTGCACTGACAGACGCTGAGCTCTACTCTGAAAATAAAGAGGAAAACAGTATCACTCTGAAACAACATGTCTCAGGACGTGTTGCTTGTAAAGTCTGGAATCACGTCAGCAGTGTCTCCAAAGAAGAGGATATAATGAACTGTGGTGAGTGAGAAATAATGTGATCATTATGACACTGATGATTATAATTACTCTGTTCATCTGTTGTATATTGTGTTTGTTTGTTCATAGGATTCATTTACATTAACTGCATCTCGGATGGGACAAACATTACACAGTGGGTGTTTCCAGCCAATAACACCCTGTGTATTCAATCAACAACAGTCACTTTAGGTAAGGAGACTGACATAGTTTCACTTACACCCTCCATTAATATCACATCCTTCAATGAAACTGTGACTCCTGGCAGTGATGGTCCATGGTACCTTTGTAAGTGAAAACTTACTCTGCTGCAGTGGATTCATTGATGTCATTTTCTCCTTTGCTCCTCTGCCTTTTTTCATAACACATGTAGAGTTTGCTGATTTCAACATACGTGTTTGTTGTCTCTTATTTTAGCTACAGATGCTTTACCAATAATGGCAGGTGTACTCTCTGCACTGGTTATCTTCTTAGTTGTCGGCGTGGCAGTCACCTGTGCTCTGAAAAAAAAGAAAAACAACAAAACTAAAGGTACAAAACAGAACTTCCTTTTAACTTCCTCACTGCATTCACAGTTTACTCATTATTTTGTTCATTTTATAGATTGAATAAATAGTTTAACATTTTGAGTAATTGCATTTTTTTCTTTCTTGCTAAGCGTTAAGGCCTCTACACACCGGGGGCGTGACAAATAAATGAATATTTTCCAATAAAACTATTCAAACCGGCAGCGATGCAAATTTTCAACACCTTTTCAAAAAATGGTTTGAACAGAAACATGTCACCTCTTTCTTCAGAACAATAATGGATTCAACATCATCTAGTGATGCCGATCTTGTTTTGCTCCTCCTCACTCCACGAAAGAAGAGGAGATTTTGTTACTTTAGCCAAACCTGCTGTGACACTGTTTCTTGTGACACTGCCCACTGCCAACTCTACTACATCCAAAAGTAAACCATTTCTGATAGCTATAGTGGTGGGCAATGCTTCTCAATGCATTGTCCTTGAGATTGTTGTCCTTGTATGTCCCTCTGTCATAGCCTATAATACTCTGTGGCTCGAAACAATCAACATTATTGTTGGGAGTTTTGATGTGATGTTCGTCGTATTTCTGCACAATGGGATTGGTTGGTGACCTTACTAGAGGTGTGAAAGGTCAGGAAAAACAACTTCCTTCCAAAAGAAAAATGTTGATTTTTTTTTGGCCTAAATATTCATGTTCTGTGTAAAAGTATTCAGGACAAGAATATTTAGAAAAATAGTGTGTAAACCCTTAAAACAAGAATTCTAAAAACACTCTCAAATCACTAGTTGATGGTTAGATTTAACACAAAAACTGGAAACAGGGCAAATCTGTTAGCTTGGTTCTGTCCAAAGTTAAGAACGAATTTCAATTTGTTTCTAGTTCAGTAATTAACACATTTAAAGGGTAGATTTTGTGTAACATTTGAGTCAGGCTCTGTGTTAAAGCTAACTGACTGTTAATGCTGTAGAGAGTGACAGCAATATTTTTGTTGGCAAGACAGAGACTTAGTTTATTCTCCAAAATGTCAAACTAGTTCTTCAAAGTCATTGTATGTAATTAGAAGGCTCTACTTTGTTTGTGTCACTTACTTCTACCTGCTAATCTGCAGAGGGAGAAGACGACCAGGAAGTGACCTACGCTAATGTCAGGATGGTGCAGCGGCAGCAGAGGCAGGTGGAGCAAAGGGAGAAGGTGGAGGTGGAGTACGGCCAAGTCAAGTTTTCAAATCGACCTCAGCAGACTCAACCAGCAGGAGAGGACTGTTTGTACGCCAACGTCCGTAAAGGCAGGTGATTTCAGGTGTCCACAGATCAGGAGGAACACACACCTGAAGACAGAGAGAGGGAGGAGATATCAAGATGCCTGAAGGGCTTTCACCTTCATTTTGTAGAAGTTGTCATTAGAGAAAGAAAATCCATTAAAGCTCATACATATCAGGGTTTTCTTCACTTTTCTGGGAAGCAAAGCATCTAGTCTTTGTGACCTTTAACAACGGCATCCTGCTTAATCGCTGGAACTTTTAGTGGAATATTTAACAATTCCTTAATTGTTTTTGAATTATTTGACCCTGTTTTTAATTGTATATATATGATATATCAGCTTCTTGTAATTTATAAGCATATTTACTTTAATTTCATTGTTGAAATACTGAGAGCTTGTAATAAATGATACATTTTAAGAATAACTTTCTTTCCAATTTATTCACCTTCATTAATCTAATGATTGGCAGACATGACTCTGAAAGCATGTCTGTGTTTACACATCATGTAAAATGTTACTTTTAATTTGAAGTAAGGTGACATAAGTGACATTTAATGTATTTTTTAAACAGATATTGATGGATTTGTTGAGGTTCATAGTATGTAAATATAAATCCTGGCACAGTATGTATTGGGAAAGTTATTTCAATTATAAATGGTTTGGTGCAGTGTGGGAGAATTAATGTCATAAATGGCAACGCTGGTTTGGCTCTCTAGTCCAAAGATATAGAAGCAAAATGTCTCGTCTGTTGCAAAGTTCACAGTGTGCACAAATTTGTTTCCATGAAGCAAACACTTCTGCTTTTCTCTCAGGCGTGAGCACTTATTCGGACTAGTGGTTTATCAGCGGCGTGATGTTATCTTTTTTAGGATAATGGTACAAGAAGAAACAGTTCAACACATTTAGATCAGTTAATGGTAAAATATGTTTTTCTTCTACTAAAAGAAGGAGAGAAGTGAAAGGGACAAATGTGGTGTTCTTGAGGAATTCAGTAAATTTAGTAACGTAGTTCGAGAAGGGAAGACATTTAACAGCTTGTTAAAATCTGAGAAAGGTTTGTCTTTCAACACCATCAAATCATGCTTTCTATATTTAGTTCAATGCACTTCCTTTGTCTTTGTGGTTTCCAGTTGACAATGTTCCTGTGAAAACAGAATATTTGACATCGATGTTTTTTAACTAACAATCTATACTTTTTCAACAACTTTAATTATCGAGAATTTTAGTTTTATCATGTTGTCACTTTCAAATCTGGAGGAATAGAGATATTCCTACTAATTATGTGGGGTAAATAGAAAGTAATTTGAACAAAGCTGCTGCTGTAGATATTTATGATCTACAATTAACCAACAAAAAGGTTAAAAAATGTTTTAATTTGTTGTTGTAATTGTTGTGAAGCACTTTGTGACTTTGTCTGAGAAAGGTGCTGTGTTAAAAAAAAAAGAAAAAAAAGAAAAAAGATTAGAAAAGCTTGGAGTGAAACTGAACTACTCACAAATCAATGCCTTTGGATCAATACATAACCTATGACTATTTGTAGTCGCTGTACATGTGCAGTTGATTGGGGCATAAATGATGAAACACAATCAATGATAGGATGTAAGTACATACGTTTTAATAAGATACCAGTAGCTCTTACATGCAAGTCAAGACGCAAACGTCTTATTGTTAGAACACATGACACATAAAACTTTGAGTCTTGAATGTGCAGAGAATATGACCTCCTCAGCAGTTATCTGCCTGAAAGAGTGATTTCATCGTATAAAACAGAACAATACTATGTTTCACAGTAAATTAGTCAGTCAGACTACATGCACAAAAAGGTTTTAGCATTTTCTCTCATCTACACCCACTCAGGAACTATTTCACAACAATTTCTCAGCATGGATTCATTAGATTAGATTAGGTTAGATTAGACTTTATTAATCCCAGAGTGAGGAAATTATAATCTATGAGAATCCCATCCATCAAAGTTCTGCAAAGTTCTTTATTCAGTAATATAAATTGGAATCTCAAAGCTCTTGCTTTTCTTTTCATGATATTTATAATAATGTATTGGTCTCATTTCCTCTATATATCACTTTAAATTAATCAACTGTAACAGTGTGTAAATATGAACTGTACCTATGAAAAAAACATGTCAAGTGGGACCAGAAAGATGTTTTGACTTATTTAGGATACGAAAAAGTAGAATAAGATCTACTTGATTCGTACTCAACTATTGTACATAACATGATGTTACACCAGAACATATTCAATAATTACAGGTACTGCTAAGAGGAAGGACTTTAACGTTGTGTCTAATTCATGAAAGGTTTTGCTGTAACATGTTTATGGGCATATTGTTTGATAATGTTATCTTGCTGTTGGCCTAATTAATCTGGAGGAGTAGATATCCTCTGGTCCATGTTTACCATCACCCCGACATGTAAAACACAGAGTTACATGTATTATAGTTCCTTATCGGAGCTATATTGAGACGCATGAAACAATCCGCGGTTATCGGAGGAGCCACGCAGAAGGTTACGTAAACAGTCTGTGAGCTACGTCGGTGACGTACTGAAGCTCGGTTTTAGCCACGCCTAAAAAAAACCTGAACTGCAGACGGATGAGAAACTGTTTAACGGTCTAACTCCACATTTCAGTGCGACAAAGTTGAAAAACTTTGCACGTGCTTTCAGCAACTCATTTCACTCGTATATAATGTATTGAGAGGAAAATCTTGGAATTTGCTTTGCAGCATCTTTGAAGTATTAAACTGATGTTTAGCTTAAATGCACCGCCATGATTCAGTCGGTGGTAAAATTTAGCATGGTAGCAAGAAGGGTATGGTCAGGATGCTAAACATTGTTTAGTAATGTTTGTCTTTATTTTCTTCAGATCTCTTACGGTGTGTTCACTTCCAGTTTTCACTGCGTTTTATAGATTCAAGTCCCATTCAATAAAGTTTTGTGAACCATCAGTAAAAGACACCAGACCATCATTCATCGGGGATGCTACAGTTTATGAGGCCATTTCTGCACAGACTTATATGTTTTATGACTATTGGTCGATACAGCTGATTCTGATAGTTCACATGGTTGAAGCTGTGACAGCAGACAATGTACGCCTTTTCTTCTGGACCTGATCAATAACAGGTGACATCTGTGACTCAAGTGTTGGATATATGCTGTTAAATAAAAGTGGTCTGACCACTATACTGACCTGGTCATCAAACACTGAACTGAAAGAGACATAGAAGCTGTGTTTGTACAGTTTTAGAAATGTCTGCTGTCAGTCTCCTTCACTCAGTCCATCAAACACGAAGGCCAACTTGTATGTTGAAAGGGGAAGTAAAACGTGTCTTTATTTTCTCCTCACTATAAAAAGAAGTTAACATGACATCGCTCTTCTTGGTGAGAACGTTCACACCTTCCTCTGAGGCTGATTGCTGAAAAGACACTTTGCAGGCTGCTCAAAGCACAATACACAGGTTTAGTTTAGGGACAATTAGAGACTAAACTGCTGTGAAGAGACATGGAAGCTGTGTTTGGACTGTTGGTGATGTTACTAGGAGTCTCTCATGGTGAGCTACTCAACTTCTTTCTTCTGGCACTTTATTAAAACTCATAGGATTAATATCAACGTGTTTTGTAGATGTGGGATCAAATATAGTTAATAAAGTTAAGACAATATTTCCAGTGATGTGTACAGCAGCTCAAATACTGTAAAGAACATTGTTGGGTTTAAGATCAGTCCAGTCAATAACCGTTTTATATAACAGCAGTGCTGAATAATATTCATCAACATATCATGTTGTTCAAATGGAGAATACTTTAGTTGCTGGTTGGTCTACGGAGGGATTTAAAATAAGTGCATAATTTTGTGAATGAAAACATCTTTTGTAATAATATAGCTTATTTCTGTTTGAATTTGTTGCACAAGACCAAGCTCTCGTCTCCTGTTACTTGTTTCACAGTAAACCTACAACATCTTCTTGGTAAATTTTCTAATAAACAGATTGTATTATCATGGAACTTTATATCCATTTTATTATTATTTTTCAAGCATTTTAAATTTGAGCTTTTTAACAGGCCCTTTAAATCTCCCTTTAAAATGATCTTAATGGTATAAAGAGTAAAGGAGATTGGTTTCTCACTGTTGTTGTTTCTCAAGAGCCATGTTTTCAATGTTGCAGTTGTAATCTTATAAAAACTTGACAGTGTTTGCCTCAGACTATACTGCAAGTGTAGCAAGTCTCTGCTGCCCCAAGGCTGTATTTTTGGTTATTGTCATAGTTGTAAACATCAGTGAGACACTTTACTTAAACTACCAACTGTGGCCTGGAGGCTCTATTAACTGTTTAATGTGTAACATCCTGATACAAAATGGTATGGTTTTGATCCAACACTTCATTGCTGATTCATAACGCCTTCCCACTCTGAGTGAAATATTCAAAGCTCATGTTTTTATGGCCGCAGCACTTGCTCTTAATGTTTCCTCATTTTTTTGACACGTTTGTTCAAAACACTAGATGACCCAACTCATAATTTGTTTTGGGATTTTAAGCTTCTCTTGAGTTGCAGCAATTACAATTTTCTGTGAGTTCAACAAAGTTTGACAGATGTAGGATTGTAATTACTGACTGAGGTCAACTTACCTCAAAACTCTGTTTTAGGGAAATAATGCCGTTCGCTGAACCACAACTTTTTTTTCCCATTATAGGCAGTGGTGGAAAAAGTGATGAGATATTTTACCTTGTAAAAAGTAGCAAAATAGCAGTAAAAACAACAACAACAACAACTCCAATACAAAAAAGTTTTTACGTTTGCTGCACAAGGAAAGAAAACCTGTGTCCACTGTGGTCTGTGAGACACAGAGATGCAGCAAACCTACAATATGAATGTGTTTGCTGCATCTAATTCTCATCATCATTCATTCTGTAGAAAATGAAGGATCACAATTGTTTCCTTTTGTTTTTCAAATTTTACAGGAGTGGAAACTCACTGTGATGGCAGACAGGATGGGTCTCAATGTTATGGACCTTTGGGAGGAACTGTGGTCCTCCAGCTGATGGACGAAGCCTCTCAAAAACATAGATACGAATTGAAGAAAGAATCCACGATAATACTCCTCGGGAAACTAAATGAAATTATAACTAATTCTATAAAAGACAGATCTGTCTTTACTCCCAGTAATGGGATATTTAGGATCAATAAACTCAGCAGGACAGACAGTAGAGAATATACACTTTCAATCTTTGATTCAAACGGAACGCTGACTTCGAAAAAGACTCTACATTTGTCTATTCAAGGTAAATTACTTTTTTCATACAGAGACATTTAGTCATATGGATAGATATAAATCTCACATTGTATTGATAATCTACATTATGTATCACAAACTCTACATGTATCTGTATTTTGAGCCTTTAGAAACTAAAAAAAGGATCAAGATACTGCTGCAATATTAAAAGTCCTCTGTGTCTTTCAGCTCCTGTGTCCTCTGTCCTGATGGACTCTGAGTGTCTGTCCCAGGGAGAGATGAAGGTTTCCTGCTCCTCTGAGGGAGGGGACAGTCCTCAGTACAGCTGGACTCTGGGTGGACGTGCACTGACAGACGCTGAGCTCTACTCTGCAAATAAAGAGGAAAACAGTATCACTCTGAAACAACATGTCTCAGGACGTGTTGCTTGTAAAGTCTGGAATCACGTCAGCAGTGTCTCCAAAGAAGAGGATATAATGAACTGTGGTGAGTGAGAAATAATGTGATCATTATGACACTGATGATTATAATTACTCTGTTCATCTGTTGTATATTGTGTTTGTTTGTTCATAGGATTCATTTACATTAACTGCATCTCCAATGGGACAGCAATATCACAGTGGGTGTTTGCAGCCAATAACAAACTGTGTATTCAATCAACAACAGTCACTGTGGGTAAGGAGACTGACATAGTTTCACCTACACCCTCCATTAATATCACATCCTTCAATGAAACTGTGACTCCCGGCAGCGATGGTCCATGGTACCTTTGTAAGTGAAAACTTACTCTGCTGCAGTGAATTCATTGATGTCATTTTCTCCTTTGGTTCTCTGCCCTTTTTCATAACACATGTAGAGTTTGCTGATTTCAACATAAGTGTTTGTTGTGTCTTTTATTTTAGCTACAGATGCTTTACCAATAACGGCAGGTGTACTCTCTGCACTGGTTATCTTCTTAGTTGTCGGCGTGGCAGTCACCTGTGCTCTGAAAAAAAAGAAAAACAACAAACCTAAAGGTACAAAACAGAACTTCCTTTTATCTTCCTCACTACATTCACAGTTTTCTAATATTTTTGTTCATCTTATAGATTGAATAAATAGTTTAACATTTTGAGTAATTGCGTATTTTTCTTTCTTGCTAAGCGTTAAGGCCTCTACACACCGGGGGCGTGACAAATAAATGAATATTTTCCAATAAAACTATTCAAATCGGCAGCGATGCAAATTTTCAACACCTTTTGAAAAAATGGTTTGAACAGAAACATGTCACCTCTTTCTTCAGAACAATAATGGATTCAACATCATCTAGTGATGCCGATCTTGTTTTGCTCCTCCTCACTCCACGAAAGAAGAGGAGATTTTGTTACTTTAGCCAAACCTGCTGTGACACTGTTTCTTGTGACACTGCCCACTGCCAACTCTACTACATCCAAAACTAAACCATTTCTGATAGCTATAGTGGTGGGCAATGCTTCTCAATGCATTGTCCTTGAGATTGTTGTCCTTGTATGTCCCTCTGTCATATCCTATAATACTCTGTGGCTCTAAACAATCAACATTATTGTTGGGAGTTTTGATGTGATGTTCGTTGTACTTCCGCACAATGAGATTGGTTGGTGACCTTACTAGAGGTGTGAAAGGTCAGGAAAAACAACTTCCTTCCGGAAGAAAAATGTTGATTATTTGGCGTAAATATTCATGTTCTTTGTAAAAGTACTCGGGACAAGAATATTTAGAAAAATAGTGTGTAAACCCTTAAAACAAGAATTCTAAAAACACTCTCAAGTCGCTAGGAGATGGTTAGATTTAACACAAAAACTGGAAACAGGGCAAATCTGTTAGCTTGGCTCTGTCCAAAGTTAAGAACTAATTTCAATTTGTTTCTAGTTCAGTAATTAACACATTTAAAGGGTAAATTTTGTGTAACATTTGAGTCAGGCTCTGTGTTAAAGCTAACTGACTGTTAATGCTGCAGAGAGTGACAGCAATATTTTTGTTGGCAAGACAGAGACTTAGTTTATTCTCCAAAATGTTAAACTAGTTCTTCAAAGTCATTGTATGTAATTAGAAGGCTCTACTTTGTTTGTGTCACTTACTTCTACCTGCTAATCTGCAGAGGGAGAAGACGACCAGGAAGTGACCTACGCTGATGTCAGGATTGTGCAGCGGCAGCAGAGGCAGGTGGAGCAAAGGGAGAAGGTGGAGGTGGAGTACGGCCAAGTCAAGTTTTCAGGGCGACCTCGGCAGACTCAACCAGCAGGAGAGGACTGTTTGTACGCCAACGTCCGTAAAGGCAGGTGATTTCAGGTGTCCACAGATCAGGAGGAACACACACCTGAAGACAGAGAGAGGGAGGAGATGTCAAGATGCCTGAAGGTCTTTCACCTTCATTTTGTAGAAGTTGTCATTAGAGAAAGAAAAGCCATTAAAGCTCATTCATATCAGGGTTTTCTTCACTTTTCTGGGAAGCAAAGCATCTAGTCTTTGTGACCTTTAACAACGGCATCCTGCTTAATTGCTGGAACTTTTAGTGGAATATTTAACAATTCCTTAATTTTTTTGAATTATTTTACCCTGTTTTTATATGTATATGATATATCAGATTTTTGTAATTCATAAGCATATTTACTTTAATTTCTTTGTTGAAATACTGAGAGCTTGTAATAAATGATACATTTTAAGAATAACTTTCTTTCCAATTTATTCACCTTCATTAATCTAATGATTGGCAGACATGACTCTGAAAGCATGTCTGTGTTTACACATCATGTAAAATGTTACTTTTAATTTGAAGTAAGGTGACATAAGTGACATTTAATTCAAATGTATTTTCTAAACAGATATTGATGGATTTGTTGAGGGTCATAGTATGTAAATATAAATCCTGGCACAGTGTGTATTGGGAAAGTTATTTCAATTATAAATGGTTTGGTGCAGAGTTTGTGGGAGAATTAATGTCATAAATGGCAACGCTGGTTTGGCTCTCTAGACCAAAGATATAGAAGCAAAATGTCTCGTCTGTTGCAAAGTTCACAGTGTGCACAAATTTGTTTCCATGAAGCAAACACTTCTGCTTTTTTCTCAGGCGTGAGCACTTATTCAGACCAGTGGTTTATCAGTGGCATGATGTTATCTTTTTTAGGATAATGGTACTGGAGGAAACAGTTCAACACATTTAGATCAGTTAATGGTAAAATATGTTTTACTTCTACTAAAAGAAGGAGAAAAGTGAAAGGGACAAATGTGGTGTTCTTGAGGAATTCAGTAAATTTAGTAACGTAGTTCGAGAAGGGAAGACATTTAACAGCTTGTTAAAATCTGAGAAAGGTTTGTCTTTCAACACCATCAAATCGTGCTTTCTATATTTTGTTCAATGTACTTCCTTTGTCTTTGTGGTTTCCAGTTGACAATGTTCCTGTGAAAACAGAATATTTGACATCGATGTTTCTTAACTAACTGTTTATAATTTTTCAATAACTTTAATCATTGAGAATTTTAGTTACATCAGGTTGTCACTTTCAAGTCTGGAGGAATAGAGATATTCCTACTAATTTTTTGGGGTAAATAGAAAGTCAGTTGAACAAACAGCTGCTGCTGTAGATATTTATGATCTACAATTAACCAACAAAAAGGTTAAAAAATGTTTTAATTTGTTGTTGTAATTGTTGTGAAGCACTTTGTGACTTTGTCTGAGAAAGGTGCTGTGTTAAAAAAAAAAGAAAAAAAAGAAAAAAGATTAGAAAAGCTTGGAGTGAAACTGAACTACTCACAAATCAATGCCTTTGGATCAATACATAATCTATGACTATTTGTAGTCGCTGTACACGTGCAGTTGATTGGGGCCTAAACAATGAAACACAATCAATGATAGGATGTAAGTACATACGTTTTCACAAGATACCAGTAGCTCTTACATGCAAGTCAAGACGCAAATGTCTTATTGTTAGAACACGTGACACATAAAACTTTGAGTCTTGAATGTGCAGAGAATATGACCTCCTCAGCAGTTATCTGCCTGAAAGAGTGATTTCATCATATAAAACAGAACAATACTATGTTTCACAGTAAATTAGTCAGTCAGACTACATACACAAAAAGGTTTTAGCATTTTCTCTCATCTACACCCACTCAGGAACTATTTCACAACAATTTCTCAGCATGGATTTATTAGATTAGATTAGGTTAGATTAGATTTTATTAATCCCAGAGTGGGGAAATTTTAATCTGTGAGAATCCATCCATCAAAGTTCTGTAAAATTCTCTATTCACTGATATCAATTGGAATCTCAAAACTCTTACTTTTCTTTTCATGATATTTATAATAATGTATTGGTCTCATTTCCTCTATATATCACTTTAATTGAATCAAATGTAACAGTGTGTAAATATGAACTGTACCTATGAAAAAAACATGTCAAGTGGGACCAGAAAGATGTTTTGACTTATTTGGGATACGAAAAAGTGGAAGAAGATCTACTTTATTCTTACTCAACTATTGTACATAACATGATGTTACACCAGAACATATTCAATAATTACAGGTACTGCTAAGAGGAAGGACTTTAACGTTGTGTCTAATTCATGAAAGGTTTTGCTGTAACATGTTTATGGGCATATTGTTTGATAATGTTATCTTGCTGCTGGCCTCATTAATCTGGAGGACTAGATATCCTCTGGTCCATGTTTACCATCACCCCGACATGTCAAACACAGAGTTACATGTATTATAGTTCCTTATCGGAGCTATATTGAGACGCATGAAACAATCCGCGGTTATCGGAGCATTTTCCTCTGAACTCTGTTCGGCTACGAGCTCAATAGAAGCTAATTAGCACATTAGCTCCCATTTCTCCAAAATCAAGTTATTCTTCATCAAGTAAAATCACGTTAGGGGTTTGCACCGCGGACTAAATATAGCAGAGTTACTGTGGAAAAGTTATCTCGTATAATTATAACAAGCACACAGAACTGCCAGCGGCGGCGGACACTGCCGCTGCCGGTGCGACCGGGAGATGAACGGCCGGGAGGGTGAAGCTCAGTTCGGCTCCGCGCTGCAGGAGGAGCGTTGTGTCCGTGAACTCCGTCAGTCTCCGGTGGAAGTTGGTGAAACTATCCACCGTGAAATAATCACTGCAGAGGCGGCTGTTGGTGTTCATCCTAAAGTCTCTTTTAGCTCTTCATGAAATCAATCCACCTCTTTTTCCTTTCTTCATCAGCAGGACATTTAAATAGCGATGCAGCGCTGCTTTGGAGGTTCTTGCTTCCAGGAAAGATGAACTTGCAGGTGGAGGGAGAAGTCCTGTAGCAGCCGGCTGATGTACAATAACAATCTGACTACAGCAGGAGTAGAACTGAAGTCCAGTGGGATGACCTCTTATGCAAATGAGCTCCAGGCTTTTATACCGTTTCACCGTGTGAGAGGAGGAGCCACGCAGAAGGTTATATAAACAGTCTGTGAGCTACGTCGGTGACGTACTGAAGCTCGGTTTTAGCCACGCCTAAAAAAACCTGAACTGCAGACGGATGAGAAACTGTTAAATGGTCTAACTCCACATTTCAGTGCGACAAAGTTGAAAAACTTTGCACGTGCTTTCAGCAACTCATTTCACTCGTATATAATGTATTGAGAGGAAAATCTTGGAATTTGCTTTGCAGCATCTTTAAAGTATTAAACTGATGTTTAACTTAAATGCATCGCCGTGATTCAGTCGGTGGTTAAATTTAACATGGTAGCAAGAAGGGTATGGTCAGGATGTTAAACATTGTTTAGTAATGTTTGTCTTTATTTTCTTCAGATCTCTTACGGTGTGTTCACTACCAGTTTTCACTGCGTTTTATAGATTCAAGTCCCATTCAATAAAGTTTTGTGAACCATCAGTAAAAGACACCAGACCATCATTCATCGGGGATGCTACAGTTTATGAGGCCATTTCTGCACAGACTTATATGTTTTATGACTATTGGTCGATACAGCTGATTCTGATAGTTCACATGGTTGAAGCTGTGACAGCAGACAATGCACGCCTTTTCTTCTGGACCTGATCAATAACAGGTGACATCTGTGACTCAAGTGTTGGATATATGCTATTAAAAAAAAGTGGTCTGACCGCTATACTGACCTGGTCATGAAACACTGAACGGAAAGAGACATAGAAGCTGTGTTTGGACTGTTTTAGAAATGTCTGCTGTCAGTCTCCTTCACTCAGTCCATCAAACACGGAGGCCAACTTATAGGTTGAAAGAGGAAGTAAAACGTGTCTTTGGTTTCTCCTCACTATAAAAAGAAGTTAACATGACATCGCTCTTCTTGGTGAGAACGTTCACACCCTCCTCTGAGGCAGATTACTGAAAAGACTTTTTGCAGGCTGCTCAAAGGACAATACACAGTTTAGTTTAGGGACAATTAGAGACTAAACTGCTGTGAAGAGACATGGAAGCTGTGTTTGGACTGTTGGTGATGTTACTAGGAGTCTCTCATGGTGAGCTACTCAACTTCTTTCTTCTTTCACTTTATTAAAACTCATAGGATGTATATCAACATGTTTTGTAGATGTGGGATCAAATATAGTTAATAAAGTTAAGATGATATTTCCAGTGATGTGTACAGCAGCTCAAATACTGTAAAGAACATTGTTGGGTTTAAGATCAGTACAGTCAATAACCGTTTTATATAACAGCAGTGCTGAATAATATTTATCACTTTTTTGAATGAAAACATCTTTTGGAATAATATAGCCTATTTCTGTTTGAATTTGTTGCACAAGACCAAGCTCTCGTCTCGTGTTACTTGTTTCACAGTAAAATTATAAATGTTTTTGGTAAATTATCGAATAAACAGATTGTATTATCATGGCACTTTATATCCAGATTATAATTTTTTTTTCAAGCATTTTAAATTGTAGCTCTTTAACTGGCCCTTTAAATCTCCCTTTAAAATGATCTTAATGGTATAAAGAGTAAAGGAGATTGGTTTCTCACTGTTGCTGTTTCTCAAGAGCCATGTTTTCAATGTTGCAGTTGTAATCTCATAAAAAACTTGACAGTGTTTGCCTCAGACTATACTACAAGTGTAGCAAGTCTCTGCTCCAAGGCTGTATTTTTGGTTATTGTCATAGTTGTAAACATCAGTGAGACACTTTACCTAAACTACCAACTGTGGCCTGGAGGCTCTATTAACTGTTTAATGTGTAACATCCTGAGACAAAACGGTAATGCCAGTTATAATATCATACATGGTATCGATCCAACACTTCATTGCCGCTACGTAACGCCTGCCCACTCTGAGTGAAATATTCAAAGCTCATGTTTTTATGGCCGCAGCACTTCTTCTAAATGGTTCCTCATTTTTTACATGTTTGTTCAAAACACTGGATGACCCAACTCATAATTTGTTTTTGGATTTTAAGCTTCTCTTGAGGTGCAGCAATTAAAATCTTCTGTGGGTTCAACAAAGTTTGACAGATGTAGGATTGTAATTACTGACTGAGGTCAACTTACCTCAAAACTCTGTTTTAGGGAAATAATGCCGTTCGCTGAACCACAACTTTTTTTTCCCATCACAGGCGGTGGTGGAAAAAGTGATGAAATATTTTACTTTGTAAAAAGTAGCAAAATAGCAGTAAAAAAAACAACAAGAACTCCAATACAAAAAGGTTTTTACGTTTGCTGCACATGAAAAGAAAACCTGTGCCCACTGTGGTCTGTGAAACAGAGATGCAGCAAACCTCCAATATTAATATCTTTGCTGCATCTAATTCTCATCATCATTCATTCTGTAGAAAATGAAGGATCACAATTGTTTCCTTTTGTTTTTCAAATTTTACAGGAGTGGAAACTCACTGTGATGGCAGACAGGATGGATCTCAATGTTATGGACCTTTGGGAGGAACTGTGGTCCTCCAGCTGATGGACGGAGCCTCTCAAAAACATAGATACGAATTGAAGAAAGAATCCATGATAATACTCCTCGGGAAACTAAATGAAATTATAACTAATTCTATAAAAGACAGATCTGTCTTTACTCCCAGTAATGGGATATTTAGGATCAATAAACTCAGCAGGACAGACAGTAGTGAATATACACTTTCAATCTTTGATTCAAACGGAACGCAGACTTCGAAAAAGACTCTACATTTGTCTATTCAAGGTAAATTACTTTTTTCATACAGAGACATTTAGTCATATGGATAGATATAAATCTCACATTGTATTGATAATCTACATTATGTATCACAAACTCTACATGTATCTGTATTTTGAGCCTTTAGAAACTAAAAAAAGGATCAAGATACTGCTGCAATATTAAAAGTCCTCTGTGTCTTTCAGCTCCTGTGTCCTCTGTCCTGATGGACTCTGAGTGTCTGTCCCAGGGAGAGATGAAGGTTTCCTGCTCCTCTGAGGGAGGGGACAGTCCTCAGTACAGCTGGACTCTGGGTGGACGTGCACTGACAGACGCTGAGCTCTACTCTGAAAATAAAGAGGAAAACAGTATCACTCTGAAACAACATGTCTCAGGACGTGTTGCTTGTAAAGTCTGGAATCACGTCAGTAGTGTCTCCAAAGAAGAGGATATAATGAACTGTGGTGAGTGAGAAATAATGTGATCATTATGACACTGATGATTATAATTACTCTGTTCATCTGTTGTATATTGTGTTTGTTTGTTCATAGGATTCATTTACATTAACTGCATCTCCAATGGGACAGCAATATCACAGTGGGTGTTTGCAGCCAATAACAAACTGTGTATTCAATCAACAACAGTCACTGTGGGTAAGGAGACTGACATAGTTTCACCTACACCCTCCATTAATATCACATCCTTCAATGAAACTGTGACTCCCGGCAGTGATGGTCCATGGTACCTTTGTAAGTGAAAACTTACTCTGCTGCAGTGAATTCATTGATGTCATTTTCTCCTTTGGTTCTCTGCCCTTTTTCATAACACATGTAGAGTTTGCTGATTTCAACATAAGTGTTTGTTGTGTCTTTTATTTTAGCTACAGATGCTTTACCAATAATGGCAGGTGTACTCTCTGCACTGGTTATCTTCTTAGTTGTCGGCGTGGCAGTCACCTGTGCTCTGAAAAAAAAGAAAAACAACAAACCTAAAGGTACAAAACAGAACTTCCTTTTATCTTCCTCACTACATTCACAGTTTTCTAATATTTTTGTTCATCTTATAGATTGAATAAATAGTTTAACATTTTGAGTAATTGCGTATTTTTCTTTCTTGCTAAGCGTTAAGGCCTCTACACACCGGGGGCGTGACAAATAAATGAATATTTTCCAATAAAACTATTCAAATCGGCAGCGATGCAAATTTTCAACACCTTTTGAAAAAATGGTTTGAACAGAAACATGTCACCTCTTTCTTCAGAACAATAATGGATTCAACATCATCTAGTGATGCCGATCTTGTTTTGCTCCTCCTCACTCCACGAAAGAAGAGGAGATTTTGTTACTTTAGCCAAACCTGCTGTGACACTGTTTCTTGTGACACTGCCCACTGCCAACTCTACTACATCCAAAAGTAAACCATTTCTGATAGCTATAGTGGTGGGCAATGCTTCTCAATGCATTGTCCTTGAGATTGTTGTCCTTGTATGTCCCTCTGTCATATCCTATAATACTCTGTGGCTCTAAACAATCAACATTATTGTTGGGAGTTTTGATGTGATGTTCGTTGTACTTCCGCACAATGAGATTGGTTGGTGACCTTACTAGAGGTGTGAAAGGTCAGGAAAAACAACTTCCTTCCGGAAGAAAAATGTTGATTATTTGGCGTAAATATTCATGTTCTTTGTAAAAGTACTCGGGACAAGAATATTTAGAAAAATAGTGTGTAAACCCTTAAAACAAGAATTCTAAAAACACTGTCAAGTCGCTAGGAGATGGTTAGATTTAACACAAAAACTGGAAACAGGGCAAATCTGTTAGCTTGGCTCTGTCCAAAGTTAAGAACTAATTTCAATTTGTTTCTAGTTCAGTAATTAACACATTTAAAGGGTAGATTTTGTGTAACATTTGAGTCAGGCTCTGTGTTAAAGCTAACTGACTGTTAATGCTGCAGAGAGTGACAGCAATATTTTTGTTGGCAAGACAGAGACTTAGTTTATTCTCCAAAATGTCAAACTAGTTCTTCAAAGTCATTGTATGTAATTAGAAGGCTCTACTTTGTTTGTGTCACTTACTTCTACCTGCTAATCTGCAGAGGGAGAAGACGACCAGGAAGTGACCTACGCTGATGTCAGGATGGTGCAGCGGCAGCAGAGGCAGGTGGAGCAAAGGGGGAAGGTGGAGGTGGAGTACGGCCAAGTCAAGTTTTCAGAGCGACCTCGGCAGACTCAACCAGCAGGAGAGGACTGTTTGTACGCCAACGGTCGTAAAGGCAGGTGATTTCAGGTGTCCACAGATCAGGAGGAACACACACCTGAAGACAGAGAGAGGGAGGAGATGTCAAGATGCCTGAAGGTCTTTCACCTTCATTTTGTAGAAGTTGTCATTAGAGAAAGAAAAGCCATTAAAGCTCATTCATATCAGGGTTTTCTTCACTTTTCTGGGAAGCAAAGCATCTAGTCTTTGTGACCTTTAACAACGGCATCCTGCTTAATTGCTGGAACTTTTAGTGGAATATTTAACAATTCCTTAATTTTTTTGAATTATTTTACCCTGTTTTTATATGTATATGATATATCAGCTTTTTGTAATTCATAAGCATATTTACTTTAATTTCTTTGTTGAAATACTGAGAGCTTGTAATAAATGATACATTTTAAGAATAACTTTCTTTCCAATTTATTCACCTTCATTAATCTAATGATTGGCAGACATGACTCTGAAAGCATGTCTGTGTTTACACATCATGTAAAATGTTACTTTTAATTTGAAGTAAGGTGACATAAGTGACATTTAATTCAAATGTATTTTCTAAACAGATATTGATGGATTTGTTGAGGGTCATAGTATGTAAATATAAATCCTGGCACAGTGTGTATTGGGAAAGTTATTTCAATTATAAATGGTTTGGTGCAGAGTTTGTGGGAGAATTAATGTCATAAATGGCAACGCTGGTTTGGCTCTCTAGACCAAAGATATAGAAGCAAAATGTCTCGTCTGTTGCAAAGTTCACAGTGTGCACAAATTTGTTTCCATGAAGCAAACACTTCTGCTTTTTTCTCAGGCGTGAGCACTTATTCAGACCAGTGGTTTATCAGTGGCATGATGTTATCTTTTTTAGGATAATGGTACTGGAGGAAACAGTTCAACACATTTAGATCAGTTAATGGTAAAATATGTTTTACTTCTACTAAAAGAAGGAGAAAAGTGAAAGGGACAAATGTGGTGTTCTTGAGGAATTCAGTAAATTTAGTAACGTAGTTCGAGAAGGGAAGACATTTAACAGCTTGTTAAAATCTGAGAAAGGTTTGTCTTTCAACACCATCAAATCGTGCTTTCTATATTTTGTTCAATGTACTTCCTTTGTCTTTGTGGTTTCCAGTTGACAATGTTCCTGTGAAAACAGAATATTTGACATCGATGTTTCTTAACTAACTGTTTATAATTTTTCAATAACTTTAATCATTGAGAATTTTAGTTACATCAGGTTGTCACTTTCAAGTCTGGAGGAATAGAGATATTCCTACTAATTTTTTGGGGTAAATAGAAAGTCAGTTGAACAAACAGCTGCTGCTGTAGATATTTATGATCTACAATTAACCAACAAAAAGGTTCAAAAATGTTTTAATTTGTTGTTGTAATTGTTGTGAAGCACTTTGTGACTTTGTCTGAGAAAGGTGCTGTGCTAAAAAAAAAAAAAAAAAGAAAAAAGATTAGAAAAGCTTGGAGTGAAACTGAACTGCTCACAAATCAATGCCTTTGGATCAATACATAATCTATGACTATTTGTAGTCGCTGTACATGTGCAGTTGATTGGGGCATAAATAATGAAACACAATCAATGATAGGATGTAAGTACATACGTTTTAATAAGATACCAGTAGCTCTTACATGCAAGTCAAGACGCAAACGTCTTATTGTTAGAACACATGACACATAAAACTTTGAGTCTTGAATGTGCAGAGAATATGACCTCCTCAGCAGTTATCTGCCTGAAAGAGTGATTTCATCATATAAAACAGAACAATACTATGTTTCACAGTAAATTAGTCAGTCAGACTACATGCACAAAAAGGTTTTAGCATTTTCTCTCATCTCCACCCACTCAAGAACTATTTCACAACAATTTCTCAGCATGGATTCATTAGATTACATTAGGTTAGATTAGACTTTATTAATCCCAGAGTGGGGAAATTTTAATGTATGAGAATCCCATCCATCAAAGTTCTGTAAAGTTCTCTATTCACTGATATAAATTGAAATCTCAAAACTCTTGCTTTTCTTTTCATGATATTTATAATAATGTATTGGTCTCATTTCCTCCATATATCACTTTAAATTAATCAAATGTAACAGTGTGTAAATATGAATTGTATCTATGAAAAAAACATGTCAAGTGGGACCAGAAATATGTTTTGACTTATTTGGGATACGAAAAAGTAGAATAAGATCTACTTGATTCTTACTCAACTATTGTACATAACATGATGTTACACCAGAACATATTCAATAATTACAGGTACTGCTAAGAGGAAGGACTTTAACGTTGTGTCTAATTCATGAAAGGTTTTGCTGTAACATGTTTATGGGCATATTGTTTGATAATGTTATCTTGCTGCTGGCCTCATTAATCTGGAGGACTAGATATCCTCTGGTCCATGTTTACCATCACCCCGACATGTCAAACACAGAGTTACATGTATTATAGTTCCTTATCGGAGCTATATTGAGACGCATGAAACAATCCGCGGTTATCGGAGCATTTTCCTCTGAACTCTGTTCGGCTACGAGCTCAATAGAAGCTAATTAGCACATTAGCTCCCATTTCTCCAAAATCAAGTTATACTTCATCAAGTAAAATCACGTTAGGGGTTTGCACCGCGGACTAAATATAGCAGAGTTACTGTGGAAAAGTTATCTCGTATAATTATAACAAGCACACAGAACTGCCAGCGGCGGCGGACACTGCCGCTGCCGGTGCGACCGGGAGATGAACGGCCGGGAGGGTGAAGCTCAGTTCGGCTCCGCGCTGCAGGAGGAGCGGTGTGTCCGTGAACTCCGTCAGTCTCCGGTGGAAGTTGGTGAAACTATCCACCGTGAAATAATCACTGCAGAGGCGGCTGTTGGTGTTCATCCTAAAGTCTCTTTTAGCTCTTCATGAAATCAATCCACCTCTTTTTCCTTTCTTCATCAGTAGGACATTTAAATAGCGATGCAGCGCTGCTTTGGAGGTTCTTGCTTCCAGGAAAGATGAACTTGCAGGTGGAGGGAGACGTCCTGTAGCAGCCAGCTGATGTACAATAACAATCTGACTACAGCAGGAGTAGAACTGAAGTCCAGTGGGATGACCTCTTATGCAAATGAGCTCCAGGCTTTTATACCGTTTCACCGTGTGAGAGGAGGAGCCACGCAGAAGGTTATATAAACAGTCTGTGAGCTACGTCGGTGACGTACTGAAGCTCGGTTTTAGCCACGCCTAAAAAAACCTGAACTGCAGACGGATGAGAAACTGTTAAATGGTCTAACTCCACATTTCAGTGCGACAAAGTTGAAAAACTTTGCACGTGCTTTCAGCAACTCATTTCACTCGTATATAATGTATTGAGAGGAAAATCTTGGAATTTGCTTTGCAGCATCTTTAAAGTATTAAACTGATGTTTAACTTAAATGCACCGCCGTGATTCAGTCGGTGGTTAAATTTAACATGGTAGCAAGAAGGGTATGGTCAGGATGTTAAACATTGTTTAGTAATGTTTGTCTTTATTTTCTTCAGATCTCTTACGGTGTGTTCACTTCCAGTTTTCACTGCGTTTTATAGATTCAAGTCCCATTCAATAAAGTTTTGTGAACCATCAGTAAAAGACACCAGACCATCATTCATCGGGGATGCTACAGTTTATGAGGCCATTTCTGCACAGACTTATATGTTTTATGACTATTGGTCGATACAGCTGATTCTGATAGTTCACATGGTTGAAGCTGTGACAGCAGACAATGCACGCCTTTTCTTCTGGACCTGATCAATAACAGGTGACATCTGTGACTCAAGTGTTGGATATATGCTGTTAAATAAAAGTGGTCTGACCGCTATACTGACCTGGTCATCAAACACTGAACGGAAAGAGACATTGAAGCTGTGTTTGTACTGTTTTAGAAATGTCTGCTGTCAGTCTCCTTCACTCAGTCCATCAAACACGGAGGCCAACTTATAGGTTGAAAGAGGAAGTAAAACGTGTCTTTGGTTTCTCCTCTCACTGTAAAAAGAAGAAACATTACTTCACTCTTCTTGGTGAGAACGTTCACACCTTCCTCTGAGGCAGATTACTGAAAAGACTCTTTGCAGGCTGCTCAAAGCACAATACACAGGTTTAGTTTAGGGACAATTAGAGACTAAACTGCTGTGAAGAGACATGGAAGCTGTGTTTGGACTGTTGGTTATGTTACTAGGAGTCTCTCATGGTGAGCTACTCAACTTCTTTCTTCTTTCACTTTATTAAAACTCATAGGATGTATATCAACATGTTTTGTAGATGTGGGATCAAATATAGTTAATAAAGTTAAAACAATATTTCCAGTGATGTACAGCAGCTCAAATACTGTAAAGAACATTGTTGGGTTTAAGATCAGTACAGTCAATAACCGTTTTATATAACAGCAGTGCTGAATAATATTTATCACTTTTTTGAATGAAAACATCTTTTGGAATAATATAGCCTATTTCTGTTTGAATTTGTTGCACAAGACCAAGCTCTCGTCTCGTGTTACTTGTTTCACAGTAAAATTACAAATGTTTTTGGTAAATTATCGAATAAACAGATTGTATGATCATGGCACTTTATATCCAGATTATAATTTTTTTTTCAAGCATTTTAAATTGTAGCTCTTTAACTGGCCCTTTAAATCTCCCTTTAAAATGATCTTAATGGTATAAAGAGTAAAGGAGAATGGTTTCTCACTGTTGCTGTTTCTCAAGAGCCATGTTTTCAATGTTGCAGTTGTAATCTCATAAAAAACTTGACAGTGTTTGCCTCAGACTATACTGCAAGTGTAGCAAGTCTCTGCTCCAAGGCTGTATTTTTGGTTATTGTCATAGTTGTAAACATCAGTGAGACACTTTACCTAAACTACCAACTGTGGCCTGGAGGCTCTATTAACTGTTTAATGTGTAACATCCTGAGACAAAACGGTAATGCCAGTTATAATACCATACATGGTATCGATCCAACACTTCATTGCCGCTACGTAACGCCTGCCCACTCTGAGTGAAATATTCAAAGCTCATGTTTTTATGGCCGCAGCACTTCTTCTAAATGGTTCCTCATTTTTTACATGTTTGTTCAAAACACTGGATGACCCAACTCATAATTTGTTTTAGGATTTTAAGCTTCTCTTGAGGTGCAGCAATTAAAATCTTCTGTGGGTTCAACAAAGTTTGACAGATGTAGGATTGTAATTACTGACTGAGGTCAACTTACCTCAAAACTCTGTTTTAGGGAAATAATGCCGTTCGCTGAACCACAACTTTTTTTTCCCATCACAGGCGGTGGTGGAAAAAGTGATGAAATATTTTACTTTGTAAAAAGTAGCAAAATAGCAGTAAAAAAAACAACAAGAACTCCAATACAAAAAGGTTTTTACGTTTGCTGCACAAGGAAAGAAAACCTGTGCCCACTGTGGTCTGTGAAACAGAGATGCAGCAAACCTCCAATATTAATATCTTTGCTGCATCTAATTCTCATCATCATTCATTCTGTAGAAAATGAAGGATCACAATTGTTTCCTTTTGTTTTTCAAATTTTACAGGAGTGGAAACTCACTGTGATGGCAGACAGGATGGATCTCAATGTTATGGACCTTTGGGAGGAACTGTGGTCCTCCAGCTGATGGACGGAGCCTCTCAAAAACATAGATACGAATTGAAGAAAGAATCCATGATAATACTCCTCGGGAAACTAAATGAAATTATAACTAATTCTATAAAAGACAGATCTGTCTTTACTCCCAGTAATGGGATATTTAGGATCAATAAACTCAGCAGGACAGACAGTAGTGAATATACACTTTCAATCTTTGATTCAAATGGAATGCTGTCTTCGAAAAAGACTCTACATTTGTCTATTCAAGGTAAATTACTTTTTTCATTTTGGGAATTGTAGTCATATGGATAGATTTAAATCTCAGATTGTATTTATAATCTACATTATGTATCATATACTCTACATGTATCTGTATTTTGAGCCTTTAGAAACTGTAAAAAAGGATCAAGATAATGCTGCAATATCAAAAGTCCTTTGTGTGTCTTTCAGCTCCTGTGTCCTCTGTCCTGGTGGTCTCTGGGTGTCTGTCCCAGGGAGAGATGAAGGTTTCCTGCTCCTCTGAGGGAGGGGACAGTCCTCAGTACAGCTGGACACTGGGTGGACGTGCACTGACAGACGCTGAGCTCTACTCTGCAAATAAAGAGGAAAACAGTATCACTCTGAAACAACATGTCTCAGGACGTGTTGCTTGTAAAGTCTGGAATCACGTCAGTAGTGTCTCCAAAGAAGAGGATATAATTAACTGTGGTGAGTGAAAAATAAGGTGATCATTATGACACTGATGATTATAATTACTCTGTTCATCTGTTGTATATTGTGTTTGTTTGTTCATAGGATTCATTTACATTAACTGTATCTCCAATGGGACAAACATAACACAGTGGGTGTTTGCAGCCAATAACACCCTGTGTATTCAATCAACAACAGTCACTGTGGTTAAGGAGACTGACATAGTTTCACTTACACCCTCCATTAATATCACATCCTTCAATGAAACTGTGACTCCCAGCAGCGATGGTCCATGGTACCTTTGTAAGTGAAAACTTACTCTGCTGCAGTGAATTCATTGATGTCATTTTCTCCTTTGCTCCTCTGCCTTTTTTCATAACACATGTATAGTTTGCTGATTTCAGTATACGTGTTTGTTGTTTCTTATTTTAGCTACAGATGCTTTACCAATAATGGCAGGTGTACTCTCTGCACTGGTTATCTTCTTAGTTGTCGGCGTGGCAGTCACCTGTGCTCTGAAAAAAAAGAAAAACAACAAACCTAAAGGTACAAAACAGAACTTCCTTTTACCTTCCTCACTACATTCACAGTTTACTCATTATTTTGTTCACTTTATAGATTGAATAAATAGTTTAACATTTTGAGTAATTGCATTTGTTCGCTTACTTGCTCAGCGTTAAGGCCTCTACACACCAGGGGTGTGAATAATAAATGAATATTTTCCAATAAAACTATTCAAACCGGCAGCGATGCAAATTCTCAACACCTTTTCAAAAAATGGTTTGAACAGAAACATGTCACCTCTTTCTTCAGAACAATAATGGATTCAACATCATCTAGTGATGCCGATCTTGTTTTGCTCCTCCTCACTCCACGAAAGAAGAGGAGATTTTGTTACTTTAGCCAAACCTGCTGTGACACTGTTTCTTGTGACACTGCCCACTGCCAACTCTACTACATCCAAAAGTAAACCATTTCTGATAGCTATAGTGGTGGGCAATGCTTCTCAATGCATTGTCCTTGAGATTGTTGTCCTTGTATGTCCCTCTGTCATATCCTATAATACTCTGTGGCTCGAAACAATCAACATTATTGTTGGGAGTTTTGATGTGATGTTCGTTGTACTTCCACACTGTGGGATTGGTTGGTGACCTTACTAGAGGTGTGAAAGGTCAGGAAAAACAATTTCCTTCCAAAAGAAAATTGTTGATTTTTAGGTGTAAATATTCATGTTCTGTGTAAAAGTAATCAGGACAAGAATATTTAGATAAATAGTGTGTAAACCCTTAAAACAAGAATTCTAAAAACACTCTCAAGTCACAAGGAGATGGTTAGATTTAACACAAAAACTGGAAACAGGGCAAATCTGTTAGCTTGGTTCTGTCCAAAGTTAAGAACTAATTTCAATTTGTTTCTAGTTCAGTAATTAACACATTTAAAGGGTAGATTTTGTGTAACATTTGAGTCAGGCTCTGTGTTAAAGCTAACTGACTGTTAATGCTGCAGAGAGTGACAGCAATATTTTTGTTGGCAAGACAGAGACTTAGTTTATTCTCCAAAATGTTAAACTAGTTCTTCAAAGTCATTGTATGTAATTAGAAGGCTCTACTTTGTTTGTGTCACTTACTTCTACCTGCTAATCTGCAGAGGGAGAAGACGACCAGGAAGTGACCTACGCTAATGTCAGGATGGTGCAGCGGCAGCAGAGGCAGGTGGAGCAAAGGGGGAAGGTGGAGGTGGAGTACGGCCAAGACAAGTTTTCAGAGCGACCTCGGCAGACTCAACCAGCAGGAGAGGACTGTTTGTACGCCAACGTCCGTAAAGGCAGGTGATTTCAGGTGTCCACAGATCAGGAGGAACACACACCTGAAGACAGAGAGAGGGAGGAGATGTCAAGATGCCTGAAGGTCTTTCAACTTCATTTTGTTGAAGTTGTCATTAGAGAAAGAAAATCCATTAAAGCTCATACGTATCAGGGTTTTCTTCACTTTTCTGGGAAGCAAAGCATCTAGTCTTTGTGACCTTTAACAACGGCATCCTGCTTAATCGCTGGAACTTTTAGTGGAATATTTAACAATTGCTTAATTATTTTGAGTCATTTTACCCTGTTTTTACATGTATATGATATATCAGCTTTTTATAATTTTTAAGCATATTTAATTTAATTTCATTGTTGAAATACTGAAAGCTTGTAATAAATGATACATTTTAAGAATAACTTTCTTTCCAATTTATTCACCTTCATTAATCTAATGATTGGCAGACATGACTCTGAAAGCATGTCTGTGTTTACACATCATGTAAAATGTTACTTTTAATTTGAAGTCAGGTGACATAAGTGACATTTAATTCAAATGTATTTTTTTAAACAGATATTGATGGATTTGTTGAGGGTCATAGTATGTAAATATAAATCCTGGCACAGTGTGTATTGGGAAAGTTATTTCAATTATAAATGGTTTGGTGCAGAGTGTGTGGGAGAATTAATGTCATAAATGGCAACGCTGGTTTGGCTCTCTAGACCAAAGATATAGAAGCAAAATGTCTCGTCTGTTGCAAAGTTCACAGTGTGCACAAATTTGTTTCCATGAAGCAAACACTTCTGCTTTTTTCTCAGGCGTGAGCACTTATTCAGACCAGTGGTTTATCAGTGGCGTGATGTTATCTTTTTTAGGATAATGGTACAAGAAGAAACAGTTCAACACATTTAGATCAGTTAATGGTAAAATATGTTTTACTTCTACTAAAAGAAGGAGAGAAGTGAAAGGGACAAATGTGGTGTTCTTGAGGAATTCAGTAAATTTAGGAACGTAGTTCGAGAGTGGAAGACATTTAACAGCTTGTTCAATTCTGAGAAAGGTTTGTCTTTCAACACCATCAAATCATGCTTTCTATATTTAGTCCAATGCACTTCCTTTGTCTTTGTGGTTTCCAGTTGACAATGTTCCTGTGAAAACAGAATATTTGACATCGATGTTTCTTAACTAACTATTTATAATTTTTCAATGACTTTAATCATTGAGAATTTTAGTTACATCAGGTTGTCACTTTCAAGTCTGGAGGAATAGAGATATTCCTACTAATTATTTGGGGTAAATAGAAAGTCTGTTGAACAAACAGCTGCTGCTGTAGATATTTATGATCTACAATTAACCAACAAAAAGGTTCAAAAATGTTTTAATTTGTTGTTGTAATTGTTGTGAAGCACTTTGTGACTTTGTCTGAGAAAGGTGCTGTGTTAAAAAAAAAGAAAAAAAGAAAAAAGATTAGAAAAGCTTGGAGTGAAACTGAACTACTCACAAATCAATGCCTTTGGATCAATACATAATCTATGACTATTTGTAGTCGCTGTACATGTGCAGTTGATTGGGGCATAAATAATGAAACACAATCAATGATAGGATGTAAGTACATACGTTTTAATAAGATACCAGTAGCTCTTACATGCAAGTCAAGACGCAAACGTCTTATTGTTAGAACACGTGACACATAAAACTTTGAGTCTTGAATGTGCAGAGAATATGACCTCCTCAGCAGTTATCTGCCTGAAAGAGTGATTTCATCCTATAAAACAGAACAATACTATGTTTCACAGTAAATTAGTCAGTCAGACTACATGCACAAAAAGGTTTTAGCATTTTCTCTCATCTACACCCACTCAAGAACTATTTCACAACAATTTCTCAGCATGGATTCATTAGATTAGATTAGGTTAGATTAGACTTTATTAATCCCAGAGTGAGGAAATTATAATCTATGAGAATCCCATCCATCAAAGTTCTGTAAAATTCTCTATTCACCAATATAAATTGAAATCTCAAAACTCTTGCTTTTCTTTTCATGATATTTATAATAATGTATTGGTCTCATTTCCTCCATATATCACTTTAAATTAATCAAATGTAACAGTGTGTAAATATGAATTGTATCTATGAAAAAAACATGTCAAGTGGGACCAGAAATATGTTTTGACTTATTTGGGATACGAAAAAGTAGAATAAGATCTACTTGATTCTTACTCAACTATTGCACATAACATGATGTTACACCAGAACATATTCAATAATTACAGGTATTGCTAAGAGGAAGGACTTTAACGTTGTGTCTAATTCATGAAAGGTTTTGCTGTAACATGTTTATGGGCATATTGTTTGATAATGTTATCTTGCTGCTGGCCTCATTAATCTGGAGGACTAGATATCCTCTGGTCCATGTTCACCATCACCCCGACATGTAAAACACAGAGTTACATGTATTATAGTTCCTTATCGGAGCTATATTGAGACGCATGAAACAATCCGCGGTTATCAGAGCATTTTCCTCTGAACTCTGTTCGGCTACGAGCTCAATAGAAGCTATTTAGCACATTAGCTCCCATTTCTCCAAAATCAAGTTATTCTTCATCAAGTAAAATCACGTTAGGGGTTTGCACCGCGGACTAAATATAGCAGAGTTACTGTGGAAAAGTTGTCTCGTATAATTATAACAAGCACACAGAACTGCCAGCGGCGGCGGACACTGCCGCTGCCGGTGCGACCGGGAGATGAACGGCCGGGAGGGTGAAGCTCAGTTCGGCTCAGCGCTGCAGGAGGAGCGGTGTGTCCGTGAACTCCGTCAGTCTCCGGTGGAAGTTGGTGAAACTATCCACTGTGAAATAGTCACTGCAGAGGCGGCTGTTGGTGTTCATCCTAAAGTCTCTTTTAGCTCTTCATGAAATCAATCCACCTCTTTTTCCTTTCTTCATCAGTAGGACATTTAAATAGCGATGCAGCGCTGCTTTGGAGGTTCTTGCTTCCAGGAAAGATGAACTTGCAGGTGGAGGGAGACGTCCTGTAGCAGCCAGCTGATGTACAATAACAATCTGACTACAGCAGGAGTAGAACTGAAGTCCAGTGGGATGACCTCTTATGCAAATGAGCTCCAGGCTTTTATACCGTTTCACCGTGTGAGAGGAGGAGCCACGCAGAAGGTTATATAAACAGTCTGTGAGCTACGTCGGTGACGTACTGAAGCTCGGTTTTAGCCACGCCTAAAAAAACCTGAACTGCAGACGGATGAGAAACTGTTAAAGGGTCTAACTCCACATTTCAGTGCGACAAAGTTGAAAAACTTTGCACGTGCTTTCAGCAACTCATTTCACTCGTATATAATGTATTGAGAGGAAAATCTTGGAATTTGCTTTGCAGCATCTTTGAAGTATTAAACTGATGTTTAACTTAAATGCACCGCCGTGATTCAGTCGGTGGTAAAATTTAGCATGGTAGCAAGAAGGGTATGGTCAGGATGTTAAACATTGTTTAGTAATGTTTGTCTTTATTTTCTTCAGATCTCTTACGGTGTGTTCACTACCAGTTTTCACTGCGTTTTATAGATTCAAGTCCCATTCAATAAAGTTTTGTGAACCATCAGTAAAAGACACCAGACCATCATTCATCGGGGATGCTACAGTTTATGAGGCCATTTCTGCACAGACTTATATGTTTTATGACTATTGGTCGATACAGCTGATTCTGATAGTTCACATGGTTGAAGCTGTGACAGCAGACAATGCACGCCTTTTCTTCTGGACCTGATCAATAACAGGTGACATCTGTGACTCAAGTGTTGGATATATGCTGTTAAATAAAAGTGGTCTGACCACTATACTGACCTGGTCATCAAACACTGAACTGAAAGAGACATGGAAGCTGTGTTTGGACTGTTTTAGAAATGTCTGCTGTCAGTCTCCTTCACTCAGTCCATCAAACACGAAGGCCAACTTGTAGGTTGAAAGGGGAAGTAAAACGTGTCTTTGGTTTCTCCTCACTATAAAAAGAAGTTAACATGACATTGCTCTGCTTGGTGAGAACATTCACACCTTCCTCTGAGGCTGATTACTGAAAAGACACTTTGCAGGCTGCTCAAAGGACAATACACAGGTTTAGTTTAGGGACAATTAGAGACTAAACTGCTGTGAAGAGACATGGAAGCTGTGTTTGGACTGTTGGTGATGCTACTAGGAGTCTCTCATGGTGAGCTGCTCAATTTTTTTCTTCTGGCACTTTATTAAAACTCATAGGATTAATATCAACGTGTTTTGTAGATGTGGGATCAAATATAGTTAATAAAGTTAAGACAATATTTACAGTGATGTACAGCAGCTCAAATACTGTAAAGAACATTGTTGGGTTTAAGATCAGTACAGTCAATAACCGTTTTATATAACAGCAGTGCTGAATAATATTCATCACTATATCGTGTTGTTCAAATGGAGAATACTTTAGTTGCTGGTTGGTCTACGGAGGGATTTAAAATAAGTGCATCATTTTTTGAATGAAAACATCTTTTTGTAATAATATAGCCTATTTATGTTTGAATTTGTTGCACAAGACCAAGCTCTTGTCTCCTGTTACTTGTTTCACAGTAAACCTACAACATCTTCTTGGTAAATTTTCTAATAAACAGATTGTATTATCATAGCACTTTATATCCAGATTATTAATTTTTTTCAAGCATTTTAAATTTGAGCTTTCTAACTGGCCCTTTAAATCTCCCTTTAAAATGATCTTAATGGTATAAAGAGTAAAGGAGATTGGTTTCTCACTGTTGCTGTTTCTCAAGAGCCATGTTTTCAATGTTGCAGTTGTAATCTTATAAAAACTTGACAGTGTTTGCCTCAGACTATACTGCAAGTGTAGCAAGTCTCTGCTCCAAGGCTGTATTTTTGGTTATTGTCATCGTTGTAAACATCAGTGAGACACTTTACCTAAACTACCAACTGTGGCCTGGAGGCTCTGTTAACTGTTTAATGTGTAACATCGCGAGACAAAATGGTAATGCCAGCTATAATACCATATATGGTACTGATCCAACACTTCATTGCTGCTACGTAACGCCTGCCCACTCTGAGTGAATTATTTAAAGCTCATGTTTTTTTTTATAGCCGCAGCACTTCTTCTAAATGGTTCCTCATTTTTTACACATTTGTTCAAAACACTGGATGACCCAACTCATAATTTGTTTGAGGATTTTAAGCTTCTCTTGAGGTGCAGCAATTACAATTGTCTGTGAGTTCAACAAAGTTGGGTGGCACGGTGGTGCAGTGGTTAGCATTGTCGCCGCACAGCAAAAAGGTTCAGGGTTCGAATCTGGTCCTGGCCGTTTCTGTGCAGAGTTTGTATGTTCTCCCTGTCCTTGCGTGGGTTCTCTTCGGGTTCTCCGGCATCCTCCCATTATCCAAAAACATTCACCTCAGGTCAGGTTACCTGGCGCTGCACTAGTGGTAGCCTGTTGCAGCAGCTCCCCCCTGAGAGCCCCCCTGCTGTAGCAAAGAAATTTCCCCTTGGGGATTAATAAAGTGAAATAAAAAAAAAAAACAAAGTTTGACAGACGTAGGATTGTAATTACTGACTGAGGTCAACTTACCTCAAAACTCTGTTTTAGGGAAATAATGGCTTTCGCTGAACCACAACTTTTTTCCCATCACAGGCGGTGGTGGAAAAAGTGGAGATATTTTACTTTGTAAAAAGTAGCAACAAAGCAGTAAAAAAAACAACAACAACAACTCCAATACAAATAAGTTTTTACATTTCCTGCACAAGAAAAGAAAATCTGTGTGTCCACTGTTTGTCTGTGAGACACAGAGATGCAGCAAACCTACAATATCAATATGTTTGCTGCATCTAAGTCTCATCATCGTTCATTCTGTATGAAATGAAGGATCACAATTGTTTCCTTGTTGTATTTTTTTTTATTTTACAGGAATGGAATCTCACTGTGATGGCAGACAGGATGGATCTCAATGTTATGGACCTTTGGGAGGAACTGTGGTCGTCCAGCTGATGGACGTAGACTCTCAAACACATACATACGAATTGAAGAAAGAATCCACGATAATACTCCACGGGAAACTAAATGAAATTATAACTAATTCTCTAAAAGACAGATTTGTCTTTACTCCCAGTAATGGGACATTTAGGATCAATAAACTCAACAGGACAGACAGTGGTAATTATACACTTTTTATCAGTGAGTCAAATGGACGGCTGACATCAAAACAGACTCTGCATTTGTCTATTCAAGGTGAATTACTTATTTCATTTTGGGAAATTTAGTCATATGAATAGATATAAATCTCAGATTGTATTGATAATCTACATTATGTATCACATACTCTACATGTATCTGTATTTTGAGCCTTTAGAAACTGTAAAAAAGGATCAAGATAATGCTGCAATATCAAATGTCCTCTGTGTGTCCTTCAGCTCCCGTGTCCTCTGTCCTGATGGACTCTGAGTGTCTGTCCCAGGGAGAGATGAAGGTTTCCTGCTCCTCTGAGGGAGGGGACAGTCCTCAGTACAGCTGGACTCTGGGTGGACGTGCATTGACAGACGCTGAGCTCTACTCTGAAAATAAAGAGGAAAACAGTATCACTCTGAAACAACATGTCTCAGGACGTGTTGCTTGTAAAGTCTGGAATCACGTCAGTAGTGTCTCCAAAGAAGAGGATATAATGAACTGTGGTGAGTGAGAAATAATGTGATCATTATGACACTGATGATTATAATTACTCTGTTCATCTGTTGTATATTGTGTTTGTTTGTTCATAGGATTCATTTACATTAACTGCATCTCTGATGGGACAGAAATATCTCAGTGGGTGTTTGCAGCCAATAACACCCTGTGTATTCAATCAACAACAGTCACTTCAGGTAAGGAGACTGACATAGTTTCACTTACACTCTCCAAATAATGCCGTTTGCTGATCCACAACTTTTTTCCCATCACAGGCGGTGGTGGAAAAAGTAATGAGATATTTTACGTTGTAAAAAGTAGCAACACAGCAGTAAAAAAACAACAACAACAGCTCCGATAGAAATAAGTTTTTACATTTGCTGCACAAGAAAAGAAAACCTGTGTGTCCACTGTGGTCTGTGAGACACAGAGATGCAGCAAACTTACAATATTAATGTGTTTGCTGCATCTAATTCTCATCATCATTCATTCTGTAAAATGAAGGATCACAATTGTTTCTTTTTGTTTTTCAAATTTTACAGGAGTGGAAACTCACTGTGATGGCAGACAGTATGCAGCTCAATGTTATGGACCTTTGGGAGGAACTTTGGTCCACCAGCTGATGGACGGAGACTCTCAAATACCTAAATACGAATGGAAGAAAGAATCCACAATTATACTCCGCGGGAGACAAAATGAAATTATAACTAATTCTCTGAAAGACAGATCTGTCTTTACTCCCAGTAATGGGACATTTAGGATCAATAAACTCAACAGGACAGACAGTAGTGAATATACACTTTCAATCTTTGATTCAAACGGAACGCTGACATCGAAAAAGACTCTACATTTGTCTATTCAAGGTAAATTACTTTTTTCATTCAGAGACATTTAGTCACATGGATAGATATAGATCTCAGATTGTATTGATAATCTACATTATGTATCACATACTCTACATGTATCTGTATTTTGAGCGTTTCGAAACTGTAAAAAAGAATCAAGATACTGCTGCAATATCAAAAGTCCTCTGTGTGTCTTTCAGCTCCTGTGTCCTCTGTCCTTGCGGTCTCTGAGTGTCTGTCCCAGGGAGAGATGAAGGTTTCCTGCTCCTCTGAGGGAGGGGACAGTCCTCAGTCCAGCTGGACTCTGGGTGGACGTGCACTGACAGACGCTGAGCTCTACTCTGAAAATAAAGAGGAAAACAGTATCACTCTGAAACAACATGTCTCAGGACGTGTTGCTTGTAAAGTCTGGAATCACGTCAGTAGTGTCTCCAAAGAAGAGGATATAATGAACTGTGGTGAGTGAGAAATAATGTGATCATTATGACACTGATGATTATAATTACTCTGTTCATCTGTTGTATATTGTGTTTGTTTGTTCATAGGATTCATTTACATTAACTGCATCTCTAATGGGACAAACATAACACAGTGGGTGTTTGCAGCCAATAACACCCTGTGTATTCAATCAACAACAGTCACTGTGGTTAAGGAGACTGACATAGTTTCACTTACACCCTCCATTAATATCACATCCTTCAATGAAACTGTGACTCCCGGCAGTGATGGTCCATGGTACCTTTGTAAGTGAAAACTTACTCTGCTGCAGTGAATTCATTGATGTCATTTTCTCCTTTGCTCCTCTGCCTTTTTTCATAACACATGTATAGTTTGCTGATTTCAATATACGTATTTGTTGTCTCTTATTTTAGCTACAGATGCTTTACCAACAATGGCAGGTGTACTCTCTGCACTGGTTATCTTCTTAGTTGTAGGCGTGGCAGTCACCTGTGCTCTGAAAAAAAAGAAAAACAACAAACCTAAAGGTACAAAACAGAACTTCCATTTACCTTCCTCACTACATTCACAGTTTACAAATTATTTTGTTCGTTTTATAGATTGAATAAATAGTTTAACATTTTGAGTAATTGCATTTGTTCGCTTACTTGCTCAGCGTTAAGGCCTCTACACACCGGGGGCGTGACAAATAAATGAATATTTTCCAATAAAACTATTCAAACCGGCAGCGATGCAAATTTTCAACACCTTTTGAAAAAATGGTTTGAAGAGAATCATGTCACCTCTTTCTTCAGAACAATAATGGATTCAACATCATCTAGTGATGCCGATCTTGTTTTGCTCCTCCTCACTCCACGAAAGAAGAGGAGATTTTGTTACTTTAGCCAAACCTGCTGTGACACTGTTTCTTGTGACACTGCCCACTGCCAACTCTACTACATCCAAAAGTAAACCATTTCTGATAGCTATAGTGGTGGGCAATGCTTCTCAATGCATTGTCCTTGAGATTGTTGTCCTTGTATGTCCCTCTGTCATAGCCTATAATACTCTGTGGCTCGAAACAATCAACATTATTGTTGGGAGTTTTGATGTGATGTTCGTTGTACTTCCGCACAATGAGATTGGTTGGTGACCTTACTAGAGGTGTGAAAGGTCAGGAAAAACAATTTCCTTCCAAAAGAAAATTGTTGATTTGTAGGCGTAAATATTCATGTTCTGTGTAAAAGTACTCGGGACAAGAATATTTAGATAAATAGTGTGTAAACCCTTAAAACAAGAATTCTAAAAACATTCTCAAGTCGCTAGGAGATGGTTAGATTTAACACAAAAACTGGAAACAGGGCAAATCTGTTAGCTTGGTTCTGTCCAAAGTTAAGAACGAATTTCAATTTGTTTCTAGTTCAGTAATTAACACATTTAAAGGGTAGATTTTGTGTAACATTTGAGTCAGGCTCTGTGTTAAAGCTAACCGACTGTTAATGCTGCAGAGAGTGACAGCAATATTTTTGTTGGCAAGACAGAGACTTAGTTTATTCTCCAAAATGTTAAACTAGTTCTTCAAAGTCATTGTATGTAATTAGAAGGCTCTACTTTGTTTGTGTCACTTACTTCTACCTGCTAATCTGCAGAGGGACAAGACGACCAGGAAGTGACCTACGCCGATGTCAGGATGGTGCAGCGGCAGCAGAGGCAGGTGGAGCAAAGGGGGAAGGTGGAGGTGGAGTACGGCCAAGTCAAGTTTTCAAATCGACCTCAGCAGACTCAACCAGCAGGAGAGGACTGTTTGTACGCTAAAGTCCGTAAAGGCAGGTGATTTCAGGTGTCCACAGATCAGGAGGAACACACACCTGAAGGCAGAGAGAGGGAGGAGATGTCAAGATGCCTGAAGGTCTTTCACCTTCATTTTGTTGAAGTTGTCATTAGAGAAAGAAAAGTCATTAAAGCTCATACATATGAGGGTTTTCTTCACTTTTCTGGGAAGCAAAGCATCTAGTCTTTGTGACCTTTAACAACGGCATCCTGCTTAAGCGCTGGAACTTTTAGTGGAATATTTAACAATTCCTTAATTGTTTTTGAATTATTTGACCCTGTTTTTAATTGTATATATATGATATATCAGCTTCTTGTAATTTATAAGCATATTTACTTTAATTTCATTGTTGAAATACTGAGAGCTTGTAATAAATGATACATTTTAAGAATAACTTCCTTTCCAATTTATTCACCTTCATTAATCTAATGATTGGCAGACATGACTCTGAAAGCATGTCTGTGTTTACACATCATGTAAAATGTTACTTTTAATTTGAAGTAAGGTGACATAAGTGACATTTAATGTATTTTTTAAACAGATATTGATGGATTTGTTGAGGGTCATAGTATGTAAATATAAATCCTGGCACAGTGTGTATTGGGAAAGTTATTTCAATTATAAATGGTTTGGTGCAGTGTGTGTGGGAGAATTAATGTCATTAATGGCAACGCTCGTTTGGCTCTCTAGTCCAAAGATATACAAGCAAAATGTCTCGTCTGTTGCAAAGTTCACAGTGTGCACAAATTTGTTTCCATGAAGCAAACACTTCTGCTTTTCTCTCAGGCGTGAGCACTTATTCGGACTAGTGGTTTATCAGCGGCGTGATGTTATCTTTTTTAGGATAATGGTACAAGAAGAAACAGTTCAACACATTTAGATCAGTTAATGGTAAAATATGTTTTTCTTCTACTAAAAGAAGGAGAGAAGTGAAAGGGACAAATGTGGTGTTCTTGAGGAATTCAGTAAATTTAGGAACGTAGTTCGAGAAGGGAAGACATTTAACAGCTTGTTCAATTCTGAGAAAGGTTTGTCTTTCAACACCATCAAATCATGCTTTCTATATTTAGTTCAATGCACTTCCTTTGTCTTTGTGGTTTCCAGTTGACAATGTTCCTGTGAAAACAGAATATTTGACATCGATGTTTTTTAACTAACAATCTATACTTTTTCAACAACTTTAATTATCGAGAATTTTAGTTTTATCATGTCACTTTCAAATCTGGAGGAATAGAGATATTCCTACTAATTATGTGGGGTAAATAGAAAGTAATTTGAACAAAGCTGCTGCTGTAGATATTTATGATCTACAATTAACCAACAAAAAGGTTAAAAAATGTTTTAATTTGTTGTTGTAATTGTTGTGAAGCACTTTGTGACTTTGTCTGAGAAAGGTGCTGTGTTAAAAAAGAAAGAAAAAAGATTAGAAAAGCTTGGAGTGAAACTGAACTACTCACAAATCAATGCCTTTGGATCAATACATAATCTATGACTATTTGTAGTCGCTGTGCATGTGCAGTTGATTGGGGCATAAATAATGAAACACAATCAATGATAAGATGTAAGTACATACGTTTTCATAAGATACCAGTAGATCTTACATGCAAGTCAAGACGCAAACGTCTTATTGTTAGAACACGTGACACATACAACTTTGAGTCTTGAATGTGCAGAGAATATGACCTCCTCAGCAGTTATCTGCCTGAAAGAGTGATTTCATCATCTAAAACAAAACAATACTATGTTTCACAGTAAATTAGTCAGTCAGACTACATGCACAAAAAGGTTTTAGCATTTTCTCTCATCTACACCCACTCAGGAACTATTTCACAACAATTTCTCAGCATGGATTCATTAGATTAGATTAGGTTAGATTAGACTTTATTAATCCCAGAGTGAGGAAATTTGAATCTATGAGAATCCATCCATCAAAGTTCTGTAAAGTTCTTTATTCAGTAATATAAATTGGAATCTCAAAGCTCTTGCTTTTCTTTTCATGATATTTATAATAATGTATTGGTCTCATTTCCTCTATATATCACTTTAAATTAATCAAATGTAACAGTGTGTAAATATGAACTGTACCTATGAAAAAAACATGTCAAGTGGGACTAGAAAGTTGTTTTGACTTATTTAGGATACGAAAAAGTAGAATAATATCTATTTGATTCTTACTCAACTATTGTACATAACATGATGTTACACCAGAACATATTCAATAATTACAGGTACTGCTAAGAGGAAGGACTTTAACGTTGTGTCTAATTCATGAAAGGTTTTGCTGTAACATGTTTATGGGCATATTGTTTGATAATGTTATCTTGCTGCTGGCCGGACATACAAAAACAACAACCCTCATTAATCTGGAGGACTTGATATCCTCTGGTCCATGTTCACCATCACCCCGACATGTAAAACAGAGTTACATGTATTATAGTTCCTTATCGGAGCTATATTGAGACGGATGAAACAATCCGCGGTTATCGGAGCATTTTCCTCTGAACTCTGTTCTGCTACGAGCTCAATAGAAGCTAATTAGCACATTAGCTCCCATTTCTCCAAAATCAAGTTATACTTCATCAAGTAAAATCACGTTAGGGGTTTGCACCGCGGACTAAATATAGCAGAGTCACTGTGGAAATGTTATCTCGTATAATTATAACAAGCACACAGAACTGCCAGCGGCGGCGGACACTGCCGCTGCCGGTGCGACCGGGAGATGAACGGCCGGGAGGGTGAAGCTCAGTTCGGCTCAGCGCTGCAGGAGGAGCGGTGTGTCCGTGAACTCCGTCAGTCTCCGGTGGAAGTTGGTGAAACTATCCACCGTGAAATAATCACTGCAGAGGCGGCTGTTTGTGTTCATCCTAAAGTCTCTTTTAGCTCTTCATGAAATCAATCCACCTCTTTTTCCTTTCTTCATCAGTAGGATATTTAAATAGCGATGCAGCGCTGCTTTGGAGGTTCTTGCTTCCAGGAAAGATGAACTTGCAGGTGGAGGGAGACGTCCTGTAGCAGCCAGCTGATGTACAATAACAATCTGACTACAGCAGGAGTAGAACTGAAGTCCAGTGGGATGACCTCTTATGCAAATGAGCTCCAGGCTTTTATACCGTTTCACCGTGTGAGAGGAGGAGCCACGCAGGAGGTTATATAAACAGTCTGTGAGCTACGTCGGTGACGTACTGAAGCTCGGTTTTAGCCACGCCTAAAAAAACCTGAACTGCAGACGGATGAGAAACTGTTTAACGGTCTAACTCCACATTTCAGTGCGACAAAGTTGAAAAACTTTGCACGTGCTTTCAGCAACTCATTTCACTCGTATATAATGTATTGAGAGGAAAATCTTGGAATTTGCTTCACTGCATCTTTAAAGTATTAAACTGATGTTTAACTTAAATGCACCGCCATCATTCAGTCGGTGGTTAAATTTAGCATGGTAGCAAGAAGGGTATGGTCAGGATGCTAAACATTGTTTAGTAATGTTTGTCTTTATTTTCTTCAGATCTCTTACGGTGTGTTCACTACCAGTTTTCACTGCGTTTAATAGATTCAAGTCCCATTCAATAAAGTTTTGTGAACCGTCAGTAAAAGACACCAGACCATCATTCATCGGGGATGCTACAGTTTATGAGGCCATTTCTGCACAGACTTGTATGTTTTATGACTATTGGTCGATACAGCTGATTCTGATAATTCACATGGTTGAAGCTGTGACAGCAGACAATGCACGCCTTTTCTTCTGGACCTGATCAATAACAGGTGACATCTGTGACTCAAGTGTTGGATATATGCTGTTAAATAAAAGTGGTCTGACCGCTATACTGACCTGGTCATCAAACACTGAACGGAAAGAGACATAGAAGCTGTGTTTGGACTGTTTTAGAAATGTCTGCTGTCAGTCTCCTTCACTCAGTCCATCAAACACGAAGGCCAACTTGTAGGTTGAAAGGGGAAGTAAAACGTGTCTTTGGTTTCTCCTCTCACTGTAAAAAGAAGTTAACATGACATCACTCTTCTTGGTGAGAACGTTCACACCCTCCTCTGAGGCTGATTGCTGAAAAGACACTTTGCAGGCTGCTCAAAGCACAATACACAGGTTTAGTTTGGGACAATTAGAGACTAAACTGCTGTGAAGAGACATGGAAGCTGTGTTTGGACTGTTGGTGATGCTACTAGGAGTCTCTCATGGTGAGCTGTTCAACTTCTTTCCTCTGGCACCTTATTAAAACTCATAGGATTAATATCAACGTGTTTTGTAGATGTGGGATTAAATATAGTTAATAAAGTTAAGACAATATTTCCAGTGATGTGTACAGCAGCTCAAATACTGTAAAGAACATTGTTGGGTTTAAGATCAGTAAAGTTTTATTATAACCGTTTTATATAACAGCAGTGCTGAATAATATTCATCAACATATCGTGTTGTTCAAATGGAGAATACTTTAGTTGCTGGTTGGTCTACGGAGGGATTTAAAATAAGTGCATCATATTTTGAATGAAAACATCTTTTGTAATAATATAGCCTATTTCTGTTTGAATTTGTTGCACAAGACCAAGCTCTCGTCTTCTGTTACTTGTTTCACAGTAAACCTACAACATCTTCTTGGTAAATTTTCTAATAAACAGATTGTATTATCATGGCACTTTATATCCATTTTATTATTATTTTTCAAGCATTTTAAATTTGAGCTGTTTAACTGGCCCTTTAAATCTCCCTTTAAAATGATCTTAATGGTATAAAGAGTAAAGGAGATTGGTTTCTCACTGTTGCTGTTTCTCAAGAGCCATGTTTTCAATGTTGCAGTTGTAATCTTACAAAAGCTTTACAGTGTTTGCCTCAGACTATACTGCAACTGTAGCAAGTCTCTGCTCCAAGGCTGTATTTTTGGTTATTGTCATAGTTGTAAACATCAGTGAGACACTTTACCTAAACTACCAACTGTGGCCTGGAGGCTCTATTAACTGTTTAACGTGTAACATCCTGAGACAAAACGGTAATGCCAGTTATAATACCATATATGGTATCGATCCAACACTTCATTGCCGCTACGTAACGCCTGCCCACTCTGAGTGAAATATTCAAAGCTCATGTTTTTATGGCCGCAGCACTTCTTCTAAATGGTTCCTCATTTTTTACACATTTGTTCAAAACACTGGATGACCCAACTCATAATTTGTTTTAGGATTTTAAGCTTCTCTTGAGTTGCAGCAATTAAAATGTTTTGTGAGTTCAACAAAGTTTGACAGACGTAGGATTGTAATTACTGACTGAGGTCAATTTACCTCAAAACTCTGTTTTAGGGAAATAATGGCGTTCGCTGAACCACAACTTTTTTCCCATCACAGGCGGTGGTGGAAAAAGTGATGAGATATTTTACTTTGTAAAAAGTAGCAACAAAGCAGTAAAAAAAAACAACCCCAAAAAACAACAACTACGATACAAATAAGTTTTTACATTTGCTGCACAAGAAAAGAAAACCTGTGTGCCCACTGTGGTCTGTGAGACACAGAGATGCAGCAAACCTACAATATGAATGTGTTTGCTGCATCTAATTCTCATCATCGTTCATTCTGTATAAAATGAAGGATCACAATTGTTTCCTTGTTTTATTTTTTTTTATTTTACAGGAATGGAATCTCACTGTGATGGCAGACAGGATGGATCTCAATGTTATGGACCTGTGGGAGGAACTGTGGTCCTCCAGCTGATGGACGGAGCCTCTCAAATACATAAATACGAATTGAAGAAAGAATCCACAATAATACTCCGCTGGAGACAAAATGAAATTATAAGTAATTCTCTAAAAGACAGATCTGTCTTTACTCCCAGTAATGGGATATTTAGGATCAATAAACTCAACAGGACAGACAGTGGTAATTATACACTTTTTATCAGTGAGTCAAATGGATGGCTGACATCGAAACAGACTCTACATTTGTCTATTCAAGGTAAATTACTTTTTTCATTTTGGGAAATTTAGTCACATGGATAGATATAAATCTCAGATTGTATTGATAATCTACATTATGTATCACATACTCTATATGTATCTGTATTTTGAGCCTTTAGAAACTGTAAAAAAGGATCAAGATAATGCTGCAATATCAAAAGTCCTCTGTGTGTCCTTCAGCTCCCGTGTCCTCTGTCCTGATGGACTCTGAGTGTCTGTCCCAGGGAGAGATGAAGGTTTCCTGCTCCTCTGAGGGAGGGGACAGTCCTCAGTCCAGCTGGACTCTGGGTGGACATGCACTGACAGACGCTGAGCTCTACTCTGAAAATAAAGAGGAAAACAGTATCACTCTGAAACAACATGTCTCAGGACGTGTTGCTTGTAAAGTCTGGAATCACGTCAGTAGTGTCTCCAAAGAAGAGGATATAATAAACTGTGGTGAGTGAGAAATAATGTGATCATTATGACACTGATGATTATAATTACTCTGTTCATCTGTTGTATATTGTGTTTGTTTGTTCATAGGATTCATTTACATTAATTGCATCTCGGATGTGAAAAACATAACACAGTGGGTGTTTCCAGCCAATAACACCCTGTGTATTCAATCAACAACAGTCACTTCAGGTAAGGAGACTGACATAGTTTCACTTACACCTTCCAAATAATGACATCAGCTGAACCATAACTTTTTTCCCATCACAGGCGGTGGTGGAAAAAGTGATGAGATATTTTACTTTGTAAAAAGTAGCAACACAGCAGTAAAAAAATAACAACAACAACTCATAATACAGATAAGATTTTACATTTGCTGCTCAAGAAAAGAAAACCAGCATACCCACTGTGGTCTGTAAGACACAGAGATGCAGCAAACCTACAATATTAATCTAATTCTCATCATCATTCATTCTGTATAAAATGAAGAATCACAATTATTTTTTTGTTTTTCAAATTTTACAGGAGTGGAAACTCACTGTGATGGCAGACAGTATGCAGCTCAATGTTATGGACCTTTGGGAGGAACTGTGGTCCTCCAGCTGATGGACAGAGCCTCTCAAATACATAGATACGAATTGAAGAAAGAATCCACAGTAATACTCCGCGGGAAACAAAATGAAATTATAACTAATTCTCTGAAAGACAGATCTGTCTTTACTCCCAGTGATAGAACATTTAGGATCAATAAACTCAGCAGGACAGACAGTAGTGAATACACATTTTCAATGTTTGATTCAAACGGAACGTTGACATCGATAAAGACTCTACATTTGTCTATTCAAGGTAAATTACTTTTTTCATACTGAGAAATTGAATCATATGGATAGATATAAATCTCAGATTGTATTGATAATCAACATCATGTATCACATACTCTACATGTATCTGTATTTTGAGCCTTTAGAAACTGTAAAAAAGGATCAAGATACTGCTGCAAGATCAAAAGTCCTCTGTTTGTCTTTCAGCTCCTGTGTCCTCTGTCCTGATGGTCTCTGGGTGTCTGTCCCAGGGAGAGATGAAGGTTTCCTGCTCCTCTGAGGGAGGGGACAGTCCTCAGTACAGCTGGACTCTGGGTGGACGTGCACTGACAGACGCTGAGCTCTACTCTGAAAATAAAGAGGAAAACAGTATCACTCTGAAACAACATGTCTCAGGACGTGTTGCTTGTAAAGTCTGGAATCACGTCAGTAGTGTCTCCAAAGAAGAGGATATAATGAACTGTGGTGAGTGAGAAATAATGTGATCATTATGACACTGATGATTATAATTACTCTGTTCATCTGTTGTATATTGTGTTTGTTTGTTCATAGGATTCATTTACATTAACTGCATCTCCGATAGGACAGAAATATCACAGTGGGTGTTTCCAGCCAATAACACCCTGTGTATTCAATCAACAACAGTCACTTCAGGTAAGGAGACTGACATAGTTTCACTTACACCCTCCAAATAATGACGTTAGCTGAACCACAACTTTTTTCCCATCACAGGCGGTGGTGGAAAAAGTGATGAGATATTTTACTATGTAAATAGTAGCAACACAGCAGTAAAAAAAACAACAATAACAACTCACAATACAAACATGTTTTTACATTTGCTGCACAAGAAAAGAAAACCTGTGTGTCCACTTTGGTCTGTGAGACACAGAAATGCAGCAAACTTATAATATTAACGTGTTTGCTGCATCTAATTCTCATCATCATTCATTCTGTAAAATGAAGGATCACAATTGTTTCCTTTTGTTTTTCAAATTTTACAGGTGTGGAAACTCACTGTGATGGCAGACAGTATGCAGCTCAATGTTATGGACCTTTGGGAGGAACTGTGGTCCTCCAGCTGATGGACGAAGACTCTCAAATACATCGATACAAAATGAAGAAAGAATCCACAGTAATACTCCGCGGGAAACAAAATGAAATTATAACTAATTCTCTGAAAGACAGATCTGTCTTTACTCCCAGTGATAGAACATTTAGGATCAATAAACTCAGCAGGACAGATAGTAGTGAATATACACTTTTAATCTTTGATTTAGAAGCAAAGCTGACATCGAAAAAGACTCTACATTTGTCTATTCAAGGTAAATTACTTTTTTCATACTGAGAAATTGAATCATATGGATAGATATAAATCTCAGATTGTATTGATAATCTACATTATGTATCACATACTCTACATGTATCTGTATTTTGAGCCCTTAGAAACTGTAAAAAAGGATCAAGATACTGTTGCAATATCAAAAGTCCTCTGTGTGTCTTTCAGCTCCTGTGTCCTCTGTCCTGATGGACTCTGAGTGTCTGTCCCAGGGAGAGATGAAGGTTTCCTGCTCCTCTGAGGGAGGGGACAGTCCTCAGTCCAGCTGGACTCTGGGTGGACGTGCACTGACAGACGCTGAGCTCTGCTCTGAAAATAAAGAGGAAAACAGTATCACTCTGAAACAACATGTCTCAGGACGTGTTGCTTGTAAAGTCTGGAATCACGTCAGTAGTGTCTCCAAAGAAGAGGATATAATAAACTGTGGTGAGTGAGAAATAATGTGATCATTATGACATTGATGATTGTAATTACTCTGTTCACCTGTCGTATATTGTGTTTGTTTGCTCGTAGGATTCATTTACATTAACTGCATCTCTGATGGGACAGCAATATCACAGTGGGTGTTTGCAGCCAATAACACCCTGTGTATTCAATCAACAACAGTCACTTCAGGTAAGGAGACTGACATAGTTTCACTTGCACCCTCCAAATAATGGCGTTAGCTGAACCACAACTTTTTTCCCATCACAGGCGGTGGTGGAAAAAGTGATGAGATATTTTACTTTGTAAATAGTAGCAACACAGCAGTAAAAAAAACAACAATAACAACTCACAATACAAATAAGATTTTACATTTGCTGCACAAGAAAAGAAAAACCTGTGTGCCCACTGTGGTCTGTGAGACACAGAGATGCAGCAAACCTACAATATTAATGTGTTTGCTGCATCTAATTCTCAGCATCATTCATTCTGTATAAAATGAAGGATCACAATTGTTTCTTTTTATTTTTCAAATTTTACAGGAGTGGAAACTCACTGTGATGGCAGACAGTATGCAGCTCAATGTTATGGACCTTTGGGAGGAGCTATGGTCCTCCAGCTGATGGACGAAGGCTCTCAAATACATAGATACGAATTGAAGAAAGAATCCACGATAATTCTCCTCGTCCGACAAAATGAAATTATAACTAATTCTCTGAAAGACAGATCTGTGTTTACTCGCAGTGATAGAACATTTAGGATCAATAAACTCAGCAGGACAGACAGTAGTGAATATAAACTTTCAATCTTTGATTTAGAAGCAAAGCTGACATCGAAAAAGACTCTACATTTGTCTATTCAAGGTAAATTACTTTTTTCATACTGAGAAATTGAATCATATGGATAGATATAAATCTCAGATTGTATTGATAATCTACATTATGTATCACATACTCTACATGTATCTGTATTTTGAGCCTCTAGAAACTGTAAAAAAGGATCAAGATACTGATGCAATATCAAAAGTCCTCTGTGTGTCTTTCAGCTCCTGTGTCCTCTGTCCTTGCGGTCTCTGAGTGTCTGTCCCAGGGAGTGATGAAGGTTTCCTGCTCCTCTGAGGGAGGGGACAGTCCTCAGTACAGCTGGACTCTGGGTGGACGTGCACTGACAGACGCTGAGCTCTACTCTGAAAATAAAGAGGAAAACAGTATCACTCTGAAACAACATGTCTCAGGACGTGTTGCTTGTAAAGTCTGGAATCACGTCAGTAGTGTCTCCAAAGAAGAGGATATAATGAACTGTGGTGAGTGAGAAATAATGTGATCATTATGACACTGATGATTATAATTACTCTGTTCATCTGTTGTATATTGTGTTTGTTTGTTCATAGGATACATTTACATTAACTGCATCTCCAATGGGACAGAAATATCACAGTGGGTGTTTGCAGCCAATAACACCCTGTGTATTCAATCAACAACAGTCACTTCAGGTAAGGAGACTGACATAGTTTCACTTAAACCCTCCTTTAATATCACATCCTTCAATGAAACTGTGACTCCCGGCAGTGATGGTCCACGGTACCTTTGTAAGCGAAAATTTACTCTGCTGCAGTGGATTCATTGATGTAATTTTCTCCTTTGCTCATCTGTCTTCTTAATAACACACGTAGAGTTTGCTGACATCAATATCTGTGTTTGTTGTGTCTTTTATTTTTACCCTCCATTTATCAAATACAGTTCTAACTTAACTTGTGATTTTTGTGTCTCTCAACAGATCACTACTTGCTTGGTTTGCGAGCGGCTGTCATAATTCTCTTGTTAATTGGGATTCATATATTTTTTGCTTGTAAGAAAATAAAAGCTAAAGGCTCTGCTATCCCACAAACGACAGACCAGCCAGAGAACTCGGTTATGATGGTTGAAATGAGAAGTCCTGCATCTTAAACCTACACTGATAGTGTCGCTCTTCACCTGCTGTTATTTGCATTGTGTCTGTTTGTGGTTGGAAAATTAAGTTCAGAGTGAAATTTCTCTCCTGGTTTTAATCTTCACAAATTCTGTTTACATCTTAGCAGCTCTCCATGATTTCAATTCTAAAGTTCTGAGAGCTTTCTGTTTTAATATCACTGTAGAAACCCTAAAGGAAGCTTATTGTGACCCGACAGTGATCACAAGTAAACCGGTCTGTCTCTTTTCATTTGTCGCTAGACTGGTTGTAGATTTGGTGAAATTGGGATCAGATTTTCTTTTGCAAAGAAATAATTCAAGTGGAAGGAACGACTTCTTATAAAATGTTCAGTGCACGACAACCTTTGGACAGTGATGAAACATCCAGATGCCTACAGCTCCACCTGTGATCACGGAGCAGAAAACACACTTGTAAATATGTTATGTTGTAGAAAACGTTTTTTGTTTCATCGCTGCCGGACTAAATTAAAGTCCAAACAAAGACACATTTCAGTGTAAGTGTACATAATGCTGTTAGCTTTTGGTGTGAAAATCTGCGGCAGCATGTTAAATTACAGCCTGCAATTTACAGTGTGACTGTTGCATGAATAAAGTATCAATAAAATAGGTACGGGGTACTAATAGTACTTATTGCTGAACTGAAATCTCAAAGCTATTCTTTTTCTTTTTATGACATTTATAATAATGTATTTGTCTCATTTCCTCCATATACTACTTTAAATGAAACAAATGTAACAATAAAATGAATATGAACATTGTAAAAGTAATTGAACTATAACTGTGTGTCCATCAGACTAAATTTGTATGTAGTGAAAAGGGGCAGAAGATAACTGATAGTGTAATAGAATAAGAGAGGATCTTTGTTGGAAAAGCTGCATATATGGTTTGTATGTTGACAGCTTTTGTTGCGTGTTGTTTCACTTCCTTCATAGCTGAGCGCAACGACAAGCTTTCCTTGTTTGGTTAAACTTAACGTGTAATCTTAAAAAACAACTTCAGAAATGATTTCAAAACTTCTGCAAAGATTCTTGTCTCCAGCAACTTTTTTATTTTTTTATTTCTGAGATGCTTTTAGTCCACACACTGTCTGTTTAATGAAACTGAAAAGTAACTTTTAAAAACTGCTCAGCATAAATGCACTAGTTATATCTTGAGGCACAATATGAGTTGGGGAGTTTCTAGTCATACTGTTCCCAATAAGAGGAATTCATGCTTCCTTTGCAATGTTTCGAAGAACACAACAAGCATTAACATCTGAGAATTTGGTTTGATGTTTGAATGAAGAAGTCATGTCTTAAAACTCAGCATTAAGAAAAAACATATTCACCCTGCATGAAGGCAGCTTGAGAGAAGTGGCAGTATGCAGTACAAATTCACAGCAAACTAAAGATTAAATGTAGAAGTGTCAGTACTGTGTAGTGGTTAACACCGGCCCTGTTGAAGCACTGGTAAGACCGAATAGAAATCTCAAAGCTCTTGTTTTTCTTTTCATGATATTTATAATAATATATTGGTCTCATTTCCTCCATATATCATTTTAAATGAATCAAATGTAACAGTGTGTAAATATGAATTGCACCTATGAAAAAAACATGTCAAGTGGGACCAGAAAGATGTTTTGACTTATTTGGGATACGAAAAAGTAGAATAAGATCTACTTGATTCTTACTCAACTATTGTACCTAACATGATGTTACACCAGAACATATTCAATAATTACAGGTACTGCTAAGAGGAAGGACTTTAACGTTGTGTCTAATTCATGAAAGGTTTTGCTGTAACATGTTTATGGGCATATTGTTTGATAATGTTATCTTGCTGCTGGCCTCATTAATCTGGAGGACTAGATATCCTCTGGTCCATGTTCACCATCACCCCGACATGTCAAACACAGAGTTACATGTATTATAGTTCCTTATCGGAGCTATATTGAGACGCATGAAACAATCCGCGGTTATCGGAGCATTTTCCTCTGAACTCTGTTCGGCTACGAGCTCAATAGAAGCTAATTAGCACATTAGCTCCCATTTCTCCAAAATAAAGTTATTCTTCATCAAGTAAAATCACGTTAGGGGTTTGCACCGCGGACTAAATATAGCAGACTTACTGTGGAAAAGTTATCTCGTATAATTATAACAAGCACACAGAACTGCCAGCGGCGGCGGACACTGCCGCTGCCGGTGCGACCGGGAGATGAACGGCCGGGAGGGTGAAGCTCAGTTCGGCTCCGCGCTGCAGGAGGAGCGGTGTGTCCGTGAACTCCGTCAGTCTCCGGTGGAAGTTGGTGAAACTATCCACCGTGAAATAATCACTGCAGAGGCGGCTGTTTGTGTTCATCCTAAAGTCTCTTTTAGCTCTTCATGAAATCAATCCACCTCTTTTTCCTTTCTTCATCAGCAGGACATTTAAATAGCGATGCAGCGCTGCTTTGGAGGTTCTTGCTTCCAGGAAAGATGAACTTGCAGGTGGAGGGAGACGTCCTGTAGCAGCCAGCTGATGTACAATAACAATCTGACTACAGCAGGAGTAGAACTGAAGTCCAGTGGGATGACCTCTTATGCAAATGAGCTCCAGGCTTTTATACCGTTTCACTGTGTGAGAGGAGGAGCCACGCAGAAGGTTATATAAACAGTCTGTGAGCTACGTCGGTGACGTACTGAAGCTCGGTTTTAGCCACGCCTAAAAAAACCTGAACTGCAGACGGATGAGAAACTGTTTAACGGTCTAACTCCACATTTCAGTGCGACAAAGTTGAAAAACTTTGCACGTGCTTTCAGCAACTCATTTCACTCGTATATAATGTATTGAGAGGAAAATCTTGGAATTTGCTTTGCAGCATCTTTGAAGTATTAAACTGATGTTTCACTTAAATGCACCGCCATCATTCAGTCGGTGGTTAAATTTAGCATGGTAGCAAGAAGGGTATGGTCAGGATGTTAAACATTGTTTAGTAATGTTTGTCTTTATTTTCTTCAGATCTCTTACGGTGTGTTCACTACCAGTTTTCACTGCGTTTTATAGATTCAAGTCCCATTCAATAAAGTTTTGTGAACCATCAGTAAAAGACACCAGACCATCATTCATCGGGGATGCTACAGTTTATAAGGCCATTTCTGCACAGACTTATATGTTTTATGACTATTGGTCGATACAGCTGATTCTGATAGTTCACATGGTTGAAGCTGTGACAGCAGACAATGCACGCCTTTTCTTCTGGACCTGATCAATAACAGGTGACATCTGTGACTCAAGTGTTGGATATATGCTGTTAAATAAAAGTGGTCTGACCGCTATACTGACCTGGTCATCAAACACTGAACGGAAAGAGACATGGAAGCTGTGTTTGGACTGTTTTAGAAATGTCTGCTGTCAGTCTCCTTCACTCAGTCCATCAAACACGAAGGCCAACTTGTAGGTTGAAAGAGGAAGTAAAACGTCTCTTTGTTTTCTCCTCACTATAAAAAGAAGTTAACATGACATGCTCTGCTTGGTGAGAACGTTCACACCTTCCTCTGAGACAGATTACTGAAAAGACACTTTGCAGGCTGCTCAAAGCACAATACACAGATTTAGTTTAGGGACAATTAGAGACTAAACTGCTGTGAAGAGACATGGAAGCTGTGTTTGGACTGTTGGTGATGCTACTAGGAGTCTCTCATGGTGAGCAGCTCAACTTCTTTCTTCTGGCACTTTATTAAAACTCATAGGATGTATGTCAACGTGTTTTGTAGATGTGGGATCAAATATAGTTAATAAAGTTAAGACAATATTTCCAGTGATATGTACAGCAGTTCAAATACTGTGAAGAACATTGTTGGGTTTAAGATCAGTTCAGTCAATAACCGTTTTATATAACAGCAGTGCTGAATAATATTCATCACTATATCGTGTTGTTCAAATGGAGAATACTTTAGTTGCTGGTTGGTCTACGGAGGGATTTAAAATAAGTGCATCATTTTGTGAATGAAAACATCTTTTGTAATAATATAGCCTATTTATGTTTGAATTTGTTGCACAAGACCAAGCTCTCGTCTCGTGTTACTTGTTTCACAGTAAACCGACAACATCTTCTTGGTAAATTTTATAATAAACAGATTGTATTATCATGGCACTTTATATCCAGATTATTAATTTTTTTTCAAGAATTTTAAATTGTAGCTCTTTAACTGGCCCTTTAAATCTCCCTTTAAAATGATCTTAATGGTATAAAGAGTAAAGGAGATTGGTTTCTCAGTGAAACTCAGTTTTCTGAGTGAAATATTTAAAGCTCATGTTTTTATGGCCGCAGCACTTGTTCTAAATGGTTCCTCATTTTTTACACATTTGTTCAAAACACTGGATGACCCAACTCATAATTTGTTTTAGTATTTTAAGCTTCTCTTGAGTTGCAGCAATTAAAATGTTCTGTGAGTTCAACAACATTTGACAGATGTAGGATTGTAATTACTGACTGAGGTCAACTTACCTCAAAACTCTGTTTTCGGGAAATAATGGCGTTCGCTGAATCACGACATTTTTCCCATCACAGGCGGTGGTGGAAAAAGTGGAGATATTTTACTTTGTAAAAAGTAGCAACAAAGCAGTAAAAAAAACAACAACAACAACTCCGATACAAATAAGTTTTTACATTTGCTGCACTAGAAAAGAAAACCTGTGTGTCCACTGTGGTCTGTGAGACACAGAGATGAAGCAAACCTACAATATGAATGTGTTTGCTGCATCTAATTCTCATCATCATTCATTCTTTATAAAATGAAGGATCACAATTGTTTCCTTGTTTTATTTTTTTTTATTTTACAGGAATGGAATCTCACTGTGATGGCAGACAGGATGGAGCTAAATGTTATGGACCTTTGGGAGGAACTGTGGTCCTCCAGCTGATGGACGAAGCCTCTCAAATACATAAATACGAAATGAAGAAAGAATCCACGATAATACTCCACGGGAAACAAAATGAAATTATAACTAATTCTCTGAAAGACAGATCTGTCTTTACTCCCAGTGATAGAACATTTAGGATCAATAAACTCAGCAGGACAGATAGTAGTGAATATACACTTTTAATCTTTGATTTAGAAGCAAAGCTGACATCGAAAAAGACTCTGCATTTGTCTATTCAAGGTAAATTACTTTTTTCATACTGAGAAATTGAATCATATGGATAGATATAAATCTCACATTGTATTGATAATCTACATTATGTATCACATACTCTACATGTATCTGTATTTTGAGCATTTCGAAACTGTAAAAAAGGATCAAGATACTGCTGCAATATCAAAACTCTTCTGTGTGTCTTTCAGCTCCTGTGTCCTCTGTCCTGATGGACTCTGAGTGTCTGTCCCAGGGAGAGATGAAGGTTTCCTGCTCCTCTGAGGGAGGGGACAGTCCTCAGTACAGCTGGACTCTGGGTGGACGTGCACTGACAGATGCTGAGCTCTACTCTGAAAATAAAGAGGAAAACAGTATCACTCTGAAACAACATGTCTCAGGACGTGTTGCTTGTAAAGTCTGGAATCACGTCAGTAGTGTCTCCAAAGAAGAGGATATAATTAACTGTGGTGAGTGTGAAATAATGTGATCATTATGACACTGATGATTATAATTACTCTGTTCATCTGTTGTATATTGTGTTTGTTTGTTCATAGGATTCATTTACATTAATTGCATCTCGGATGGGACAAACATAACACAGTGGGTGTTTGCAGCCAATAACACCCTGTGTATTCAATCAACAACAGTCACTGTGGTTAAGGAGACTGACATAGTTTCACTTACACCCTCCATTAATATCACATCCTTCAATGAAACTGTGACTTCCAGCAGTGATGGTCAATGGTACCTTTGTAAGTGAAAACTTACTCTGCTGCAGTGAATTCATTGATGTCATTTTCTCCTTTACTCCTCTGCCTTTTTTCATAACACATGTAGAGTTTGCTGATTTCAACATACGTATTTGTTGTCTCTTATTTTAGCTACAGATGCTTTACCAATAATGGCAGGTGTTGTCTCTGCACTGGTTATCTTCTTAGTTGTCGGCGTGGCAGTCACCTGTGCTCACAAAAAGAAGAAAAACAACAAACCTAAAGGTCCAAAACAGATCTTCCTTTTACCTTCCTCACTACATTCACCACATTTTCAACACCTTTTGAAAAAATGGTTTGAACAGAAACATGTCACCTCTTTCTTCAGAACAATAATGGATTCAACATCATCTAGTGATGCCGATCTTGTTTTGCTCCTCCTCACTCCACGAAAGAAGAGGAGATTTTGTTACTTTAGCCAAACCTGCTGTGACACTGTTTCTTGTGACACTGCCCAATGCCAACTCTACTACATCCAAAAGTAAACCATTTCTGATAGCTATAGTGGTGGGCAATTCTTCTCAATGCATTGTCCTTGAGATTGTTGTCCTTGTATGTCCCTCTGTCGTAGCCTATAATACTCTGTGGCTCGAAACAATCAACATTATTGTTGGGAGTTTTGATGTGATGTTCGTTGTATTTCCGCACAATGTGATTGGTTGGTGACCTTACTAGAGGTGTGAAAGGTCAGGAAAAACAACTTCCTTCCAAAAGAAAAATGTTGATTTTTAGGCGTAAATATTCATGTTCTGTGTAAAAGTACTCGGGACAAGAATATTTAGATAAATAGTGTGTAAACCCTTAAAACAAGAATTCTAAAAACACTCTCAAGTCGCTAGGAGATGGTTAGATTTAACACAAAAACTGGAAACAGGGCAAATCTGTTAGCTTGGTTCTGTTTAAAGTTAAGAACGAATTTCAATTTGTTTCTAGTTCAGTAATTAACACATTTAAAGGGTAGATTTTGTGTAACATTTGAGTCAGGCTCTGTGTTAAAGCTAACTGACTGTTAATGCTGCAGAGAGTGACAGCAATATTTTTGTTGGCAAGACAGAGACTTAGTTTATTCTCCAAAATGTTAAACTAGCTCTTCAAAGTCATTGTATGTAATTAGAAGGCTCTACTTTGTTTGTGTCACTTACTTCTACCTGCTAATCTGCAGAGGGAGAAGACGACCAGGAAGTGACCTACGCTAATGTCAGGATGGTGCAGCGGCAGCAGAGGCAGGTGGAGCAAAGGGGGAAGGTGGAGGTGGAGTACGGCCAAGTCAAGTTTTCAGAGCGACCTCGGCAGACTCAACCAGCAGGAGAGGACTGTTTGTACGCCAACGTCCGTAAAGGCAGGTGATTTCAGGTGTCCACAGATCAGGAGGAACACACACCTGAAGACAGAGAGAGGGAGGAGATGTCAAGATGCCTGAAGGTCTTTCAACTTCATTTTGTAGAAGTTGTCATTAGAGAAAGAAAAGCCATTAAAGCTCATTCATATGAGGGTTTTCTTCACTTTTCTGGGAAGCAAAGCATCTGGTCTTTGTGACATTTAACAACGGCATCCTGCTTAATCGCTGGAACTTTTAGTGGAATATTCAACAATTTCTTAATTGTTTTTGAATTATTTGACCCTGTTTTTAATTGTATATGTATGATATATCAGCTTTTTGTAATTTATAAGCATATTTGCTTTAATTTCATTGTTGAAATACTGAGAGCTTGCAATAAATGATACATTTTAAGAATAACTTTCTTTCCAATTTATTCACCTTCATTAATCTAATGATTGGCAGACATGACTCTGAAAGCATGTCTGTGTTTACACATCATGTCAAATGTTACTTTTAATGTGAAGAAAGGTGACATAAGTGACATTTAACGTATTTTTTAAACAGATATTGATGGATTTGTTGAGGGTCATAGTATGTAAATATAAATCCTGGCACAGTGTGTATTGGGAAAGTTATTTCAATTATAAATGGTTTGGTGCAGTGTTTGGGAGAATTAATGTCATAAATGGCAACGCTGGTTTGGCTCTCTAGACCAAAGATATAGAAGCAAAATATCTCGTCTGTTGCAAAGTTCACAGTGTGCACAAATTTATTTCCATGAAGCAAACACTTCTGCTTTTTTCTCAGGCGTGAGCACTTATTCAGACCAGTGGTTTATCAGTGGCGTGATGTTATCTTTTTTAGGATAATGGTACTGGAGGAAACAGTTCAACACATTGAGTTCAGTTAATGGTAAAATATGTTTTACTTCTACTAAAAGAAGGAAAGAAGTGAAAGGGACAAATGTGGTGTTCTTGAGGAATTCAGTAAATTTAGGAACGTAGTTCGAGAAGGGAAGACATTTAACAGCTTGTTCAATTCTGAGAAAGGTTTGTCTTTCAACACCATCAAATCGTGCTTTCTATATTTAGTCCAATGCACTTCCTTTGCCTTTGTGGTTTCCAGTTGACAATGTTCCTGTGAAAACAGAATATTTGACATTGATGTTTCTTAACTATTTATAATTTTTCAATGACTTTAATCATTGAGAATTTTAGTTACATCAGGTTGTCACTTTCAAGTCTGGAGGAATAGAGATATTCCTACTAATTTTTTGGGGTAAATAGAAAGTAATTTGAACAAAGCTGCTGCTGTAGATATTTATGATCTACAATTAACCAACAAAAAGGTTAAAAAATGTTTTAATTTGTTGTTGTAATTGTTGTGAAGCACTTTGTGACTTTGTCTGAGAAAGGTGCTGTGTTAAAAAAAAAGAAAAAAGAAAAAAGATTAGAAAAGCTTGGAGTGAAACTGAACTACTCACAAATCAATGCCTTTGGATCAATACATAATCCATGACTATTTGTAGTCGCTGTACATGTGCAGTTGATTGGGGCATAAATAATGAAACACAATCAATGATCGGATGTAAGTACATACGTTTTCACAAGATACCAGTAGCTCTTACATGCAAGTCAAGACGCAAACGTCTTATTGTTAGAACACGTGACACATAAAACTTTGAGTCTTGAATGTGCAGAGAATATGACCTCCTCAGCAGTTATCTGCCTGAAAGAGTGATTTCATCCTATAAAACAGAACAATACTATGTTTCACAGTAAATTAGTCAGTCAGACTACATGCACAAAAAGGTTTTAGGATTTTCTCTCATCTCCACCCACTCATGAAGTATTTCACAACAATTTCTCAGCATGGATTCATTAGATTAGATTAGGTTAGATTAGATTTTGTTAATCCTAGAGTGGGGAAATTTTAATGTATGAGAATCCCATCCATCAAAATTCTGTAAAGTTCTCTATTCACCAATGTAAATTGAAATCTCAAAACTCTTGCTTTTGTTTTCATGATATTTAAAATAATGTATTGGTCTATTTCCTCCATATATCACTTTAAATTAATCAAATGTAACAGTGTGTAAATATGAACTGTACCTATTAAAAAAACATGTCAAGTGGGACCAGAAAGATGTTTTGACTTATTTGGGATACGAAAAAGTAGAATAAGATCTATTTGATTCGTACTCAACTATTGTACATAACATGATGTTACACCAGAACATATTCAATAATTACAGGTACTGCTAAGAGGAAGGACTTTAACGTTGTGTCTAATTCATGAAAGGTTTTGCTGTAACATGTTTATGGGCATATTGTTTGATAATGTTATCTTGCTGCTGGCCTCATAAACCAGGAGGACTTGATATCCTCTGGTCCATGTTCACCATCACCCCGACATGTCAAACACAGAGTTACATGTATTATAGTTCCTTATCGGAGCTATATTGAGACGCATGAAACAATCCGCGGTTATCGGAGCATTTTCCTCTGAACTCTGTTCTGCTACGAGCTCAATAGAAGCTAATTAGCACATTAGCTCCCATTTCTCCAAAATCAAGTTATTCTTCATCAAGTAAAATCACGTTAGGGGTTTGCACCGCGGACTAAATATAGCAGACTTACTGTGGAAAATATATCTCGTATAATTATAACAAGCACACAGAACTGCCAGCGGCGGCGGACACTGCCGCTGCCGGTGCGACCGGGAGATGAACGGCCGGGAGGGTGAAGCTCAGTTCGGCTCCGCGCTGCAGGAGGAGCGGTGTGTCCGTGAACTCCGTCAGTCTCCGGTGGAAGTTGGTGAAACTATCCACCGTGAAATAGTCACTGCAGAGGCGGCTGTTGGTGTTCATCCTAAAGTCTCTTTTAGCTCTTCATGAAATCAATCCACCTCTTTTTCCTTTCTTCATCAGTAGGACATTTAAATAGCGATGCAGCGCTGCTTTGGAGGTTCTTGCTTCCAGGAAAGATGAACTTGCAGGTGGAGGGAGACGTCCTGTAGCAGCCAGCTGATGTACAATAACAATCTGACTACAGCAGGAGTTGAACTGAAGTCCAGTGGGATGACCTCTTATGCAAATGAGCTCCAGGCTTTTATACCGTTTCACTGTGTGAGAGGAGGAGCCACGCAGGAGGTTATATAAACAGTCTGTGAGCTACGTCGGTGACGTACTGAAGCTCGGTTTTAGCCACGCCTAAAAAAACCTGAACTGCAGACGGATGAGAAACTGTTAAATGGTCTAACTCCACATTTCAGTGCGACAAAGTTGAAAAACTTTGCACGTGCTTTCAGCAACTCATTTCACTCGTATATAATGTATTGAGAAGCAAATCTTGGAATTTGCTTTGCAGCATCTTTAAAGTATTAAACTGCTGTTTCAACTTAAATGCACCGCCGTGATTAAGTCGGTGGTTAAATTTAGCATGGTAGCAAGAAGGGTATGGTCAGGATGTTAAACATTGTTTCGTAATGTTTGTCTTTATTTTCTTCAGATCTCTTACGGTGTGTTCACTTCCAGTTTTCACTGCGTTTTATAGATTCAAGTCCCATTCAATAAAGTTTTGTGAACCATCAGTAAAAGACACCAGACCATCATTCATCGGGGATGCTACAGTTTATGAGGCCATTTCTGCACAGACTTATATGTTTTATGACTATTGGTCGATACAGCTGATTCTGATAGTTCACATGGTTGAAGCTGTGACAGCAGACAATGCACGCCTTTTCTTCTGGACCTGATCAATAACAGCTGACATCTGTGACTCAAGTGTTGGATATATGCTATTAAATAAAAGTAGTCTGACCGCTATACTGACCTGGTCATCAAACACTGAACGGAAAGAGACATAGAAGCTGTGTTTGGACTGTTTTAGAAATGTCTGCTGTCAGTCTCCTTCACTCAGTCCATCAAACACGAAGGCCAACTTGTAGGTTGAAAGGGGAAGTAAAACGTCTCTTTGTTTTCTCCTCTCACTGTAAAAAGAAGTAAACATGACATGCTCTGCTTGGTGAGAACATTCACACCCTCCTCTGAGGCTGATTGCTGATAAGACACTTTGCAGGTTGCTCAAAGAACAATACACAGGTTTAGTTTAGGGACAATTAGAGACTAAACTGCTGTGAAGAGACATGGAAGCTGTGTTTGGACTGTTGGTGATGTTACTAGGAGTCTCTCATGGTGAGCTGCTCAACTTCTTTCTTCTGGCACTTTATTAAAACTCATAGGATTAATATCAACGTGTTTTGTAGATGTGGGATCAAATATAGTTAATAAAGTTAAGACAATATTTACAGTGATGTGTAAAGCAGCTCAAATACTGTAAAGAACATTGTTGGGTTTAAGATCAGTCCAGTCAATAACCATTTTATATAACAGCAGTGCTGAATAATATTCATCACTATATCGTGTTGTTCAAATGGAGAATACTTTAGTTGCTGGTTGGTCTACGGAGGGATTTAAAATAAGTGCATCATTTTTTGAATGAAAACATCTTTTGTAATAATATAGCCTATTTCTGTTTGAATTTGTTGCACAAGACCAAGCTCTCGTCTCGTGTTACTTGTTTCACAGTAAACCGACAACATCTTCTTGGTAAATTTTCTAATAAACAGATTGTATTATCATGGCACTTTATATCCAGATTATTAATTTTTTTTCAAGAATTTTAAATTGTAGCTTTTTAACTGGACCTTTAAATCTCCCTTTAAAATGATCTTAATGGTATAAAGAGTAAAGGAGATTGGTTTCTCACTGTTGCTGTTTCTCAAGAGCCATGTTTTCAATGTTGCAGTTGTAATCTTATAAAAACTTGACAGTGTTTGCCTCAGACTATACTACAAGTGTAGCAAGTCTCTGCTCCAAGGCTGTATTTTTGGTTATTGTCATAGTTGTAATCATCAGTGAGACACTTTACCTAAACTACCAACTGTGGCCTGGAGGCTCTATTAACTGTTTAATGTGTAACATCGCAAGACAAAATGGTAATGCCAGCTATAATACCATATATGGTATTGATCCAACACTTCATTGCCGCTATGTAACGCCTGCCCACTCTGAGTGAAATATTTAAAGCTCATGTTTTTTTATAGCCGCAGCACTTCTTCTAAATGGTTCCTCATTTTTTACACATTTGTTCAAAACACTAGATGACCCAACTCATAATTTGTTTGAGGATGTTAAAGCGTCTCTTGAGGTGCAGCAATTACAATTTTCTGTGAGTTCAACAAAGTTTGACAGATGTAGGATTGTAATTACTGACTGAGGTCAACTTACATCAAAACTCTGTTTTAGGGAAATAATGGCGTTCGCTGAACCACAACTTTTTTCCCATCGCAGTCGGTGGTGGAAAAAGTGATGAGATATTTTACTTTGTAAAAAGTAGCAACAAAGCAGTAAAAAAAACAACAACAACAACTCCGATACAAATAAGTTTTTACATTTGCTGCACAAGAAAAGAAAACCTGTGTGTCCACTGTGGTCTGTGAGACACAGAGATGCAGCAAACCTCCAATATTAATATGTTTGCTGCATCTAATTCTCATCATTATTCATTCTGTATAAAATGAAGGATCACAATTGTTTCCTTGTTTTATTTTTTTTATTTTACAGGAGTGGAAACTCACTGTGATGGCAGACAGGATGGAGCTCAATGTTATGGAGCTTTGGGAGGAACTGTGGTCCTCCAGCTGATGGACGAAGCCTCTCAAATACATAGATACAAATGGAAGAAAGAATCCACAATAATACTCCGCGGGAAACTAAATGAAATTATAACTAATTCTATAAAAGACAGATCTGTCTTTACTCCCAGTAATGGGACATTTAGGATCAATAAACTCAGCAGGACAGACAGTAGTGAATATACACTTTTAATCAGTGAGTCAAATGGACGGCTGACATCGAAACAGACTCTGCATTTGTCTATTCAAGGTGAATTACTTATGTCAATTTGGGAAATTTTGTCACATGGATAGATATAAATCTCACATTGTATTGATAATCTACATTATGTATCACATACTCTACATGTATCTGTATTTTGAGCCTTTAGAAACTGTAAAAAAGGATCAAGATAATGCTGCAATATCAAAAGTCCTTTGTGTGTCTTTCAGCTCCTGTGTCCTCTGTCCTGATGGACTCTGAGTGTCTGTCCCAGGGAGAGATGAAGGTTTCCTGCTCCTCTGAGGGAGGGGACAGTCCTCAGTACAGCTGGACTCTGGGTGGACGTGCACTGACAGACGCTGAGCTCTACTCTGAAAATAAAGAGGAAAACAGTATCACTCTGAAACAACATGTTTCAGGACGTGTTGCTTGTAAAGTCTGGAATCACGTCAGTAGTGTCTCCAAAGAAGAGGATATAATTAACCGTGGTGAGTGAGAAATAATGTGATCATTATGACACTGATGATTATAATTACTCTGTTCATCTGTTGAATATTGTGTTTGTTTGTTCATAGGATTCATTTACATTAATTGCATCTCGGACGGGACAAACATAACACAGTGGGTGTTTCCAGCCAATAACACCCTGTGTATTCAATCAACAACAGTCACTTCAGGTAAGGAGACTGACATAGTTTCACTTACAATCTCCATTAATATCACATCCTTCAATGAAACTGTGACTCCCGGCAGTGATGGTCCATGGTACCTTTGTAAGTGAAAACTTACTCTGCTGCAGTGGATTCATTGATGTCATTTTCTCCTTTGCTCCTCTGGCTTTTTTCATAATACATGTATAGTTTGCTGATTTCAATATACGTATTTGTTGTCTCTTATTTTAGCTACAGATGCTTTACCAATAATGGCAGGTGTACTCTCTGCACTGGTTATCTTCTTAGTTGTCGGCGTGGCAGTCACCTGTGCTCTGAAAAAAAAGAAAAACAACAAACCTAAAGGTACAAAACAGAAGTTACTTTTACCTTCCTCACTACATTCACAGTTTACAAATTATTTTGTTCGTTTTATAGATTGAATAAATAGTTTAACATTTTGAGTAATTGCATTTTTTTCTTTCTTGCTAAGCGTTAAGGCCTCTACACACCGGGGGCGTGACAAAGAAATGAATATTTTCCAATAAAACTATTCAAACCGGCAGCGATGTAAATTTTCAACACCTTTTCAAAAAATGGTTTGAACAGAAACATGTCACCTCTTTATTCAGAACAATAATGGATTCAACATCATCTAGTGATGCCGATCTTGTTTTGCTCCTCCTCACTCCACGAAAGAAGAGGAGATTTTGTTACTTTAGCCAAACCTGCTGTGACACTGTTTCTTGTGACACTGCCCACTGCCAACTCTACTACATCCAAAAGTAAACCATTTCTGATAGCTATAGTGGTGGGCAATGCTTCTCAATGCATTGTCCTTGAGATTGTTGTCCTTGTATGTCCCTCTGTCATAGCCTATAATACTCTGTGGCTCGAAACAATTAACATTATTGTTGGGAGTTTTGATGTGATGTTCGTTGTACTTCCGCACAATGGGATTGGTTGGTGACCTTACTAGAGGTGTGAAAGGTCAGGAAAAACAACTTCCTTCCAAAAGAAAATTGTTGATTTTTAGGTGTAAATATTCATGTTCTGTGTAAAAGTACTCGGGACAAGAATATTGAGATAAATAGTGTGTAAACCCTTAAAACAAGAATTCTAAAAACACTCTCAAATCACAAGGAGATGGTTAGATTTAACACGAAAACTGGAAACAGGGCAAATCTGTTAGCTTGGTTCAGTCCAAAGGTAAGAAGTCATTTCAATTTGTTTCTAGTTCAGTAATTAACACATTTAAAGGGTAGATTTTGTGTAACATTTGAGTCAGGCTCTGTGTTAAAGCTAACCGACTGTTAATGCTGCAGAGAGTGACAGCAATATTTTTGTTGGCAAGACAGAGACTTAGTTTATTCTCCAAAATGTTAAACTAGTTCTTCAAAGTCATTGTATGTAATTAGAAGGCTCTACTTTGTTTGTGTCACTTACTTCTACCTGCTAATCTGCAGAGGGAGAAGACGACCAGGAAGTGACCTACGCTAATGTCAGGATGGTGCAGCGGCAGCAGAGGCAGGTGGAGCAAAGGGGGAAGGTGGAGGTGGAGTACGGCCAAGAAAAGTTTTCAGAGCGACCTCGGCAGACTCAACCAGCAGGAGAGGACTGTTTGTACGCCAACGTCCGTTAAGGCAGGTGATTTCAGGTGTCCACAGATCAGGAGGAACACACACCTGAAGACAGAGAGAGGGAGGAGATGTCAAGATGCCTGAAGGTCTTTCACCTTCATTTTGTAGAAGTTGTCATTCGAGAAAGAAAAGCCATTAAAGCTCATACATATCAGGGTTTTCTTCACTTTTCTGGGAAGCAAAGCATCTAGTCTTTGTGACCTTTAACAACGGCATCCTGCTTAATCGCTGGAACTTTTAGTGGAATATTTAACAATTCCTTAATTGTTTTGAATTATTTTACCCTGTTTCTATATGTATATGATATATCAGCTTTTTATAATTCATAAGCATATTTAATTTAATTTCATTGTTGAAATACTGAAAGCTTGTAATAAATGATACATTTTAAGAATAACTTTCTTTCCAATTCATTCACCTTCATTAATCTAATGATTGGCAGACATGACTCTGAAAGCATGTCTGTGTTTACACAACATGTAAAATGTTACTTTTAAGTTGAAGTAAGGTGACATAAGTGACATTTAATTCAAATGTATTTTTTAAACAGATATTGATGGATTTGTTGAGGGTCATAGTATGTAAATATAAATCCTGGCACAGTGTGTATTGGGAAAGTTAATTCAATTATAAATGGTTTGGTGCAGAGTGTGTGGGAGAATTAATGTCATAAATGGCAACGCTGGTTTGGCTCTCTAGTCCAAAGATATAGAAGCAAAATGTCTCGTCTGTTGCAAAGTTCAGTGTGCACAAATTTGTTTCCATGAAGCAAACACTTCTGCTTTTTTCTCAGGCGTGATCACTTATTCAGACCAGTGGTTTATCAGTGGCGTGATGTTATCTTTTTTAGGATAATGGTACTGGAGGAAACAGTTCAACACATTGAGTTCAGTTAATGGTAAAATATGTTTTACTTCTACTAAAAGAAGGAAAGAAGTGAAAGGGACAAATGTGGTGTTCTTGAGGAATTCAGTAAATTTAGGAACGTAGTTCGAGAAGGGAAGACATTTAACAGCTTGTTCAATTCTGAGAAAGGTTTGTCTTTCAACACCATCAAATCGTGCTTTCTATATTTAGTCCAATGCACTTCCTTTGCCTTTGTGGTTTCCAGTTGACAATGTTCCTGTGAAAACAGAATATTTGACATTGATGTTTCTTAACTATTTATAATTTTTCAATGACTTTAATCATTGAGAATTTTAGTTACATCAGGTTGTCACTTTCAAGTCTGGAGGAATAGAGATATTCCTACTAATTTTTTGGGGTAAATAGAAAGTCAGTTGAACAAACAGCTGCTGCTGTAGATATTTATGATCTACAATTAACCAACAAAAAGGTTAAAAAATGTTTTAATGTGTTGTTGTAATTGTTGTGAAGCACTTTGTGACTTTGTCTGAGAAAGGTGCTGTGTTAAAAAAAAAAAAAAAAAAAAAAAAAAATGATTAGAAAAGCTTGGAGTGAAACTGAACTACTCACAAATCAATGCCTTTGGATCAAAACATAATCTATGACTATTTGTAGTCGCTGTACATGTGCAGTTGATTGGGGCATAAATAATGAAACACAATCAATGATAGGATGTAAGTACATACGTTTTCACAAGATACCAGTAGATCTTACATGCAAGTCAAGACGCAAACGTCTTATTGTTAGAACACGTGACACATAAAACTTTGAGTCTTGAATGTGCAGAGAATATGACCTCCTCAGCAGTTATCTGCCTGAAAGAGTGATTTCATCGTATAAAACAGAACAATACTATGTTTCACAGTAAATTAGTCAGTCAGACTACATGCACAAAAAGGTTTTAGCATTTTCTCTCATCTACATCCACTCAAAAACTACTTCACAACAATTTCTCAGCATGGATTCATTAGATTAGATTATATTAGATTTTATTAATCCCAGAGTGGGGAAATTTTAATGTATGAGAATCCCATCCATCAAAATTCTGTAAAGTTCTCTATTCACCAATATAAATTGAAATCTCAAAACTCTTGTTTTTCTTTTCATGATATTTATAATAATGTATTGGTCTCATTTCCTCTATATATCACTTTAAATTAATCAAATGTAACAGTGTGTAAATATGAACTGTACCTATGAAAAAAACATGTCAAATGGGACCAGAAAGATGTTTTGACTTATTTGGGATACGAAAAAGTAGAATAAGATCTACTTGATTCTTACTCAACTATTGTACATAACATGATGTTACACCAGAACATATTCAATAATTACAGGTACTGCTAAGAGGAAGGACTTTAACGTTGTGTCTAATTCATGAAAGGTTTTGCTGTAACATGTTTATGGGCATATTGTTTGATAATGTTATCTTGCTGCTGGCCTCATTAACCAGGAGGACTAGATATCCTCTGGTCCATGTTTACCATCACCCCGACATGTAAAACACAGAGTTACATGTATTATAGTTCCTTATCGGAGCTATATTGAGACGCATGAAACAATCCGCGGTTATCGGAGCATTTTCCTCTGAACTCTGTTCGGCAACGAGTTCAATAGAAGCTATTTAGCACATTAGCTCCCATTTCACCAGAATCAAGTTATTCTTCATCAAGTAAAATCACGTTAGGGGTTTGCACCGCGGACTAAATATAGCAGAGTTACTGTGGAAAAGTTATCTCGTATAATTATAACAAGCACACAGAACTGCCAGCGGCGGCGGACACTGCCGCTGCCGGTGCGACCGGGAGATGAACGGCCGGGAGGGTGAAGCTCAGTTCGGCTCCGCGCTGCAGGAGGAGCGGTGTGTCCGTGAACTCCGTCAGTCTCCGGTGGAAGTTGGTGAAACTATCCATCGTGAAATAATCACTGCAGAGGCGGCTGTTGGTGTTCATCCTAAAGTCTCTTTTAGCTCTTCATGAAATCAATCCACCTCTTTTTCCTTTCTTCATCAGTAGGACATTTAAATAGCGATGCAGCGCTGCTTTGGAGGTTCTTGCTTCCAGGAAAGATGAACTTGCAGGTGGAGGGAGACGTCCTGTAGCAGCCAGCTGATGTACAATAACAATCTGACTACAGCAGGAGTTGAACTGAAGTCCAGTGGGATGACCTCTTATGCAAATGAGCTCCAGGCTTTTATACCGTTTCACCGTGTGAGAGGAGGAGCCACGAAGAAGGTTACGTAAACAGTCTGTGAGCTACGTCGGTGACGTACTGAAGCTCGGTTTTAGCCACGCCTAAAAAAAACCTGAACTGCAGACGGATGAGAAACTGTTTAACGGTCTAACTCCACATTTCAGTGCTACAAAGTTGAAAAACTTTGCACGTGCTTTCAGCAACTCATTTCACTCGTATATAATGTATTGAGAGGAAAATCTTGGAATTTGCTTTGCAGCATCTTTGAAGTATTAAACTGATGTTTAACTTAAATGCACCGCCGTGATTCAGTCGGTGGTTAAATTTAGCATGGTAGCAAGAAGGGTATGGTCAGGATGTTAAACATTGTTTAGTAATGTTTGTCTTTATTTTCTTCAGATCTCTTACGGTGTGTTCACTTCCAGTTTTCACTGCGTTTTATAGATTCAAGTCCAATTCAATAAAGTTTTGTGAACCATCAGTAAAAGACACCAGACCATCATTCATCAGGGATGCTACAGTTTATGAGGCCATTTCTGCACAGACTTGTATGTTTTATGACTATTGGTCGATACAGCTGATTCTGATAGTTCACATGGTTGAAGCTGTGACAGCAGACAATGCACGCCTTTTCTTCTGGACCTGATCAATAACAGGTGACATCTGTGACTCAAGTGTTGGATATATGCTGTTAAATAAAAGTGGTCTGACCGCTATACTGACCTGGTCATCAAACACTGAACAGAAAGAGACATAGAAGCTGTGTTTGGACTGTTTTAGAAATGTCTGCTGTCAGTCTCCTTCACTCAGTCCATCAAACACAAAGGCCAACTTGTAGGTTGAAAGGGGAAGTAAAACGTCTCTTTGTTTTCTCCTCTCACTCTAAAAAGAAGTAAACATGACATCACTCTTCTTGGTGAGAACATTCACACCTTCCTCTGAGGCTGATTGCTGATAAGAAACTTTGCAGGCTGCTCAAAGAACAATACACAGATTTAGTTTAGGGACAATTAGAGACTAAACTGCTGTGAAGAGACATGGAAGCTGTGTTTGGACTGTTGGTGATGCTACTAGGAGTCTCTCATGGTGAGCTGCTCAACTTCTTTCTTCTGGCACTTTATTAAAACTCATAGGATTAATATCAACGTGTTTTGTAGATGTGGGATCAAATATAGTTAATAAAGTTAAGACAATATTTCCAGTGATGTGTAAAGCAGCTCAAATACTGTAAAGAACATTGTTGGGTTTAAGATCAGTACAGTCAATAACCGTTTTATATAACAGCAGTGCTGAATAATATTCATCACTATATCGTGTTGTTCAAATGGAGAATACTTTAGTTGCTGGTTGGTCTACGGAGGGATTTAAAATAAGTGCATCATATTTTGAATGAAAACATCTTTTGTAATAATATAGCCTATTTCTGTTTGAATTTGTTGCACAAGACCAAGCTCTCGTCTTCTGTTACTTGTTTCACAGTAAACCTACAACATCTTCTTGGTAAATTTTCTAATAAACAGATTGTATTATCATGGCACTTTATATCCAGATTATTAATGTTTTTTTCAAGAATTTTAAATTGTAGCTCTTTAACTGGCCCTTTAAATCTCCCTTTAAAATGATCTTAATGGTATAAAGAGTAAAGGAGATTGGTTTCTCACTGTTGCTGTTTCTCAAGAGCCATGTTTTCAATGTTGCAGTTGTAATCTTATAAAAACTTGACAGTGTTTGCCTCAGACTATACTGCAAGTGTAGCAAGTCTCTGCTCCAAGGCTGTATTTTTGGTTATTGTCATAGTTGTAAACATCAGTGAGACACTTTACCTAAACTACCAACTGTGGCCTGGAGGCTCTATTAACTGTTTAATGTGTAACATCCTGATACAAAATGGTATGGTTTTGATCCAACACTTCATTGCTGATTCATAACGCCTTCCCACTCTGAGTGAAATATTCAAAGCTCATGTTTTTATGGCCGCAGCACTTGCTCTTAATGTTTCCTCATTTTTTTGACACGTTTGTTCAAAACACTAGATGACCCAACTCATAATTTGTTTTGGGATTTTAAGCTTCTCTTGAGTTGCAGCAATTACAATTTTCTGTGAGTTCAACAAAGTTTGACAGATGTAGGATTGTAATTACTGACTGATGTCAACTTACCTCAAAACTCTGTTTTAGGGAAATAATGCCGTTCGCTGAACCACAACTTTTTTTTCCCATCACAGGCGGTGGTGGAAAAAGCGATGAGATATTTTACTTTGTAAAAAGTAGCAAAATAGCAGTAAAAAAAACAACAAGAACTCCAATACAAAAAAGTTTTTACGTTTGCTGCACAAGGAAAGAAAACCTGTGTGTCCACTGTGGTCTGTGAGACACAGAGATGCAGCAAACCTCCAATATTAATATGTTTGCTGCATCTAATTCTCATCATCATTCATTCTGTATAAAATGAAGGATCACAATTGTTTCCTTTTGTTTTTCAAATTTTACAGGAGTGGAAACTCACTGTGATGGCAGACAGGATGGATCTCAATGTTATGGACCTTTGGGAGGAACTGTGGTCCTCCAGCTGATGGACAGAGCCTCTCAAATACATAGATACGAATTGAAGAAAGAATCCACGATAATACTCCTTGGGAAACTAAATGAAATTATAACTAATTCTCTAAAAGACAGATCTGTCTTCACTCCCAGTAATGGGACATTTAGGATCAATAAACTCAGCAGGACAGACAGTAGTGAATATACACTTTCAATCTTTGATTCAAATGGAACGCTGACTTCGAAAAAGACTCTACATTTGTCTATTCAAGGTAAATTACTTTTTTCATACAGAGACATTTAGTCATATGGATAGATATAAATCTCACATTGTGTTGATAATCTACATTATGTGTCACATACTCTACATGTATCTGTATTTTGCGCCTTTAGAAACTGTAAAAAAGGATCAAGATACTGCTGCAATATCAAAAGTCCTCTGTGTGTCTTTCAGCTCCTGTGTCCTCTGTCCTGGTGGTCTCTGAGTGTCTGTCCCAGGGAGAGATGAAGGTTTCCTGCTCCTCTGAGGGAGGGGACAGTCCTCAGTACAGCTGGACTCTGGGTGGACGTGCACTGACAGACGCTGAGCTCTACTCTGAAAATAAAGAGGAAAACAGTATCACTCTGAAACAACATGTCTCAGGACGTGTTGCTTGTAAAGTCTGGAATCACGTCAGTAGTGTCTCCAAAGAAGAGGATATAATGAACTGTGGTGAGTGAGAAATAATGTGATCATTATGACACTGATGATTATAATTACTCTGTTCATCTGTCGTATATTGTGTTTGTTTGTTCTTAGGATTCATTTACATTAACTGCATCTCTAATGGGACAAACATTACACAGTGGGTGTTTCCAGCCAATAACACCCTGTGTATTCAATCAACAACAGTCACTGTGGTTAAGGAGACTGACATAGTTTCACTTACACCCTCCATTAATATCACATCCTTCAATGAAACTGTGACTCCCGGCAGTGATGGCCCATGGTACCTTTGTAAGTGAAAACTTACTCTGCTGCAGTGAATTCTTTGATGTCATTTTCTCCTTTGCTCCTCTGTCTTCTTAATAACACATGTATAGTTTGCTGATTTCAATATCTGTGTTTGTTGTGTCTTTTATTTTAGCTGCAGATGCTTTCCCAATAATGGCAGGTGTACTCTCTGCACTGGTTATCTTCTTAGTTGTCGGCGTGGCAGTCACCTGTGCTCTGAAAAAAAAGAAAAACAACAAACCTAAAGGTACAAAACAGAACTTCCTTTTACCTTCCTCACTACATTCACAGTTTACTCATTATTTTGTTCACTTTATAGATTGAATAAATAGTTTAACATTTTGAGTAATTGCATTTGTTCGCTTACTTGCTCAGCGTTAAGGCCTCTACACACCGGGGGCGTGACAGATAAATGAATATTTTCCAATAAAACTATTCAAACCGGCAGCGATGCAAATTTTCAACACCTTTTCAAAAAATGGTTTGAACAGAAACATGTCACCTCTTTCTTCAGAACAATAATGGATTCAACATCATCTAGTGATGCCGATCTTGTTTTGCTCCTCCTCACTCCACGAAAGAAGAGGAGATTTTGTTACTTTAGCCAAACCTGCTGTGACACTGTTTCTTGTGACACTGCCCACTGCCAACTCTACTACATCCAAAAGTAAACCATTTCTGATAGCTATAGTGGTGGGCAATGCTTCTCAATGCATTGTCCTTGAGATTGTTGTCCTTGTATGTCCCTCTGTCATAGCCTATAATACTCTGTGGCTCGAAACAATCAACATTATTGTTGGGAGTTTTGATGTGATGTTCGTTGTATTTCTGCACAATGGGATTGGTTGGTGACCTTACTAGAGGTGTGAAAGGTCAGGAAAAACTATTTCCTTCCAAAACACTTGCACAATGTTGTAGAATGTCCATTAACCCAGATGAGAAATCAAGGCAGCTGTTTTCAAATCAACACATACTGTTTTAAAATGAAACCGAATGGTAAACAATGCTTTCTGTTGTACCCCTTAGCCGTCCTCTCGATCCTCTTTGGACTAGTTTTATTCTTTAAACCGGCAGTAATGCAAATTTTCAACACCTTTTGAAAAAATGGTTTGAACAGAAACATGTCACCTCTTTCTTCAGAACAATAATGGATTCAACATCATCTAGTGATGCCGATCTTGTTTTGCTCCTCCTCACTCCACGAAAGAAGAGGAGATTATTTGGCGTAAATATTCATGTTCTTTGTAAAAGTACTCGGGACAAGAATATTTAGAAAATAGTGTGTAAACCCTTAAAACAAGAATTCTAAAAAGACTCAAGTCACTAGGAGATGGTTAGTTTTAACACAAAAACTGGAAACATGGCAAATCTGTTAGCTTGGCTCTGTTTAAAGTTAAGAACGAATTTCAAATTGTTTCTAGTTCAGTAATTAACACATTTAAAGGGTAGATTTTGTGTAACATTTGAGTCAGGCTCTGTGTTAAAGCTAACCGACTGTTAATGCTGCAGAGAGTGACAGCAATATTTTTGTTGGCAAGACAGAGACTTAGTTTTTTCTCCAAAATGTTAAACTAGTTCTTCAAAGTCATTGTATGTAATTAGAAGGCTCTACTTTGTTTGTGTCACTTACTTCTACCTGCTAATCTGCAGAGGGAGAAGACGACCAGGAAGTGACCTACGCTAATGTCAGGATGGTGCAGCGGCAGCAGAGGCAGGTGGAGCAAAGGGAGAAGGTGGAGGTGGAGTACGGCCAAGTCAAGTTTTCAGAGCGACCTCAGCAGACTCAACCAGCAGGAGAGGACTGTTTGTACGCCAACGTCCGTAAAGGCAGGTGATTTCAGGTGTCCACAGATCAGGAGGAACACACACCTGAAGACAGAGAGAGGGAGGAGATGTCAAGATGCCTGAAGGTCTTTCACCTTCATTTTGTAGAAGTTGTCATTAGAGAAAGAAAATCCATTAAAGCTCATACATATCAGGGTTTTCTTCACTTTTCTGGGAAGCAAAGCATCTAGTCTTTGTGACCTTTAACAACGGCATCCTGCTTAATCGCTGGAACTTTTAGTGGAATATTTAACAATTCCTTAATTGTTTTGAATTATTTTACCCTGTTTTTACATGTATATGATATATCAGCTTTTTGTAATTTATAAGCATATTTGCTTTAATTTCATTGTTGAAATACTGAGAGCTTGTAATAAATGATACATTTTAAGAATAACTTTCTTTCCAATTCATTCACCTTCATTAATCTAATGATTGGCAGACATGACTCTGAAAGCATGTCTGTGTTTACACATCATGTCAAATGTTACTTTTAATTTGAAGTAAGGTGACATAAGTGACATTTAATTCAAATGTATTTTTTAAACAGATATTGATGGATTTGTTGAGGTTCATAGTATGTAAATATAAATCCTGGCACAGTGTGTATTGGGAAAGTTATTTCAATTATAAATGGTTTGGTGCAGAGTGTGTGGGAGAATTAACGTCATAAATGGCAACGCTGGTTTGGCTCTCTAGACCAAAGATATAGAAGCAAAATGTCTCGTCTGTTGCAAAGTTCACAGTGTGCACAAATTTATTTCCATGAAGCAAACACTTCTGCTTTTTTCTCAGGCGTGAGCACTTGTTGTGACTAGGGTTTATCAGTGGCATGATGTTATCTTTTTTAGGATAATGGTATTAGAGGAAACAGTTCAACACATTTAGATCAGTTAATGGTAAAATCCTTTTTTCTTCTACTGAAAGAAGGAGAGAAGTGAAAGGGACAAATGTGGTTTTCTTGAGGAATTCAGTAAATTTAGGAACGTAGTTCGAGAGGAGAAGACTTTAACAGCTTGTTCAATTCTGAGAAAGGTTTGTCTTTCAACACCATCAAATCATGCTTTCTATATTTAGTCCAATGCTCTTCCTTTGTCTTTGTGGTTTCCAGTTGACAATGTTCCTGTGAAAACTGAATATTTGACATCGATGTTTTTTAACTGTAAAAATTTACAATTTTTCAATAACTTTAATCATTGAGAATTTTAGTTACATCAGGTTGTCACTTTCAAGTCTGGAGGAATAGAGATATTCCTACTAATTATTTGGGGTAAATAGAAAGTCAGTTGAACAAACAGCTGCTGCTGTAGATATTTATGATCTACAATTAACCAACAAAAAGGTTCAAAAATGTTTTAATTTGTTGTTGTAATTGTTGTGAAGCACTTCGTGACTTTGTCTGAGAAAGGTGCTGTGTTAAAAAAAAAAAAAAAAAAAAAAGATTAGGAAAGCTTGGAGTGAAACTGAACTACTCACAAATCAGTGCCTTTGGATCAATACATAATCTATGACTATTTGTAGTCGCTGTACATGTGCAGTTGATTGGGGCATAAATAATGAAACACAATCAATGATAGGATGTAAGTACATACGTTTTAATAAGATACCAGTAGCTCTTACATGCAAGTCAAGACGCAAACGTCTTATTGTTAGAACACGTGACACATAAAACTTTGAGTCTTGAATGTGCAGAGAATATGACCTCCTCAGCAGTTATCTGCCTGAAAGAGTGATTTCATCCTATAAAACAGAACAATACTATGTTTCACAGTAAATTAGTCAGTCAGACTATATGCACAAAAAGGTTTTAACATTTTCTCTCATCTACACCCACTCAGGAACTATTTCACAACAATTTCTCAGCATGGATTCATTAGATTAGATTAGGTTAGATTAGACTTTATTAATCCCAGAGTGGGGAAATTTTAATCTATGAGAATCCCATCTGTCAAAGTTCTGTAAAGTTCTCTATTCACTGATATAAATTGAAATCTCAAAAACTCTTGCTTTTCTTTTCATGATATTTATAATAATGTATTGGTCTCATTTCCTCCATATATCACTTTAATTGAATCAAATGTAACAGTGTGTAAATATGAATTGTACCTATGAAAAAAACATGTCAAGTGGGACCAGAAATATGTTTTGACTTATTTGGGATACGAAAAAGTAGAATAAGATCTATTTGATTCTTACTCAACTATTGTACATAACATGATGTTACACCAGAACATATTCAATAATTACAGGTACTGCTAAGAGGAAGGACTTTAACGTTGTGTCTAATTCATGAAAGGTTTTGCTGTAACATGTTTATGGGCATATTGTTTGATAATGTTATCTTGCTGCTGGCCTCATAAACCAGGAGGACTTGATATCCTCTGGTCCATGTTCACCATCACCCCGACATGTCAAACACAGAGTTACATGTATTATAGTTCCTTATCGGAGCTATATTGAGACGCATGAAACAATCCGCGGTTATCGGAGCATTTTCCTCTGAACTCTGTTCTGCTACGAGCTCAATAGAAGCTAATTAGCACATTATCTCCCATTTCTCCAAAATAAAGTTATTCTTCATCAAGTAAAATCACGTTAGGGGTTTGCACCGCGGACTAAATATAGCAGAGTTACTGTGGAAAAGTTATCTCGTATAATTATAACAAGCACACAGAACTGCCAGCGGCGGCGGACACTGCCGCTGCCGGTGCGACCGGGAGATGAACGGCCGGGAGGGTGAAGCTCAGTTCGGCTCCGCGCTGCAGGAGGAGCGGTGTGTCCGTGAACTCCGTCAGTCTCCGGTGGAAGTTGGTGAAACTATCCACCGTGAAATAATCACTGCAGAGGCGGCTGTTGGTGTTCATCCTAAAGTCTCTTTTAGCTCTTCATGAAATCAATCCACCTCTTTTTCCTTTCTTCATCAGTAGGACATTTAAATAGCGATGCAGCGCTGCTTTGGAGGTTCTTGCTTCCAGGAAAGATGAACTTGCAGGTGGAGGGAGACGTCCTGTAGCAGCCAGCTGATGTACAATAACAATCTGACTACAGCAGGAGTTGAACTGAAGTCCAGTGGGATGACCTCTTATGCAAATGAGCTCCAGGCTTTTATACCGTTTCACCGTGTGAGAGGAGGAGCCACGCAGAAGGTTATATAAACAGTCTGTGAGCTACGTCGGTGACGTACTGAAGCTCGGTTTTAGCCACGCCGGAAAAAACCTGAACTGCAGACGGATGAGAAACTGTTAAATGGTCTAACTCCACATTTCAGTGCGACAAAGTTGAAAAACTTTGCACGTGCTTTCAGCAACTCATTTCACTCGTATATAATGTATTGAGAAGCAAATCTTGGAATTTGCTTTGCAGCATCTTTAAAGTATTAAACTGATGTTTAACTTAAATGCACCGCCATGATTCAGTCGGTGGTTAAATTTAGCATGGTAGCAAGAAGGGTATGGTCAGGATGTTAAACATTGTTTCGTAATGTTTGTCTTTATTTTCTTCAGATCTCTTACGGTGTGTTCACTACCAGTTTTCACTGCGTTTTATAGATTCAAGTCCAATTCAATAAAGTTTTGTGAACCATCAGTAAAAGACACCAGACCATCATTCATCGGGGATGCTACAGTTTATGAGGCCATTTCTGCACAGACTTGTATGTTTTATGACTATTGGTCGATACAGCTGATTCTGATAGTTCACATGGTTGAAGCTGTGACAGCAGACAATGCACGCCTTTTCTTCTGGACCTGATCAATAACAGGTGACATCTGTGACTCAAGTGTTGGATATATGCTGTTAAATAAAAGTGGTCTGACCGATATACTGACCTGGTCATCAAACACTGAACGGAAAGAGACATTGAAGCTGTGTTTGGACTGTTTTAGAAATGTCTGCTGTCAGTCTCCTTCACTCAGTCCATCAAACACGAAGGCCAACTTGTAGGTTGAAAGGGGAAGTAAAACGTGTCTTGTTTTCTCCTCAAACTGTAAAAAGAAGTAAACATGACATGTTCTGCTTGGTGAGAACGTTCACACCCTCCTCTGAGGCTGATTGCTGAAAAGACACTTTGCAGGCTGCTCAAAGCACAATACACAGGTTTAGTTTAGGGACAATTAGAGACTAAACTGCTGTGAAGAGACATGGAATCTGTGTTTGGACTGTTGGTGATGCTACTAGGAGTCTCTCATGGTGAGCTGCTCAACTTCTTTCTTCTGGCACTTTATTAAAACTCATAGGATTAATATCAACGTGTTTTGTAGATGTGGGATCAAATATAGTTAATAAAGTTAAGACAATATTTCCAGTGATGTGTACAGCAGCTCAAATACTGTAAAGAACATTGTTGGGTTTAAGATCAGTACAGTCAATAACCGTTTTATATAACAGCAGTGCTGAATAATATTCATCACTTTTTTGAATGAAAACATCTTTTGTAATAATATAGCCTATTTCTGTTTGAATTTGTTGCACAAGACCAAGCTCTTGTCTTGTGTTACTTGTTTCACAGTAAAATTACAAATGTTTTTGGTAAATTATCTAATAAACAGATTGTATTATCATGGCACTTTATATCCAGATTATAATTTTTTTTCAAGCATTTTAAATTTGAGCTTTCTAACTGGCCGTTTAAATCTTCCTTTAAAATGATCTTAATGGTATAAAGAGTAAAGGAGATTGGTTTCTCACTGTTGCTGTTTCTCAAGAGCCATGTTTTCAATGTTGCAGTTGTAATCTTATAAAAACTTTACAGTGTTTGCCTCAGACTATACTGCAAGTGTAGCAAGTCTCTGCTCCAAGGCTGTATTTTTGGTTATTGTCATAGTTGTAAACATCAGTGAGACACTTTACCTAAACTACCAACTGTGGCCTGGAGGCTCTATTAACTGTTTAATGTGTAACATCCTGAGACAAAATGGTAATGCCAGTTATAATACCATGTATGGTACTGATCCAACACTTCATTGTCGCTACATAACGCCTGCCCACTCTGAGTGAAATATTCAAAGCTCATGTTTTTATGGCCGCAGCACTTGTTCTGAATTGTTCCTCATTTTTTACACATTTGTTCAAAACACTGGATGACCCAACTCATAATTTGTTTTAGGATTTTAAGCTTCTCTTGAGGTGCAGCAATTAAAATGTTCCGTGAGTTCAACAAAGTTTGACAGATGTAGGATTGTAATTACTGACTGATGTCAACTTACCTCAAAACTCTGTTTTAGGGAAATAATGGCGTTCGCTGAACCACAACTTTTTTTCCCATCACAGGCGGTGGTGGAAAAAGTGATGAGATATTTTAATTTGTAAAAAGTAGCAAAATAGCAGTAAAAAAAAACAACAACAAGAACTTCGATACAAATACGTTTTTACGTTTCCTGCACAAGAAAATAAAACCTGTGTGTCCATTGTGGTCTGTGAGACACAGAGATGCAGCAAACCTACAATATTAATGTCTTTGCTCCATCTAATTCTCATCATCATTCATTCTGTATAAAATGAAAGATCACAATTGTTTCCTTTTGTTTTTCAAATTTTACAGGAGTGGAAACTCACTGTGGTGGCAGACAGGATGGATCTCAATGTTATGGACCTTAGGGAGGAACTGTGATCCTCCAGCTGATGGACGAATCCTCTCAAATACATAGATACAAAGAATCCATGATAATACTCCTCAGGAAACTAAATGAAATTATAACTAATTCTATAAAAGACAGATCTGTCTTTACTCCCAGTAATGGGACATTTAGGATCAATAAACTCAGCAGGACAGACAGTAGTGAATATACACTTTCAATCTTTGATTCAAACGGAACGCTGACATCGATAAAGACTCTACATTTGTCTATTCAAGGTAAATTACTTTTTTCATTTTGGGAAATGTAGTCATATGGATAGATATAAATCTCACATTGTATTGATAATTTACATTATGTATCACATACTATACATGTATCTGTATTTTGCGTCTTTAGAAACTGTAAAAAAGGATCAAGATACTGCTGCAATACCAAAAGTCCTCTGTTTGTTTTTCAGCTCCTGTGTCCTCTGTCCTGATGGACTCTGAGTGTCTATCCCAGGGAGAGATGAAGGTTTCCTGCTCCTCTGAGGGAGGGGACAGTCCTCAGTACAGCTGGACTCTGGGTGGACGTGCACTGACAGACGCTGAGCTCTACTCTGAAAATAAAGAGGAAAACAGTATCACTCTGAAACGACATGTCTCAGGACGTGTTGCTTGTAAAGTCTGGAATCACGTCAGTAGTGTCTCCAAAGAAGAGGATATAATGAACTGTGTTGATTGAGAAATAATGTGATCATTATGACATTGATGATTATAATTACTCTGTTCATCTGTTGTATATTGTGTTTGTTTGCTCATATGATTCATTTACATTAACTGCATCTCCAATGGGACAGAAATATCACAGTGAGTGTTTACAGCCAATAACACCCTGTGTATTCAATCAACAACAGTCACTTCAGGTAAGGAGACTGACATAGTTTCACTTACACCCTCCATTAATATCACATCCTTCAATGAAACTGTGACTCCTGGCAGTGATGGTCCATGGTACCTTTGTCATTTTCTCCTTTGCTCCTCTGTCTTCTTAATAACACACGTAGAGTTTGATGACTTCAATGTTGTGTCTTTAACCTTGTTGTATTTTTACTTTCCATTTATCAAATCCAGTTCTAACTTGACTTGTGTTTTTTGTGTCTCTCAACAGATCACTCCTTGCTTGTACTTGATTTGCTCGTGGCCGTCTTAATTCTCTTGTTAATTGGCATTCATATATTTTTTGCTTGTACGAAAATAAAAGCTAAAGGCTCTGCTATCCCACAAACGACAGACCAGCCATAGAACTCGGTTTTGATGGTTGAAATGAGAAGTCCTGCATCTTAAACCTACACCGATAGTGTCGCCCTTCACCCGCTGTTATTTGCCACGTGTCTGTTTGTGGTTGGAAAATTAAGTTTAGAGTGAAATTTCTCTCCTGGTTTTAATCTTCACAAATTCTGTTTACATCTTAGCAGCTCTCCATGATTTCAAATATAACGCTCTGAGAGCTTTCTGTTTTAATATCACTGTAGAAACCCCAAAGGAAGCTTATTGTGACCCGACAGTGATCACAAGTAAACCGATCTGTCTCTTTTCATTTGTCGCTAGACTGGTTGTAGATTTGGTGAAATTGGGATCAGATTTTCTTTTGCAAAGAAATAATTCAAATGGAAGGAACGACTTCTTATAAAATGTTCAGTGCACGACAACCTTTGGACAGTGATGAAACATCCAGATGCCTACAGCTCCACCTGTGATCACGGAACAGAAAACACACTTGTAAATATGTTATATTGTAGAAAACGTTCTTTGTTTCATCGCTGCCAGACTAAATTAAAGTCCAAACAAAGACACATTTCAGTGTAAGTGTACATAATGCTGTTAGCTTTTGGTGTAAAAATCTGCGGCAGCATGTTATATTACAGCCTGCAATTTACAGTGTGACTGTTGCATGAATAAAGTATCAATAAAATAGGTATGGGGTACTAATAGTACTTAAATCCAGGGATAATAGTGATAGGGAGAAAAAAATATATATTTATTTTTGAAAATATGGTGTAAAGTACTGGAAAACAGAACTGAAGTTTAGGTAACAACAAGGTTTTTCTTACAGTGAAAATAAAGAATAAAAGAGCCACATATGAGATTACAGCCCTCATACCTTATTCTTACAGTGAAATTAAAAGAATTGCAATAGTAAATACCATTTTGGGGGGGGGGGGTTTGAACATTAAAGATAAGCTATACTTGATCCACCTTTTAACACAAGTGGTACAATCTGAAAGGGTCATCTGATCTGTTTATCTGAAAGCAATCTTTCTCCATATCTGATGAATTGAAGGATTAAATGTTCTGTTATCAGAGCATTTTTAGATGGGAACCTCTGAAAAATGCTTCGTCGACCAAGCTGTAAACAAGGATGATTTTCTTATAGAGAATTAAAGAAACATGGTTTTCACTTTTGAATAGGAACTGAATTCAGTAACTACAAGTATATATTTAAAATTTTGCAAAGGATATTTTTTAAAGCCTTAACTGTGTTGTATACAAATATAAATGACAGGTACTGTATATTCACCGGCTTACAGTGTGTAAAAGATTGAGTCATGTAAATAATAGTTACATGGACCACGCATCTGACAATAATTACAAACATGATCAAGTTGCCGTATAAAACAGTATTAAATGATGTAAAACTTTATTTAGTTGATTTCTTGTGTTGTATGCATTCAAAAACCTGTCAATCAGTCATCAGTGTGATGTGTCATCAGTCTGTTGAAGGAAGCTACTTTAACAGGCTGGCATTTTGATCACGGACTTTACCTTTAATGACTGCTGAGGACTGACACTGGTGTGAGGTATCCCTCTGCTGGTTTGGAGTTGTTACTGTGGCTCAAAGAGAATTCTGTATTCAGTATGACTCTTGGATTACAATGTGTTATATTTGTGGTAAAATAATGATCAGTCAAAATGATTTGCTGGAGCGATACTTTCATATGGCTTTTAATCACTATAGTTGCCAGTACTGTAGATACATCATCTAACGAGGAAAGAGAAAGAGAGGAGGTCGACATGAGAGATTTAACTGGGCTGAAAGACATGAGAGAAAAAACATGAGGTTGAGATTATATTTCATATATATATATGTATGTAGGGCCTGAAATGTTCTGTTAAAGTTATTGATCTTTTGCCATGTATATGACAGAACGACTATTATTCTAACCTGCAATTAGATAAACAAAACATCTCAAAAAGCTTGTTTTTAATGATGCTTGTTGGCTTGACAGTTTGTGGACGTCTGGACCTGAAAATAATACATTTCAAAAATATCTGGCTACTGTGAAGATCATCAATTATCTAGATGTGTGTTAAACTGGCTTTTAACAAGTTTTCACTACAAATAAGGTGCCGAGATGTCACATATGTGTCATCCCCAAATCCCAGTCAATGACAAAACATTGTTTAAGCAATAATTTAAGGAGGGACGGTTTATTGTTTATACTGTACAACACAGACAAAAGACAAGACAAAATTTATCCAACTATAGACGGGTTTTATCAAAGAAATAAAGGGTAGGGAAATCTTGGGTATCATTATCATAACCGCTATAACAACCAGTTTGACAGCGCTCAAATCCAATTCAGTAGATGTTCCCAGTTTGTCTCCATAGCATTGTCAGGTTTGTTCTAATGTAATGTGCCTGAGATGAAGTATGTTATGATTTGGCGCTATGGAAATAATCGTAAATTGAACTGATTTGAATTAGGACAGTATTGTAAGTATTCCAATATAAAGGCAACAAAGGCATTAACTGGCCAGTAATAAAGTCTGCAGCTGTATAATGCTGTACCACTGTATCTAGAGGATGACATCATGGAAAATGTGTATTGTGATGAATGTCATTGTATTTTCACAGCAGTGTTCATGAATTCAAATCACATCATAAAACCATGTTCAATACATTTATAAAATTAGCATTTTAGTAGATTATAGTCTGAACATTGAAGACATTATTTGTACATGTTTAAGCTTCAACGTTGTGTGTCTGAAATGTCTCCTTATGTAGATTTAACATTTAACTGAAAATTATTTTCCATTCTATAAAGTCAACATGTAATGTTTTACATTTTTGGTGTAATTTAGAATGACTTAGTTTTTTTTATGTGACTTTTTCACTGTCCATAAAAATCCAGTGTGCAGTGTGTGTAAATACTTTCTATTTGCTCAACATGCTGTTGTAACAGTGACCTGCTCGTGGAAAGGCCCGATTAATGAAGGAGCGAATTAATCTATTCTGTGTGTGTGTGTGTGTGTGTGTGTGTGTGTGTGTGTGTGTGTGTGTGTGTGTGTGTGTGTGTGTGTGTGTGTGTGTGCTTAAAACAGCTTAATTCGCTACTTCATTAATTGGGCCTTTCCACGAGCAGATGTTTAGAGATGAAGAAATACAGTGATGTATCTTCTGCTTGGTTTGTCACAGATGAGGTATCAGTTGAACATATTTTGTAAGCGTTGTTCACTTTGTTAATATTGGAACATCGACGTGTCAGCTGTCAATTTCAAATCCTCTTTTAGTGCGAAAGAGAAATGCTTCCCTCTCTTCCACTCAGTCCATCACACACCAAAGCCCAATTGTTGTAGACTGAAAAAAGGGAAGGAAATCTATCACTCCCTTGTCTCCTCTCAACGTGTGAAAAGATCAAAAAATAGCAATGCTCTGCTTGTTTAAAGCCTTTACATTTTCCTTTGGGGCTGATCGCTAACAGGACACATCGCAAGCTGCTCAGAGTGCGATACGCAGGTTTAGATTCAGGAGAATTTAAAAATTGTAAGCTGCTGACTGGGGGGAAGAGGTTGAACAGTGAGGAGACATGAAAACTGTGGTTGGACTATTTGTGATGCTACTGAGAGTCTCTCATGGTGAGCATTTGGCACTTTATTATTAATACACTTTTTGTATATCAATAACATGTTTTGCCTCAGTGGGATCAAGTAGAATCAATAAATAAAATCTTGACGTTAGTCTTGGTGTTGTGTGAAGCATCTCAAATACTGAAAAAACAGCAATGGGTTCTGTTTCCTTCTTTTGGGTAAATCCAGCTTTGGGAACTTTCTCCCCAAACACATCTGAGACTGCACCAATCTGTCCATGTTTAAAACCTGACTGAAAACATACCATTTTAGTGCTGATTTTAATGTATGATTAATGTTGTGTGTTGTACACTTTAAGTGTTGTTTTCTTTGATCATTATAACTTTTGTAAAGTGTCTTTGAATCAAATTCACATGAATATACACTTAATGCAAATTCAAAGATAATAAGTGTTTAACAATAGATTTAAAAAAAATCATAGTATTATCAATAGTAATAATATTTTAGGTTGCAAATTCTTCAATGTTTACAGTTCAGACTTTTAATTTATAGTGAAATGTCATCACAGTAAAATGATGTTTACTCCTTAAAATGGAAATATTCTGCAGGTCTTTTGACTAATTTAAAACTTTTTGGGGTTCTCTGCTACAAATGAGGTTCTGTATGTGTGCTTTTATAACAACTGGGAGAGTTAACTGAATTCAAAAAAATTCACCTTTTTCCATGACAGACATTTTGACTTTTTGTTGAAAAGCACAGGTGTTACTAATAATGTTGACAGTGGTCCTGTTTGTGTCATGCCATGATACTGGGACTGAGAGAAAGCGTGCTCAACAGCTGAACCCCGCAGCAGAAGCACCTAAATATAATTCAGTCATCATTAATTTTATCTTGTGCACCTGTGGTTTTTACACTGTAAAATGTCCTTTGTGAAACAGGAAATTAACTGCAGCTGAATCTAACTTTTTTCCCGTCCCAGACCTGTGAAACGCTCAGCTTGTTTGTATAGTGACGTCTGAAAGAGACACAGTTGCAGCAAACCCTCTAATTCTGCTTTAGGTCAATATTTGCATGTGATTTAAATATTCCCACAAAGCTTTTAAGATCAAAAGTGATATTTATACTTTTGTGTTGAAGCTTTTTTTTTATTATTATTTTACAGGAGTGGAAACTCACTGTGATGGCAGACAGGATGGAGCTCAATGTTATGGACCTTTGGGAGGAACTGTGGTCCTCCAGCTGATGGACGAAGCCTCTCAAATACTTAGATACGAATGGAGGAATGAATCCACAATAATACTCCGTGGGAGACAAAATGAAATTATAACTAATTCTCTAAAAGACAGATCTGTCTTTACTCCCAGTAATGGGACATTTAGGATCAATAAACTCAGCAGGACAGACAGTAGTGAATATACACTTTTAATCTTTGATTCAAACGGAACGCTGACATCGAAGCAGACTCTACATTTGTCTATTCAAGGTAAATTACTTTTTTCATACGGAGAAATTTAGTCAAATGGATAGATATAAATCTCAGATTGTATTGATAATCTACATTATGTATCACATACTCTACATGTATCTGTATTTTGAGCCTTTAGAAACTGTAAAAAAGCATCAAGATACTGCTGCAATATCAAAAGTCCTCTGTGTGTCTTTCAGCTCCTGTGTCCTCTGTCCTGATGGACTCTGAGTGTCTGTCCCAGGGAGAGATGAAGGTTTCCTGCTCCTCTGAGGGAGGGGACAGTCCTCAGTACAGCTGGACTCTGGGTGGACGTGCACTGACAGACGCTGAGCTCTACTCTGAAAATAAAGAGGAAAACAGTATCACTCTGAAACAACATGTCTCAGGACGTGTTGCTTGTAAAGTCTGGAATCACGTCAGTAGTGTCTCCAAAGAAGAGGATATAATGAACTGTGGTGAGTGAGTAATAATGTGATCATTATGACACTGATGATTATAATTACTCTGTTCATCTGTTGTATATTGTGTTTGTTTGCTCGTAGGATTCATTTACATTAATTGCATCTCCAATGGGACAGAAATATCACAGTGGGTGTTTCCAGCCAATAACACCCTGTGTATTCAATCAACAACAGTCACTTCAGGTAAGAAGACTGACATAGTTTCACTTACACCCTCCTTTAATATCACATCCTTCAATGAAACTGTGACTCCCGGCAGTGATGGTCCACGGTACCTTTGTAAGTGAAAACTTACTCTGCTGCAGTGGATTCATTGATTTCATTTTCTCCTTTGCTTCTCTGTTTTCTTAATTACACACGTAGAGTTTGCTGACTTCAATATCTGTTTGTTGTGTCTTTTATTTTTACCCTCCATTAATCAAATCCAGTTCTAACTTGACTTGTGTTTTTTGTGTCTCTCAACAGATCACTCCTTGCTTGTACATGGTTTGCTCGTGGCCGTCTTATTTCTCTTGTTCATTGGGATTCATATATTTTTTGCTTGGAAGAAAAAAAAAAAGCTAAAGGCTCTGCTATCCCACAAACGACAGACCAGCCAGGGAACTCGGTTTTGATGGTTGAAATGAGAAGTCCTGCATCTTAAACCTACACCGATAGTGTCGCTCTTCACCTGCTGTTATTTGCATTGTGTCTGTTTGTGGTTGGAAAATTAAGTTTAGAGTGAAATTTCTCTCCTGGTTTTAATCTTCACAAATTCTGTTTACATCTTAGCAGCTCTCCATGATTTCAAATATAACGCTCTGAGAGCTTTCTGTTTTAATATCACTGTAGAAACCCCAAAGGAAGCTTATTGTGACCCGACAGTGATCACAAGTAAACCGATCTGTCTCTTTTCATTTGTCGCTAGACTGGTTGTAGATTTGGTGAAATTGGGATCAGATTTTCTTTTGCAAAGAAATAATTCAAATGGAAGGAACGACTTCTTATAAAATGTTCAGTGCACGACAATCTTTGGACAGTGATGAAACATCCAGATGCCTACAGCTCCACCTGTGATCACGGAACAGAAAACACACTTGTAAATATGTTATATTGTAGAAAACGTTCTTTGTTTCATCGCTGCCAGACTAAATTAAAGTCCAAACAAAGACACATTTCAGTGTAAGTGTACATAATGCTGTTAGCTTTTGGTGTAAAAATCTGCGGCAGCATGTTATATTACAGCCTGCAATTTACAGTGTGACTGTTGCATGAATAAAGTATCAATAAAATAGGTATGGGGTACTAATAGTACTTAAATCCAGGGATAATAGTGATAGGGAGAAAAAAATATATATTTATTTTTGAAAATATGGTGTAAAGTACTGGAAAACAGAACTGAAGTTTAGGTAACAACAAGGTTTTTCTTACAGTGAAAATAAAGAATAAAAGAGCCACATATGAGATTACAGCCCTCATACCTTATTCTTACAGTGAAATTAAAAGAATTGCAATAGTAAATACCATTTTGGGGGGGGGGGGGTGTTGAACATTAAAGATAAGCTATACTTGATCCACCTTTTAACACAAGTGGTACAATCTGAAAGGGTCATCTGATCTGTTTATCTGAAAGCAATCTTTCTCCATATCTGATGAATTGAAGGATTAAATGTTCTGTTATCAGAGCATTTTTAGATGGGAACCTCTGAAAAATGCTTCGTCGACCAAGCTGTAAACAAGGATGATTTTCTGATAGAGAATTAAAGAAACATGGTTTTCACTTTTGAATAGGAACTGAATTCAGTAACTACAAGTATATATTTAAAATTTTGCAAAGGATATTTTTTAAAGCCTTAACTGTGTTGTATACAAATATAAATGACAGGTACTGTATATTCACCGGCTTACAGTGTGTAAAAGATTGAGTCATGTAAATAATAGTTACATGGACCACGCATCTGACAATAATTACAAACATGATCAAGTTGCCGTATAAAACAGTATTAAATGATGTAAAACTTTATTTAGTTGATTTCTTGTGTTGTATGCATTCAAAAACCTGTCAATCAGTCATCAGTGTGATGTGTCATCAGTCTGTTGAAGGAAGCTACTTTAACAGGCTGGCATTTTGATCACGGACTTTACCTTTAATGACTGCTGAGGACTGACACTGGTGTGAGGTATCCCTCTGCTGGTTTGGAGTTGTTACTGTGGCTCAAAGAGAATTCTGTATTCAGTATGACTCTTGGATTACAATGTGTTATATTTGTGGTAAAATAATGATCAGTCAAAATGATTTGCTGGAGCGATACTTTCATATGGCTTTTAATCACTATAGTTGCCAGTACTGTAGATACATCATCTAACGAGGAAAGAGAAAGAGAGGAGGTCGACATGAGAGATTTAACTGGGCTGAAAGACATGAGAGAAAAAACATGAGGTTGAGATTATATTTCATATATATATATGTATGTAGGGCCTGAAATGTTCTGTTAAAGTTATTGATCTTTTGCCATGTATATGACAGAACGACTATTATTCTAACCTGCAATTAGATAAACAAAACATCTCAAAAAGCTTGTTTTTAATGATGCTTGTTGGCTTGACAGTTTGTGGACGTCTGGACCTGAAAATAATACATTTCAAAAATATCTGGCTACTGTGAAGATCATCAATT